>NC_051086.1:27769404-28094232 GCF_004664715.2 Peromyscus leucopus | reverse complement strand
GAAAATGAAACAAGAGCCACACAGAAGTCAATGAGAACCTGAACTACATAAAAATATAAAACGGGACATTATGGTAAATAAATCGATCCAGATATAAGGACAAAAGTGACCTGATTTCACTTGTACAACCTATCTGAAATAGTCCACTGTATGAAAACAGAGGGTAGAATGGTGTCTGTCAGTGAGTGATTCTGGGGTAGGAGGTCGAAGGGAGGCAGTAATTAAAGGGCACAACATTTTGTTTACCCAAAGAAATGAGTCCGAAAGGGTGTCCTGTGCACCAGAGCGCCTGTAGATTAGTGCTTCATTATAGACTTAAAATCTGCTAAGAGGGCAGACCATGCAGTAAGTTTTTTATTAACTCACACAAAGTAATAGATAGTATAGGAAGACTCCTTTGGAGAACATGGATATGCCTTTGACATAGATTATAGTGATGGTCTCTTGGTATATACTGACTTCTAAGCCTGGCAGGATACAGTCACAGTCATTAAATAGGTCCAAATTTCTTGTAGATCAATAACATCTCAACAAATTAGTTTTAAAAAATTAGAAGTAAAAAAACATTTCAAACAGCAAAACATTTGGAAAAACAGCGTGTTCTAATGCAGAGAACATCACATATCTCAGCAGCTCTAGAGCACACACTGTTAGGATTATGATCTTGGGAAACAAGACGAAAAACTGATACAAAGTGAAATGATGATGTGATTTTTACAGAAGGACAAGAAACTTGGGTTTCTATCCTGTAGGACTCAGGCAGTTAAGGAATATATAAAGAAAAGATGGGATGAAACTGGCTTTCTTTGAAGATAATTCTGCCTGCAGTTGAAAAGATGTTCAAAGAAAATAAGATGAGAGCACATAGAAGTCAATGAGAGCCTGGACTACATGGAAAAAGAACTCAGTGTGGACAAGAGTCTGAAACACAGATGAAGTAGAACTGATGATGCCATAACTGAAAAGTAAAAGATGACCTGCAGCTCAGAATTAGACCCCACTCCTGGTACCAATTTCAGTTGGAATCATGACCAGTTTTTACATGCTTCCATTTTTACCTATGCAACTATTCATAGGGCCTCTGGGAAGCTCTATAGAGTATATGCCTTTGTTCCTACCTTCCATTCTCTTGTGACACCATGTTGGACCTCATTGTTTTTCTTTAAAAACAGTTGGATTTTCACTTACTCATTTATAGTAGTATGGAATTCCTCATGATACTTCAGAAGTGCACATCTCAATGGAAACTGCTTGGCCACAGGGAGTTCAAATCCTAGTACAGCAGTTTATTAGGTATATAACTTTTAGCCAGCCATTTCTCTGATATACAACATGGAGATTAACAGTAGTCACTGCTCAGTTATTTTGAGAATTAGAGGAACATCTTTCATGCAATTAAAGGTCATTTAATATTCTTTAAGTCTCCTCAACTTAAATAATTCCCTTTAAGTATTATGAATTAATGTATGAAGTATTAGTTTCTTTATGACATTTCCAAATATGTTATACACACACACACACACACACACACACACACACACACACACACACACGGTATAAAAACGGAGCAAGTGAAGAGTGTGTGATTTCAAGACCTAATCAATAGGCTTTGATGTTCTAGAGCAGAAACTGTTCTGAGAATGTGATGGCTTCTTTGTTCTGTGTGCTATTTCCCCTTCCTTGCAGCTCCTAGTGAGAATAAATGCAAATGTTGATATTATAGATAATAGACAATGTCATGTATGTTTTCTTTATATCTTGGGTAGTAGATTCTAGATTGAAAAGCATAGTTCTTAATCAGTTGCAAGAAGGCGAAATAAGGTTGCAGCTAGAGAGGTAATGTTGGGAACAGAAGCACTCTAGCACAGGTGGTCATATCTCTTAGACAAATGTAAACCCAGAATTGAGTTAACCCGAGGCACTCCACATGATTCTCATTGCCAGGCACTTGTGAGGTAGATAGTGAAATGAATTGCAGGAATTGTCAAATTCCACAGGAAGTGGAGAGTGAGCAAGTGATCACAGATTTTCATTTATTTCCAAGTGAAGGGAGATGATATCGGCTCATTTTGTCATTAGTTCTTCTGACCTTATAGAGAACAGTACTCAGAATACAAATCAAGAAATGTAGACATTTTATTCTTTATGAAGTTCCTGGGGAGGATGCTATAGTGACCTGTTACAAATGCTCCAAAACTTGAATGACACTTTATGAAGGTGTTATGAGCATTACTTCCTTGGGTGTCCAGTGCATGCTGCAAGTTGCCATGATGAAATGATTCTCTTAGCCATGTGCTCCAATGGCAGCACTCAGCATAATCCTGACTTACCCCAGAAATTATGGTCATTTTTATTTATAGTGGTGAAAGGAGAATCACTCTCAAAGTTTCCACCTTTCTCTATAATGGAAACCTCTGTTGGCTCCTGTAGTAATCTGAGGGATTTTGGACGTTGAGAAAAAGTTTATTTCAATTTCTTTTGAAATTCCTGTTCTCTGGCTTCTGAATTCAGACAGTCTGGCTTCATGTCTCATTGCTACCACTACCTAGGTAAAACTTATTTGAGCCTCAGTTTCCCTGGCTCTTACATGGAATGATATCTATTCCAGGGACATTGTGGTGATAATATGGAGCAGTGTAAATGGCCTGATATGGTACCTGAAACAAGAAATCACCTGATAAATGTTATCTATTATTCATTTGATACTAGCCCCCTTTAAAAAGGAAAATGGACACATGGAGTAATATATTGTGTACCCCAATAAAGCTTGCCTGGGGATCAGAGGACAAAGCCAGCCACTATATTAAACATAGAGGTCAGAGAGTGGTAGCACACACCTTTAATCCCAGCACTAGGAAGGAAAGAAGACAGCAGGCCACAGAAAGGCATATAAGGCATGAGTAAACAGGAAGTCTCTCTCTTGAGGCTGAGGATTTTGTAGAAGTAAGAATGTGGCTGGCTTGTTGTCTCTCTGATCTTTCGGCTTTCACCCCAATATCTGGCTCCAGGTTTTTTTTTTTTTTAATTAGTAAGACTGTTTAGCAATTTGTGCTATAGACACATATGGTTTGGTTGGAGTTCTAAGATGCACTCTAAAGAAAGATATGATAGTTTCTCTTTTGTCTTCCAGCTGTGATCTGCAGCATTGCTCCCAGTCAGGTTATTGCATTGACTTGAGTGGTCTTTGCAGTAGATGAGAACCATATTGCACCATTCTGACTACTGCTGGGCACGGGTGCCATCTTTAGTTACTTGATCCTGTTACAGTTTCATTCTGAAATGTTCCCAAAAGGCTCACGTGTGAAGGCTTGGTTCTCCATGCAGTAAAGTTAAAAAAATGGGCCTTTGGAGGCAGAGGCAGACAGATCTCTGTGAGTTCGAGGCTAGCCTGGTCTATAGAGCGAGTTCTAGGACAGCCAGAGCTACACAGAGAAACCCTGTCTCAAACAAAACAAAACAAAACAAAACAAAACAAAAAACAAATCAAAACAAAACAAAACAAAACAAATCAGAAGTGAGTGAGACTTTATGGGGATGATTGGATGGTAAAGGCTCATCAATGGCTCAATGCATGTTGGGTGCATCATTTGATAGGCTAATTAGGAGGTGATGGGAATTTGAGAGGGCCTAGTTGAAGGGAAAGGGTCTTTGTGGATATGCCCTAACAGGCTATGTTTTGTTCTGGGCCCATGTGTCTCCTCCCTCACTTCCCAGCTTCCGTGAGGTGACTGACTTGGCTCTGTGATGCACTGCTTCATCACAGCCCAGAGACAATAGGTCTTGGTAAGCAACCACAGACTGGAAGCTCTGGCCCTGGGAGCCAAAATAAACCTTTCCTCCTTTAAGTTGTTATTCTCAGTGATTTTGTTGTAGCAATGAAAATGGACGGCTACACCCCAAAAGTATCAGGGTGGACCTCACAGCTCATCTGAGACATGTGAGAGCCCTGTGGTCCTTTTGAGGACTAGCTCATTCATCACCAGCTTGCCCCAACTCCCACCTAGTCTGTTCACCAGATTCTGCCCCTTCTTACATGTCACGTCCCCTAATTCCATTACTGAATAATGTGGGTTATTTTGTACAAATTTAGTAAGTTCTGAGACCACTAATTGGAAGCTCAATGCCCAAGTTTGGCTGGATACTATTTTTTTGCTGAGGGTCAAAGGTCATTAGCATCTGGAGCTGAGGCTTTCTGGTAGGCTGACTGGTGGTAGCTAAGTGACCTGGGTTAGTTTATCTTGCCTTTTATTGCCACTGGGCTCATAATCAGTGACAAACTAGATGTTCATGGCATCTTCCATGATATAATAATTACAAAAAGAACTTTTAGAATTTCACATTGCAGGAACTATTAGCTCTAAGCTTCTTTAGAATCTCCTCCCTCCACTACCCCAACTATTATCCATTGCAGATGAATGGGTGGGTGCTGTGGAAGCAGAGGGCTTGCAAATAAATGAGAATATAGCTGTATCTGTTAAATTCAACTTTAACAATAAGATGAATTTGATACATCTATGTAAATAGCTTTTGAAATCTAAAATTTCATCCTAGCATATATTTATTGAGAACTACTATATTTGTATGGTTCCATGGAAGACACAATTGAGGGTGGGCAGATTAATGAGTTTGGTCCCTTATCTCAAGCATATTATTTTTACATGGTACACAAAAACATATATATATATATATATGGTGCTGTGTAAAATGTGAATGCATGTGCATATTATATAATGTTGAAATCAGGTTAAATGTGTTTGTATGTGAAAACATATCATTTCATTTTTTAAAATTTGCTTTTTGACAGTATTTCATGCTTCTGATGACTGAATAGTATTTCATGGGCAGGGCATTCTCTTTTTGTGTTCGTCAGTTGATGGATGTTCAGTGAAGGTGTCTCCTCTTCCTTAGCTACTGTGAACGGTGCTGCAGTGAACAGAGTGCTGGCGACTCTCTGTGTGGTTGCTGGATCGTTTGGCATTCTGAATTTTTGGAGTCTCCGTGGCACTGTACCTGCCAGCACTGTGCATTGTTCCCTCTCTGCATGTCTCCTGAGCACCTGTATTTGTCCTTTAGATAACAGCTGTTTTTTATGGAGAGGTGCTTGTCGTGCTTGTCTGGCTTACAGGATTAGTGATGCTGACCCCTTTAAATCTTCTTCTTTTTTCCTTTCTTTCTTTTTGCTAGTGAGTGTTTTGAGTTCCTTACATTTTTCTGGCTATTAATCTAATATTTTCTTGCATTCTATAGGTCACATCTTTGCTCTCTGGGCTATTTCTCATGTAAGACAAGTACAGAAATCAGTAAACCCTCAAGCACAGCCAGGCTGCAGTAGAGGGAGAACTGTAAGGAGACCTGCACGCTTCTTAGAGAGCTAACTGGAGGCCAGTTTGCTGCTGTGCTGAGCCACACAGGCGCTGCCATCGTCTCCTTCTTTAGGGATCATTTCCATAGAATAAAAAGCACAACTCTTAATGTGGAGTGTGGCTAAGCATCACACGTGTCCTTCATGTCATCAGTTCATGAAACAGCAGACTACTGTCTGCTGTGGATGATTGATTGATAATGACTGCTGGGGCTTGGCGGGACCCCGAGAGAAAAACTCGAGCTACAACTGTCCCAGAAAGCCCGTTTGTGAGTCTGCACCCTGAGAGAAAGTCTGTTGTTTTAGATTAAATTTTTTTTTAGTACTTGAGCTTGAACCCAGGGCTTCATACATATTATGCAAGTGCTGCGCACTGAGCTATCCCCGCTGCCCTTAGGTTTTCTTGAGCTTTGTGTAAACGCAATGCTACAGTACATGCCCTTCTGTTTATACAGTAACAGTGCTTCCCAAGTCTATCTGTTTTGTTACTGTGTCCATAGCTGACATTTTTCTGTGGATGTTGGGTACCCCCTCATTTCCTATGTGCTTATTCAATAACCCTTTGACCATTTAAGCTCTGGCATTTGTTGTCTATTATGAATTAAGTAGCTACAAGTATTCGTGTTCAAGGATCTGTGTGGATATAGATCTGCATTTCTTTTGACTAAGGCATGCAATTGCTGGGTTGTAGGGTATGCATACATGTGTTTTTACCCAATAGGTGAGTCATTTTTCCAAAACTGCTGTTCTGTTTTATGCTCTCTTGAGCAGTTCACAAGAGCCCCTGCTTTTCTTCAGACTTCCTGACGGTCACTGAACTCAGGCAAAGTGGGTTTAGATTCAGATTCAGAATCTGCCCTTTTAGCATTGTAATCTTGATTTGACAATTTCTCAGAATCTCCTCCTCTATATTACAGTGGTGTCCACTGCATCCCACTGTCATGGGCTACTGCATACACTGCATTCTATCAGGTTTTCTTCTTCTGTAGTTGATACTGTACTATTCTCATCATATCTGCAATGGACAGCTTAAGACAAGATGTTCTGTGCATGATGTGGTCCGGTGGTACTCTACATTCACTTTGAGTGTCACATACACACGAAATTCCAGATCATTGAGGGAAAATTTATTTCTTTTCCAATTTTCTTTAATCCCAGTCCTATCGAGCAAGTAGTCTCCGGTGTTTGAACAATGTATTTTGATCAGATTCATACATGCTATTTTTCTCTCCTCTTTCTCCTCTCTCCTGAAGCTCTCCTTCCAGGATAGGCCTTTCCTTACTTTCTTGTCTTTGTGTGTGGTGTGTGTGTGTGTGTGTGTGTGTGTGTGTGTGAGAGAGAGAGAGAGAGAGAGAGAGAGAGAGAGAGAGAGAGAGAGAGAGAGAGAGAGAGTTTGTGGGGTGTGTTTGTGTTGTGTGTATGTGTTGTGTGTGTTGTATGTGTTTGTGGTATATGTGGTGTGGTGTGTGTATTTGTGGTGTGGTGTGTGTAGGTGTGTGTGTGAGGCCTGCTGACTTTAATTAGGGTTGTTTACAGGTGGGAATTGTTTAGTGGAATCTGGGCAGTTAGTTTACCAGTGGCTCCGCCACTGAAGAAAATGACTCCTTTCCTCACAATCTAATAACTGCCGACAGCTTTTCAAAGAGGAATGGGGACTCCTGAGACCTTTTTCCTCTATGATGGAAAGGAATCCTGACCTACCTGGTCTTGTATTGGTCTCATGCAGGAAAATGAAGCAAGAGAGACATGGACACAGGCTCTTAACCTTTAGAAACAACATTATCTAGAAATAACTCAGTACTCTTTTTTCTTTGTTTTTTAAATTTTGCTGTTTGTGAATTAATGGCAAATAATACTATCATACTTATGGTTGTAGTTTTATATTTTAATAAGTGATTTATAGTTGAAAATCTAAGTTGCTTGAAAGGAAAAAAATACATTAAAATAATGATGCTGGAGGAACCCCAAAGTGGCCCAAACAGAGTAATTTTTATCTGAAGTTTGGAAAATGCCGGCTCACAGGAAAGTGTGGAACAGATTTCAAAGCCTCTTCAGAAATGATAGAACCAAGGTATTTGCCACTGAACCTGTGTAGCTTGAGATGGAACACTGATATCTCTGTAAGTTAATGAAACAAGTTGAGCTCTGAACTCAGTGATGCAATCAGGACTGTCAGCTCCTGATCTTTCCAGGATGCAATTAATCCTAGAGAAGATCGGGTATTTTTTCCTTTCTAATTACACAACTAATCTATATTCATTGACAGAAAAAAAAGAAAATAAATGTGAGGATAAACACAAAGAGGGAAAAATGTCGCTTCCAATCCTGCCGGCCAGGGATACAGGCATTCATTATCCATTCATGACTACTCACCTATCCATTCAGTCCCTGGTTTGCTCATTCATGTATTCACTGAGTAGTCATTTATCTCATTGATGAGTAGTAGTCAGACGTTAACTGTGGGCCAGGTGCCATTTGAGTTGTTGAAGTGTAGAGGAAGAATCCTTGCCCCTCAGGTCTCCTTGTTTTTCAGGTCTCCCATATCCTTGTTTTTCTCTTCACATACACGAACATAAACCTCTTTAAATACTACTATAAACAGTATAATATAATCATCTGACCTGGAGTTTAGTATATCATAAATATCTTTCTGAGTCAATGCACAGATCTGCATTTTCCACTTTGACACTTGTAGACTATTTGACCGAAGTATAATTTTATAGAAACATTTAGGAAGTTCTCACTGCTGAACTTAGAGATTTTCCTTTCTACCCTTGGATGGGTATTGTGTTTATAAAAAAAACTTTACTTCAGTTTTGATCCTTTATGTTTAGTTCTAATTCCTCTGGTTGACTGCTAATGTAGTTGTGGTTAACCCATTTTAACCACTTTGACCCTCTACATCCTTATCCACTTAATAGGACCAGTACAATAATCAGTCTCACAGAGTGTCTCTAAGAAGCAAGCCTCTTGCTCTGTTAAGCAAGAATACACTGAGCACTGAACAAGCATTTCATGATGGTGCTATCGGTGATAGTGCTGCTGGCAACGATTCTCTCTTGAAGCTGTGATTTGCATCTTTCTGTATGAATAGCTTGGTTCTGCTTCATGTTTGTGCTGCTACTGTCTTCTCCTCACTGATTACCATACAGTTGTCACGTAATAGATGTGGTCAGTGAATATTGGATGAGTAAGTCCTGGCACCTGAAAACTCAGATGAATGAAAGAGGTGTCAGCACTAATTAGGAGGCAGGGATCTCTGACCCACTCACCGGAGGCTAATTTCAGGGTCAGTGTGCCACAGGATGTTCTTGTGTGAGACACGAGAAAACACCTGCCCAAAGAAGGAACTGATGAGAGTCCAAAGAAAGGACAGCATCAACGTCCAACTTGGTGAAGCAGTGGGTTTTATTGGGGCTTGCAGGAGTGTGTCAGAGGTTACTTACAGGAGTGTGTCAGGGGTTACAGGAGTGTGTCAGGGGTTACTTACAGGAGTGTGTCGGGGTTACTTACAGGAGTGTGTCAGGGGTTACTTGCAGGAGTGTGTCAAGGGTTACTTGCAGGAGTGTGTCAGGAGTTGCAGGAGTGTGTCAGGGGTTACTTACAGGAGTGTGTCAGGAGTTGCAGGAGTGTGTCAGGGGTTACATGCAGGAGCGTGTCAGGGATTACTTACAGGAGTGTGTCAGGAGTTGCAGGATGGGTCAGGGGTTATTTACAGGAGTGTGTCAGGGGTTACTTACAGGAGCATGTCGGGGTTGCAGGAGTGTGTCAGGGATTACTTACAGGAGTGTGTCAGGGGTTGCAGGAGTGTGTCAGGAGTTGCAGGAGTGTGTCAGGGATTACTTACAGGAGTATGTCAGGAGATACAGGAGTGTGTCAGGGGTTACTTATAGGAGCAGGGATGATACAGACACAGCTTTTTGTGTCACCAAAAGTCTACCCCAGCATGGGTGACAGCTCATGACAGCCTGCAGACTGCCACCAGGTTGTCTCTCCCAGGCGGCTCAGCTGGTCTGAGTGACTCTCAGAAATCCTTTCTGCTTATACAACCTTGGGGAAGGAAGAGCCTTGTGAATCTGGTGAGTTTCAAGGACTTCTTGGAGCTTTTGAGTTTTTTACTTCTTGAATTTTAATGCACTGTCCTGCAGCATGGAACACGAGTCTCATGGAGCTTTCCTCCAAGGTTTATCTCAGAGGGAATCCCTATACAGCAGCTCTGACCAACCTATACCATGCTAGGCAGCAGTCAGGGCCAAAGGCTTCTGTTCCAAGGTGACTTACATTTTACAGACCCCTCATTCAACCTCATGTTAATCTCACCAGCACACAGACAGCATGTGAGAGTTCCCCATGGGGTCAGAACCACACAGTTATGCAATAGGTTCTATTTTGTGAACTAGACTGGGCACAGCCATGCAAGACCAGAGTGGAAACAGCTTTGACCTTTCGGAGCAGAGTTAAGTGATGCTTGAATAAGCCCCTACACTATACATCTTGTTTGCTGAGGGCTGACAGGATCAGTGCCAACTGTTTTAGAGTCAATAAGGGCTGGCTTCTCATTGTGATTTTTTTTTATAACCTATTGACATCATGAGTTGGGAAGATAACGTCTCCAGCCTTAGTTTCTATGTTTGTAGAATGGAAACTGGGATGCTTGCTTGCTGAGCTGTGGGATTAAGTGAGACAGCCATGCAAACAGCTTAGCAAATGGCATCTGCAGTTTTGGAGACCCAGGGCAGTTCAAGGGAGTCTCACGCTTGTGTGTCTTCTCTCTAGTGTGAAACTTCCTCTTGGCTGATGAGGTTCTGATCACGGGAAAGTGGCTCACATATCTTATCCAGCTAATATTCTCCTCCAAAATTGCTTACTAAAACATGAGGGTGATGTGCCCTGTCCCTTCAGGCTTCTGTTCTCCTGCTTGGGAGAGCTATGAATTAATGCTTGCTAACAGAATGGCATGTTGGGTCCAGAATGTGACATGTTTGTTTGGGCTGTGCTATGTCCTTTGTACCACAAGCCCCTGTGGAAGCATGTTAAATTCTGTTGTGATCTGTTAGTATAGGGATCATGTCATGTTCAGTACTCATTCTGAACAACAAACACTAGTTAGTGAACACTGATATTTCTAATAGAATGTAAGTCCTCAAAGGCAAAGCTCTGGCTGCCTGCTCATTATTGAATAACTGGTACTTGATAGGATTCCCATAATTACAGACTGAATGAGTGAATGAGATGAGGGGAAAGAAATGTACCCACTGTTCAGTGAGTTAGACCAGCACCAGGCAAATAATCTAATGCTCAAGACAGAAGTGCTGCTGCTCGCTGGATCCCGCGGCTTGTGTGATCTGCCTACTTCATTGTTCTGTCACAGATTCTGCAACAAAGCCCCTCCAGTGCTCCTGCCCTGATTGATCATCGTCTTCATGATAAACAGGAAGGAAAATCACTATGGCACACATGCTCATCACTCCACATGCCTCTGCCCTTGATGGATGGTCTCCATTTATAGAGTTATTGAGAGAAACCCAGAGGAAATGGTTGTTAGGCTTACCCCTGAGCAAGTTCATCATTAAACAACCTGAGACTGCCACTGTGTGCCATTTGTCTCCCCCTACACTGATGGGGCTAGGGCTTTGGTTACTCTGAGAAAGAGAAAGTTGACTTGGAGAAAAGGCTTGGTGGATAAAGTCCTTGCCAGGCAAATGTGAGGACCTGGATTTGGATTCTTGAGCCCATGTAAAGGCCAGACATGGCAGTGAGGTGGTGAGAAGGCACAGGAGGTCCAGAGCTTGGTGCACAAGTGTGAGCATTCTGGATTTCCAAAATCTATGGAAAATCAGGTGTCCCAGTATACATCTGTAACCCCAGCACTGCTGTGGAGGAGTGGGGGATGGAGACAGAGCATCCCTGGTGGCTCATCATCCAGCTAGCCTGGTATAGGCTGAGGTTGAACAACAAAAGACCCAATAAGTCTTTTTAAATAAGACTTTTAAATAAGATGGAAGACAAGACCAGCACCTCAGTTTGACTTCTGACTTCCACATGCGTGCCATGGCACTAGTATGCTCATACTTATACACACTCACATCACATGAGGTGGGAGGGGAGAGGAATAGGGACAAAGAGGAAGATGGAGAGGGAAAGAGATTAAAAATGTCAGAGAAAGCTGCCATCTGACTGTTCCTTATAGAAATCATGTGATGGTCAGTGGGAAGGATCACCATCAAATGAGCAGATATGTGAAATGAAAGGAAGTTTTAAATACTCCTGGTGGGAGCATTTGGCATGTTTAGGCAGAGTTGGTACAACACATATACAATAACCTGGAGAATCATATGCATTTATGTGTAAGGACATGCTCTGGATGTACCAGTCTGAAGAGGAAGAGAGGTATTTGGAATAGCTCAGAATGTGAGCAAAAGAAAATATACTTCAACACCAAGACTGTGTTTACTATACATTAGAATATCATACAGAAATGAAAAGTTTCTCCTAAATGTAATGTTGAATGAAGAAATGATATCCCAAAGAGGACGTACAGTGAGACACTGTTCATATAAAGTGAAAGATCAGAAAGAATTCATAGATCGTCTAGGTCTGCAGACAAAAGAAGCCAAGCTATAAAGGTAAGGAGGTAGTTGAGTGCTATAAAAAGGCTGGATGGAGGTTACATCTCAGGGAGAAGGGACACCATGGGTGGAGAATGTTGGCTCTGTTCTATTACTGGCCAATGGTTACATGTAGTATATTCTCTTTCTAAATACTGGCTGCCCTGTGCCTTCATGCAGGCTCTGTTTCTGTGTATTCATTAGTTTCTTACATTAAATATATTTTTAATAACTCAGTTTCTAGGCAGAGCACAGACACCAAGGCACAACTGACTCTCCTCTTTGGATTTGTGTCCCCAAATCCACAGGTCTTAACAACGGCTTCAGCTGTTTGTTAAACATGTAGATTGTCAGGCTCCTGACAACCTCAGCTTCATGACAAGGGGACTAATAAGGTTCTTTTGTTAGAAAGTCTTTCTAAAATTTGGTTTTGAGCGTTTTTGTATTAGAATAACCAGGGAGGTTTAGGACAGACTGACATTTCCACAGTGCTCTAGACACATGAGTTAACAGGTGAAAGGTACAGCACAGACATGTCGGACTTCTACATCTCTCTTGGGTCTTTTGTGCTCAGATCACTTGAGAGCTACTAGTTCAGGCTAGTGGACTAGCTGAGGATCTTGTCTGAATGCTCTTCTGAGTCAGCCAGGCCATGGTGGAGTCCAGGTCCCATGCTTCCTACGTGTCCAAGTGACCCCTGTGTTCTTCCTGCAGGGGCTGTGCTGCATAGCAAAGGGCCAGAACCTGGAGAACCAGATGGAATTTGGGTGTGGTAACAACACCACAGCATTGCAACCTGGGACCGTAACAAACAAGCAAGCAACCATCCCTGTGCCTCAGTTTCCCCATTTATGAGCTGGAAGTGGTAATAATCCCCACCTTCTGCATGGTTGTGTGGCTCAAGGGAGATTGGTCAGATAATGCCATGGCAGAATTTCAAACACTGAGCAGGTTTTCAGGGAAGCCCACCCCTTCTCTGCAGGCCTACTGTGCCTAAGCTCTCCTGGAAACCTGTTCTGGAGGCTGTTTAAAGTAGGCTCCTGGCTTCATTACTTACATATGCACATACACACACAGGCACTCATACACACATTCTCATGTATATGCCTATGTATGCATATACATGCAAACATGCTCATGCATATGCATGTATACACACACCCATCAGCATGTACATATAACACATGCTCATGTGCATGTAAACACAATTATTTGTGTGTATACACAGTGTACCTTAGCTCACAGGCACCTACATATACATAGATACATATCATCTACATGTATACATATACTCATGAATATGCATATATACATACATGCTCATGAATCTCTATACACACACTCATGTGTGTGTATCTTCATGTACACGCACTTGCCTATATGAATACACAGGATGTACAAATGCTTTTTGGCTTTTAACAGTGTTGTTTCTCAATTCATTGTAGGTTGAAAATATTATAAAACTAAAATGTGTTTACTAGGCCAACGCTGGCATCAAGCCTTAAACATGGTCAGAATACTGTACTCACAGCTAGGCATCACAGAGAGTCCCGTTACATGTGGCCAGCTCAAGGAAAGACTAATTAAATGAATGAATATATTATAGGTGGGAGACAAGCAAGCAAACTTAGACATACACAGATATACATGCACATACATATGCAGATATACACACATATATACACATATACTATGTACATGTGCCTGTTGGTTATTCCTGTTTTAATCTGTTGGTGAATAGACACATATATGGTTTGTATTATGATATTCGTAGTTCTCAAATGCATATATCTATATCTGTATCTATATATATCTATATATAATGTTTTTGCACAAACACATGAATGTGTATTTGGTCATTCATTGTCTGTGCCCCTAACTATAATTCAGTCCAACTTTGCTGAGCATCTAATGTATTCCAGACATTTGCTTTCTACCTGTGTGGAGCTTGCCCTTTATGGGGTAATAAGCAGACCGCAAATGAATTATACTGTTGGAAAATCATGTGGTGTCAAAGTCTTATTGCTATACAAGGAAGATGACAGTGAGGGATTAGGTGGTGTGTGTCTAGGTGGTCAGCAAAGCTGTGACTGAGCACATGGCACATGAAGAAAGCCTGGTGGATATTCAGAGCGCTTGCTTGCCATCGACATCTGAAGACCTTGGTCCCACTTTTGTGACTCTCCTAAAGGTGGATGCAGAGCACTGACTCCACATTGTCTTCTGACCTCCACACGTGCTGTGGCCTGTCCCCAGATAATGATAGCATTTAAAAATTAAAAAGGCAAGTCTTGGAGGGAGAAGGGAGCAGGTGCTTATAACCAGGGAAGGATGTGCTGGGACAGAATGGTATGGAAAGAAAAGGGAGGCCCAGGAAGAGGCAGGATGAAGTCTGAGTGCTCACAGGCATCTGGTTTATTTTTTTGTCTGGGGATGTGAGGAGAGGTGTGGCAGTATCTGTTTTAATCTATTGTGTGAGAAAAGACAACAGAGGAAGAGAAGGATAGCAGAATCAGGGAGACAGGATGGAAAGGTACAGCATCCATTCCACTAGCCTAGGACAGCAGTACTGAGGGTGACTCAGGGCTGTTCTGTACAGCTGAGCAGATTGGGCATGGCTCATCTAGTGGATGTTCACATGGGTGTGGGAGCAATGGTAAGCTAGGGCTTTGCAGTGCTCTGGATGAGCGGCTCTCCATAGTGATGCTGGATCCACAGAGGCTGGAATTCACTCTGCCCTGAGCTCTATCCCTAGTGCTCAAGCTCTGTGTGGCAAACCATAGGTATGGTGATGTTGTGTCCCCCAATATATTGTGCACCCCAATAAACTTATCTGGGGGTCAGAGAACAGAACAGCCACTATATTAAACATATGTTTAGGCAGTGGTAGCACATGCCTTTAATCCTAGCATTCTGGAGGCAGAGATCCATCTAGATCTCTGTGAGTTCAAAGCCGGCTACTCAGGGAAACAGCCAGGCATAGTGACATATGCCTTTAATCCCAGGAAGTGATGGCAGGAAGCAGAAAGGTATATAAGGTGTGAGGAACAGGAACTAAAGACTTTTTAATCTTTTAGGCTTTTGAGCAGCAGTTCAGCTGAGATCCATTTGGGTGAGGACTCAGAGGCTTGCAGTTAGAGTAAACAAAATCAGCTGAGGAAGTGGCAAGGTGAGGTTGGATGTGGCTTGTTCTCTGATCATTCAGCCTTCACCCCAATACCTGGCTCAGGGTTTGTTTTTATTAATAAGACCTTTAGAGATTTGTGTTACATCTGGTGCCCAGTGTTCATGATACAAATTTGTGAAAAAGCAGTCCCTTGCAGTCCCCAGCTCAGGCCAAGCTTCAGGTAGCCAGTTGTGGTGGTGCACACTGGTAGGATTTGCTGACGGAGTCAGAGGCAGGAGGATCCCGAGTGTGAGGCTAGCCTGGGAAGCTTGCTGAGGAGAAGCTGCGGCCAAGGCTGGGCCATAAACGATGGCGATGGTGGCAGGATGGTGGAGGTGGCTGCTTCTGCTCCACATTGCTGGCTGCTTCTCATCATGTTGCTGATGGCGACGCTACCACCAGAGACAAGAGTTTACTGCTGCTCGTTCAGAGAAGAATCGCCAGAACCAGCATCTTACAAGGAAGCAGCAGCAAAGGTCAGTTTGGAGAAGTTTGATGAGGCAAGTGGTGGGAGAAATTGCTGTGAAGATATTCTCTTCTGGAGAAGAACATTCATGGTTCCGAGAGACAGACATTTATGAGACTGTGATTACTCCAAACCACAGAGGAGGCACAATAAGATAAATAAATAAATAAATAAATAAATAAATAAATAAATAAATAAATCTGCAGGAAACGTCTAAGAGCAACTTTGAAATCTTCAAAAGGATGATGGGATCCTACAATGATGATTTCACATGGACTATGATAAAGCCATTAAGCTGCTTTGAACTCACAGAGATCCAGATAGATCTCTGCCTCTGGAATGCTAGGATTAAAGGCGTGTGCTACCACTGCCTAAGCCTATGTTTAATACAGTGGTTGTTCTGTTCTCTGACCCCCAGATAAGTTTATTGGGGTGCATAATATATTGGGAGATACAATATCACCACACATAGAGCTCAATAAAAACTAGGGCATGAATGCTATGCTTACTTTCACCATGTACCTTGGGTATGTGTTCAGTGCATGTGCACATGTGCATACAGATGTGCATGTTATAGGTATGCATCTATACATGTGCATACAGGTGTGCATGTGCATGGGGAGACCAGAGCTCCACATTAGTGGTATTTGTCACTTTCTACCTTATTTTTTTATGAGACCTGGCCTCTCACTAACTGTGGAACTTGTAGATTGGCTAAGTGAGGCAGCAGGACCCTGAAACCCTCCCATCTCGTCTCTCCAGTCCTAGGGTTACAGGCACCTGTCACTGTGTCCAGCTTTTTACATGGGTGATGGAGATCCTGAACTATGCCATCAAGCTTGTTCAGCAAGTGCTTTGTCAACTGAGCCACCTTCCCACCTCCTCCCTGCCTTGCTGAGAGCCACCTTCTGCAGGTGAGGCAGCGAAGGCTGAAGTGTTTGGCAGATCTGCAAAAGTCTCCACTTTCATTTGATGGCCACTTTGAGTGTCCTGTGTGAAAACCCCTCTGCTCTTCACAACACTGTCATTTTATGTCACAAATGCAATCAGCTTTCTCGCTGCACTTTGCAGAAAGGGGAATAAAACAATCTAATCCCCGCCCCCCTCCCCATGCATCACAGCTGAGTCACCTCTCACTTGCTGATCTGCTCTGACTGCAATTAGAGTTAAATGGCCCTTGGGACCAGAACAGGCTCATCTTTATTTACAAGATGTGCACATCACAGCTCCCAGCGTTAACAGCTCTGTTAGTGGCAGACACCTCTTTTCTGAAGGAACAGGAGAGAAGCATTGGAGATGGTTATAAGATGTTTCCCTTGGGGGTCGAAATGGAGACCAGGGTGGGAGGGAAGAACCAGGGTGGGCAGTAGGTACACTGTGAACTGTAGGTCTGGGTGCCACGTTTGACAGGTGGCATGACCTTGAACACCTCCTGGACATCTGCTTGGTTACCGAGAGCAAATGCCTGGTTAACTATGTAACAGAGACTGGTGGAATGGGCTGGAGAGATGTTCAGTCTGGTTCAGAGCACACAATGTTCCTGCAGAGGACCTGAGTTCTGTTCTCAACACCAACACTGGGCAACTCATAGCTGCCTGTAATTCTTGCTTCAGGGGATCAGACATGTTCTTCTGGCTTCTGCAGGAACCTGCACTGATGTGTTCAAACCCCACACAGACCACACACACAAACACACACACACACACACACAGACATACACATAGACCACACACACACACACAGAGACATACACATAGACCACACACACACACACACACACACACACACACACATACACACACACACTAAAAGTAAATTAAAATCTTTAAAAAGGCCTGGAAGAGTTGCAGAATCACATGTGAGAATATTCTTACGTTCTTAGTAGCAGTGAGAGGGACGGCAAGGTGAAAATCAGAAAGGAGTGCTTTATTTTAGTTCCTAAGTGCGGTGCTCATGGTGTCTGAAGCTCTTCTCATTGCATAGTGTGCTAAAATGCTCTGGCATCCTGCCTTCTTACGCCTTTCGTTCCTTCCCCATTTCCATCAAATTCACACAGCAAGTCTTTCCTGAACGTCTACCATGTGTGAGGCTTTGAATCTTCTAGTGGAAAACATGACAGATGTGGTCCTGGCCCTGAAAGAGGTCATAAGGTAAAGGAAGAGGGGACAGAAAAATAATCACATTCATGGTTGTGGTCGTCATCGTGCTGTTCTCAGAAGGGGAGATGTTGGCAACCATGCATCTGTGCGAGATCACATGGGACTGGAGGGTTAAAGAGGCTCCCTTCAAGAAAGGCGGAAAAGATGGCTAGCAGATGAATGAAGGGTTGGAAGGGTGGGGCCGTGTGCAAAGGTCTGGACGGAGCACTGATGGGCAAGTGAGAGGATAGGCCGGGGAGAGACCACATGGGCAAAGGAAACTGCTGAAAGCTGGTGAATTAATGAAAGTTTCGACAAGGGAGGCTGACCAAACACCCACTAGGAACAACACAGAACCAAACAACCCCCCCCCCCAAAAAAAAAAAAAAGCAAATGCAGCTCCTGTAAATAACCTAGCTTCTGCTTCGCTTGGAACCTTAGAAACAATTTTTTTTTTCTTCCTAAAAGGTGCCAGTTAGTGTGACTCTGAATCAGTTCACTAAGTTGGAACTTGGTGTCCGAGGTTAGAGAACCCGGTCTATGTCTTGTTATTCCAACTCCAGACGGGGAGGTGGGACAGGAGGCAAAGGCAACTTCCGGTTGAAGGCTGTGCTACTCTGGATGTGGGGGGAACGGATCTTCCAGCCAGCACCGGAAGCCAGCGTGGCATTTCCGCATTTCCTCACGTTCTTTGGAAAAGCCTATGGCTACCCTATGGCATCAGTCTGATAAACAGCACTGGCTCTCCTTAGCCAGACTCCGCTGACAGAGGCTTCGCGCTCCAAGGAGTGGTTGCCATGAGAAGTGATCGCCTTTACATTACCAACCGAAGAAGAGGGCTGATGCAAGTCTCAGAATGAAAATTATTGGGAACTTCTAAGGGGGACTTTTGAATTCCCTTGGGGGTGCAGGTGTCAGAAGTTAGATGGGGCTGCTGGGCTCCATGCCAACAACCTAGATGCTACAGATGAGTACCAGAGGACGTCAATCAGCCTTAGTGTCTACACCACTTCTGATGTGGAACTGTGAGCCATTTCAGCACATGGAGCCTGGCTGAAAGGGCCAGTGGGGTTGCCTAACCTGCATAGTTGTTCAAATGGCTAGTTGGCAGGGGTTTCTTCACCAGATCTTATCATCTCACCATGGCCATGATTTGACCTGTGGACCTATGGGAAGGTCAAATTATTCACACATAAGCTGTCAGAAAAAGGTGGAAAAAAAAAAGAGCCATTGTAGAAAATATCACCAAATACCATTATCAGACCCTCAAAATAGCCATAATTTCTCTGCCTTGTTTTTATCCTTTGACAGATTTGTACATGTGTATATGTTGCCCTCACTTGCTCCCTGCTTCCTGCTACTGAGACCTATCTTCCCATCCAAAGCACACTCCTACTTTGCTGCTGTTTTATTTTTTTAAGCCTCCAACTTTAATGTTAGTTGCATTATGAGCATCAGTGGGGGTTTATTTACCAGAACGAGACAGTCTCTCAGAGCCTACATCACTGAAGAAGACGGCAGCAGTAATTTCTCACTTTCATCAAGCACTCTCACTGGTGTCCAAAAAGCTCATCTCATGAATCTTTTTGTATTTACCTGAACTGGAATTGAGAGATTCATTTCTTTCACTTATGATTTAAAGCTTTTATTTACAATAATATTGACTTTCTGCTGGTGAACAGTTGTATGAAGTTTAGGGTAGGTAGGTTCATGTAGCCATTGCCTTACCCAAATGACAATTGTCCATTAGCTTAGAAAACTCCCCATACTGCCCATGGTGGTTTGTAAAAGTGACCTTAGAGGCTCAGATGTTTTAGTGCTTGGTCCCCAGTTAGTGGAAAGGTTGGGAAGGATTAGGAAATGTGGCTTCATTGGAGGAAGTGTGTCACTGAGGGCAGGTTTTGAAGTTTCAAAAGGCCTTGCCATTCCCAGTTAGTACTCTCGCTCCCCCCCCCTCCCCTCTCTTTCTCTCCCCCTCCTTCCCTCCCTCTCTCGCCTCTTGCCTAGTGCTTTTGGATCAGGATGTAAGCTCTCAGCTCATGCCTTCTTGCCTGCTGCCATGCTCCTATCATGATGGTCATGGACTCGACCCTCTGAATATAGGCCCCTAATAAACTGTTCTCTAAGTTGCTTTGGTCACAGTGTTTCATAAAAATAATAGAAGTAGCTAAGACACTGGCCCATTTTTATTGAGCCATTGCCTTCTCCTAACCCCTGAAATGCCTTTGCTTCTCCACTGCTACATTTCCAAAATGCCCTCAGGCATGGAATCACATAAGCTTTGTACACATCTAGATACAGAGAATTTTCATTATTATGCACAGCCCTATTTGTGCATCTTAAAGAAAACATTAGAAACCTCCGACACTAATAATATTATGTCCTGTTTTGAAAGAGACCCAATCTTCTCCCAACTCCATCTGTAGAGCAAAGAACTCAGTGGATTCCTAAGCAAGGCAGCATCATGGAGAATTCTGGACAGAGGCAGAGAAGAACAGGGACCGGCAAACAGCTCACAACATGTGGAAATGTGTTCATCTCACCTTGGGTGGAGCCCTGCTGGACACCCTTCCAGACTGCAGCTCCCCAGGAGCCCTGGCACTCTATAAGCCTGCCAACCAAACAAATGCAGGCAGAGACAGCAAGCATATTTTTTAAAAGTCAGCTTGATGTACCTCCTGCAGGGGAGGCAGCATGCCCATGTGATGGTCACATTAGAACCATTGATTTTCTGCCAGCAGTTAGTGGGAAGGGGAGCCCATGTGTGCCTTGGGGCACCATCCCTCCCAAGCTGACAAAGGAGAGAACTGTAGTATTTTGCCTAAATGTACCTAGCCTGAATCCTTCTGGAAACAATCCCTAGCCCATTTGCCAAGGGCAGAAGTATGTTTGGAAGGACAAGCTGTGGCTGAATCTCCTTTTCCATGCATGTATCTTCTCTAGGTGGGGACAGGCTGGGAATCCACATGTGTGGGCTGGAAGAGCTTTGGGGCACACTGCTAAGCTGAAGTCTCTTGACCAGTTTAGAAGAAGGTGGTTGCCCCTGGAAACAGATACCAGTGTAAACTACAGTAAGTTATGAGTATCCTCTCTTTCTTCATCTTTGCGTTCAAGAAAATGCATCTCTCATTGTAGTTGACAGCACTGCAAGGCTGACAAAGTCTGGTGGGGACACCTTAGGAGTGAAGAGAGCAACAGGCCAATCGGTTACTGAGAAAGCCCAATGGAAACTAGTCACACCCACTTAGCTCATAATACAAACAACAACAATAAGAAGAAAAACCTGAACCAAACCAAACCAAACCAAACCAAACCAGCATCTTTTCCAGCTCAAGCTTCAAATCTTGGCATACGCAGGTGACAGTGAATCTTTTCCTCTCAGTGTGGCTAGCATCTCAACAGGGCTGTGTCCTCTAACTGGTGCAAGGCTCTCTCTCTCTGTCTCGCTGCAGTAACTCTAGAATAGACTCACTTCTGGCTCTTCTCTGCATCTTTTGCCCCTGCCTCGACACTTTCATGACCCCGCCTCATTAATTCAGTGTTTAGAGATGGGATGCCATGCTGGATCCTGAGGAGCACACCCATAGTCTCGACTGGAGCAGCTTAGGTTGAAGGGTTATTCACTTGAGCCTAAGCAACAGAGAAACTATGTCTCAATATAAAAGAAAATAAAAAATAAAATATTAAGTAAAAGGAAAGAGAGGAACAAAGACGGAAAGGCTGACTGTGCTGGGCCATACTTTATCATGCTAAGGACAAGCCCCAGTGCTGTGGGTAGAGTGCCTACAGGACTGACTACACAGCAAGCCATTTAATCACCATCCACAGTCCTCTTTTTTAGCCAAGTGTTCTCTCTCTGTGTCTGTCTGTCTCTGTCTCTCTGTCTCTGTCTCTGTCTCTCTGTTGTATATGCACACCTTTCAGGGACACCCCACCCTATCACTCTCTAACAGTCACTTTACAGAGTTTTTCACTGAACCTAAAGCTAAGGTGGCCGCTCTCTTATCTCTACCCCCTGTCATTGGGGTTATAGGTATGTGTTGGTCATGTTCAACCTTTCCCAATTTGGAACCTCAATTCTTTCTAATTTCAGACTTGGTGTAGACAGAGTCCTTCGTAATAGATATAAATCTCCATTACTCCATGTAATTCTAGAGAAGAAAAATTCTCTCATTCAAATATGGTCATTTATTCATTTACTAATGACTAAACATCTACTACATGTCAGGTATAATGTCTAGTGATGGACAGGTAGATGGTCTTAACATTCTGGTTTCTCTTGGAAGAGTGGTTAACCTTCTGCACTGATTATTTATTTCTATGTAGCACTGAAGATTTGTTATGTCAGGGTTTCTCTGGGTCAGCACTTTAGCAGATCTTAATGTAGCAGTCCAACTCAGAGTCAGAGAGTCTCATGAGACTGAAGACTGGTGACGTGGCCGTCTAAAAGTCTGACCTGAGTTGGGGTCTTCCACTGTTAGGATGACTCTCACGAGGCTGCTGACAGTAGACCCCTGGGTCTCTCTGGCATAACTTGGGTGCCTTCACAACATGGCAACCAACTTCTCGAGATGAAAGATCTCATAAACAGCAACGGGGAAGCTGTGATACCTTTCATGGTCTAAGCTTAGATGCTAAATACTGTGAGTTCTGTCACATCCTGTCCTATAGAAGTGAAGTACTCAATCCAGCCCATACTCAACAAGGGGGGGGAATTAAACACCATATTTTAAATGGAGGACTGCAAAATAATCCATATCCATCTTTTATGCCATGACTCCTGCTTTATCTAAAACCCTTTATTAGCTGGGTTATGGATAAGTTCAGATGCAGACTCAAGGGTACAGTATAAGCAAACTGACCTGATCACTTCACTATTATCAGTTATTAATTATATAATGATTGTTACAAAGTAATAGGACCAATGTTTACAAGACCATAACTTGGGAGGGTGTAGCTTAAAAAACATCCTAGGGTTGCCGAGATGATTCAGTATTTAAGAGTGCTGCTCTTGCAGATGACCCAGGTTTGGATCCCAGAACCCATGGTAGGTGGCTCACAGCACATATTTAAAAAAAATAGTCTTGAAAAAAGGTGTCTTATACTTGGGGTTTACCTCCAAATTCTGTCTCCAGAAATTGTGACTCCTGTGTTCTGCTATGAGACAAGGATGTTTGTTATTCTTGTGAGCTTTTCAGGTGATGAACCACAGACCCGGTAAACCTTAAAAAAATTGGCTCATGGAACTTGAAGTAGTCAGTCATTGGATGCTCCTTTAGGAAACTGTTTTACTTGCATAATTTGGTGAGCTCACCCAGTAATTTAGTAGCCTTTGTCTCCATTTTTATTCCTTTAATCCATATTCTGATTTTTTAAAAATTTATTTTGAATGCAGTTTCTCAACTATATTAGAGTTTGACATATTGATATTTCCTTACAGCTTCATCATGCATTCACACATCCAAAGGAATAATCTTAACTGTAGCAAAATTGGCTTGAAGCATGTGTGTGCTATGTTAAAATGCCAGGCGTGCTATAATTATATTTTATCAGGTGAAGTTTAACATTTTAATAGGCAGTGTCTAAGGCTGATTTGACAGGGTGTTTTTGGATGGTGAAATGGATGCTCAAAATAAGAAAACGCCACTCAGAAACTAAATGAATCACTTCTGCTAGACAAGTAGGATTGGAGTCTATTATGAAGGGCCTGTGCAATGTCTGAAGAGCTGTCTTCTTTTTGATGTATATTCATTAACTCTGATTCAGAAGGTTGAGAAAAAGAACCCCTTCGTGACTTGTTAATCATTAAATAAAAGAAGTGAACAGTTGGCAAAGCCCCAGGAGTCTTTACCTGGGTTTTTATTTTATCTTACCATGAGTATAAGTCACCAAAATAGCAAGACTGAAGCCACACAGCTCTCTCCATCTCTTCTGATGTTGCACAGACTCTCCAAGTTGGACAAATGGGATTGGTTATTTCCACTGTTGTGTCATGGGAGGGGATTTCATCACAGGGGTTATCTGGCCAACACCTGTTGCCTTTGCTTTGTTTACAGATGGAACCGACACGACTCCCTTGCCTTGAGCTATGTCTTTGACTGTAAAGTAGACTTTTGCACATTAGCTCATGAATAGATGAACCAGGCATTTTGCATCCGAGGGGAGCAATGCCGTCTCGTTCAGAGGAAGATTGTTTGTTCCGATGGAGTGCTGAAAAGATTCCTCCTTAGACGATGGGCAGCGGGGCTGCATCCGCAGCTCTAGGATGCCGGGTGTGATTCAGATGGTCTGAACTAAAGCATATTCTTTCACACAGCATCCTATGGAGGTTAAGAGAATGGGGCTGGAACTCAGACCTGCCTTCCACTCACCTCACACTCCTCCTCAGGGTGGATTCAAACAAACACTCCCAATTCTGCTTTATTCACAGGAAATTTACTTGGGCACATAAAACTGTGATTCCTGCTGTCTTCCACTGTCCTGCTGCAGAATTGTCACTCATTACTACTTTTTGAAGGTGACTTCCTTGTTAAAACATCACAGCAATTGGGTTTTAGAAACTGTGATGTATTGTGTATAAGGTTAGTATTTTCCCTACTTGGGGTCCAAAGAGTGTTTGAGTCTGTTGGTTGATACCTTAAGCAGCTGTGGGAAATTTTTCCCATATTCCAGCTGTGTCTCCTTCCTCCTACTGATCATGTGGATGCTAGAGTTTTAAAGAAGCCTCCCAAGTCTGCATTTGAATGCTCCTCACCATGCTGTTTCCTTCTTCATATGCCATACTGACTCACACCAACATGTGTGTGAGTGAGTGTGTATGAGTGTGTGTATGTGTGTGTGAGTGTGTGTGTATGTGTGAGTGTGAGTGAGTGGGTGTGTATGTGTGAGTGTATGAGTGTGTGTGAGTGTGTCTCTGTGTGTGTGTAATTTGATATTTAGATGTCTGTTGAATTCTTCATTTTTATTTCAAGAATTTCCATTGGATCCTCTTGTCTCACCTCCCAAGTGTCAGAATAATTGTCGTGCACCACCATACCCAGCTTTCTATTCTCTTGAAAATACTGGCATTACTTCGAAATCTCTATATATCTATTTTATAATATGCTGTCCTTTTATTTTCTTTCTCTCCTATCTCTTGATAAGCTCAGTAACTTTTTATTCAGTGTCAAGTGTGAAAACCTCACAGGAACTCTGGAGGTGATTGTGCTCTAGCAAGGACTGTCCGTTCACTGAAGGCGTATCAGGCTGGAGGGGCTCCAGCACCCTCAATTCCTAAGAAGCAAACTGAAACATGGCTCACTGTGTACAGTAAGACAAATGGAACAGAGCAACCTAGCTCAGGTGACTACTCTCCTGCCAAACAAACCTTCTCTTTGCCCTGTTTCCCTGCTCTCCCAGTGCTGCAGGGATCCAGCACTGATGACTTCACCAATTGCCCTTTGCTCAGACAAAGCCTTTATTAATATAAATTAATTACTTAAATATTTATTACTATTTACATAGGGTTTCTCTGTGTAGTCTTGGTTGTCCTGGAACTCGCTCTGTAGACCAGGCTGGCCTTGAACTCAGAGATCGACTTGACTTGTATTTTTCTTTGTTAAACCTGAAAATATTTTTTTTTTTTGTGGTCTAAACACGTTGGAAAGATACTGAAATTTTATTTGGGAAGACCTATTTTAATGTTTCAGTGAGTGCATTTACTTATGATTAGCTTAAGCATATCCATTCAAACATAAACATAAATATGTCCAATTACATATAGCAAGTTTAATGTTGTACAAAGATGTTAATTCTTGATTATCCCCTTCCCCACAACAACCTGTGTATGACTGTCCAAATCCTGTTCCTGGTGGTTTAAAGGTGAAATCAATATGCCCCTCAAAAGGTCAGTCGTGAGATACATTTACAAATTATCCTTATCAGGAGCTGTGTACCTGGCATTTGCTGTTTTGCTTCAGTCCTGTGACACTCAGTTACGTCAGACACATCCTTTCCTTATATAACCTCATCACCATGCAGAAGTGCTTCCATTGATCATGTAGATTTTACAGGACCCAGCCTGCACGTCAGTCTACACCTGATTCTCTTGTGTCTCATGCATGTTCTCTCTCAGAGGTCAGATGTTATTTCCAAAATGAAAACTGATTGTGTTTCAAACTTGCTGAAACCATTCCAGTTGCTGCCCAA
Source organism: Peromyscus leucopus (assembly GCF_004664715.2). Classification (NCBI taxonomy): domain Eukaryota; kingdom Metazoa; phylum Chordata; class Mammalia; order Rodentia; family Cricetidae; genus Peromyscus; species Peromyscus leucopus. Next base: position 28,068,305 of record NC_051086.1, on the reverse strand, counting down.
TCATCTCAGGACCAACGCTCCATGGTCCCACTCTTGCCTGCACTGGTCTTTTCTTTCCCTGTTGTAGACTTAGTGACTGTCAATATCCTGGTTCCCAATACCTTGAATCTGAGCTCAAGACTCCACCAAAGGTTCAGTTGTGATATACATTTGTAAGTTATTAGCGATTTAGACTTCAGATTTTCTAAAATTTACTGCCTTTTGATTTCATCCAGTTTGAAGGAGCTGCTGTAGGCTTCTTCTGTGCAACAGACTCATGTGGAGCATCCTTCCTTCTTCTTTTTGCCTAGAAAACATCTCCCTGGCATTCAGTTCTCAAGTCAAGCCAACTTCTTACCCCTGGTCCAGGATGTCTCAGTGTATAGTTCTCTGGATGTGTCTCTCTTTGCTGTATTTACACACACTCCCATGATTTATTGATTTCTGTTTGCTTTTTTGCAAGGTAAAATCCAGGAGAACAGAAATTTTATATATTCTTACTCATCATTGCTTAGTGGCCCAGAGGACCCATGGATCCTGGATCATAATAGGTACATAATGAATCTGTTCATGATGAATTATGGAAACAGTGTAAATTTGTTATTTCACTTGTGTAAATGGTTTTCACATTGTTCCATTAAAAAAGTCACTTTGCATGGGCACATGGCATAGGACATTTTTCTTTGTTCAGCACCAGACATTATCCATCTCATGAATAATTATTTTGCCTAAAGACACTAAGAATTAATAATAAATCATTTATGTTCTTTGGTTGTTAAGCAGACTAGGATGAAATTTAGTATTGAATTTTAGCTAGTTATAGTCATTAACAAAATCTGTTTATTCAACAAATACTTAATGATAGTTTTTGGTATAGAAAACACTATCTGAGGGTAAAGAGATTGTAAGAGCCAGGGGCAGTGGAGGACTGCTGTGAAAAGCGTTTTCCTGTCATAGTAGGGACTTTATACACATGAACTCATTCCCGGTGTCTGTGGCTGCATGCACAAGACCTGCACAAGATCCGGCCAGCCTAGATTGCAGTGTGGGAATGGGCAGGGCTCATGCAGTCCTACCCCTCACTGTGGGCTGTTGGCAACTGACTGCTGTGAGAAGGAGAGTCTCTTTCTTCAGATCCTGCCCTTGATAGGGGACGGCCATGTTCCAGTCCCATACCTCTCCACATCCTGGCAGCACCAAGTGGACTCAGTGGGTTAAAGAAAGAACATGAAGCTGAGAAGGAAAAGTTGGTGAGGGTATGGGAAGCATTAGAAGGGAGAGAGTGGGGGTGGATTTGATCCAAACACATTGGGGCATTGCAGAGAAAAGCACACCATCTTCTCCCGTGGAAGGAGCATGGAGAGCAGAAGAGACTGAGATCAGCTCAGTGTGGATAGAGAGTCATAGAGAGGGTGGGTGCTATGAGGGAGAGGAATTTGTGGGTCCTGGAGGGACAATGTGTGTGATCTACTGCAGTTTGATAAGAAAATGACTTTTTCTAGAGAAAAATAGAAATTTATGGAAGATTTGGAGAAATGGGTCATTTTTGAACTTTTAAAAGAATGAAAGGGATCTGGGGAGATAGGTTGTCTTATAAGACTGAGTCCTGGATTTGATTCCCAGAACCTATTGTATAAAAAGCTGGTGTAATCGTGTGCACTTGCAAGCTCAGTGCTGGGGATGGGGAGCCAGGCTGGTGTCTGGAGCTCACTGGCCATGCAGGTTAGCCCAGATGCTGTGTTCCAGCTCACATAGAGACCCTGTCTCAAAAAGAAAAAAAGAGAGGTGGAGTTGCACTTGGAGGTGCAACACCTGAGACTGATTCTCAATTCCATGTGCATATACATCCATGTGCACCTATGAATGCTCGTACACACACACACACACACACACACACACACACACACACACACACGCACACACACAATGATTACTGGTTACATCACATAGAGAGATTGTGTATTTGTTTGAATCAACATAATATTTTATATAGATACTACAAATGTCTATCTATCTATCATCTATCTATCTATCTATCTATCTATCTATCTATCTATCTATCTATCTATCTATCTATCTATCTATCCTGTCTTTATCCCTGCAATCCTGTTGTGCAAGTGATTAATGGAGAGTGCTTTGAGGAGACACGAGAGGCAGAGGAAAAGTTCAGCAAGGATGCATCTTGTTGAAGTCTTCACCTTGATCTCCAAGGTGCCCTGGAGGACACCTTGCATGAATTAACCCAGTGTGAGGAATGGGGACTCAGGTGCCATTGTCAATAATTAACAGCCAACACTTATTACAACTACAGTCACACAGGCTTGTTCAAGATCAGAAACAGGGCTGATTTTGTCAACCACAAGTGCTTTATGTACCTTCCCTTAAGTTAAAAGATATTTACCTCTTGAACAGTTATTTATTTCAATGTAAGTTATATGACTAAAACAAGTTCTAGGAGGCTGTGTAGCTGGATTCCACAGAAACAACAGCTATTAGGATTTTTTTTTGGTAAATCTTTCTCTTTCTGTAAACCAAATCATAGCACAGCACACTGATTGCTCTAAATCTTTCTCTACTTGTGCAATGATGTAATTTGGAGGACATTCTATATCCAAGCAGAGCTTGTATCTTTGCTTTCAGTGCCTGCAGAGGATTGCACTGTGCATTTGGACCACTGCATATTCGCCTGGATTTTCTTTTTTTGATTTTCTTTGTATGGAGGCAAATGCATATGCACTTGATATAACTGAAGTACTTGCAGTAAGGTAGGAGATGATAATTGGAATTAACGTGTCCTTGAAGAGTTCCCCTGGAAAGCCAGTCCTTGCACCTTGGATTATCATATATATGTCAGAGGAAGCTGCATGTTTTCATCTATGACATCATGAAACCCAGTCAGTGAGGGATTTTCAGTCAGTTCATTGAAGCTAGAGGGCTCATCTGAAACTTCATTCATTTCATCTGAATTTAGCAGAGCACCCAAGCCGATCTCACAATGATTACAGAGCATTCCACAGGTTATGAAGGGACCCATTACGACTGTGTCAAAAGCTCTCCAAAGTGTGTTGAAGACTCAGTTGATTTAATGTAAAGCCTAATAACAGTCTATGGCTTTAAAACACACAAGTTTGAACTAGATTTGAGCTCTCAGGCAGTATATTTGTAAATGTATCTACACCTTTATTTTTGGAGATTTTAAAAGATTTTTTAAAGCCATGATTTAATGGAGCCAGAGAGCTGAAAGTGTTCTGGCTCAGTTGTGTTTTGAAGCTAGCAGCTGACATGATCAAGAGTGGCTTCAGGGGACAGACTCTTGGCTTTTCTCCCTTGGCAGCCTGTGTAGCCACAGTGAACAGAGTACACTCAGTTGGGGCAGTGTGGGGATACTGGGGTCTCCCCATGCACATTCTCCCTCTGTCTCCTTTTAAATTCTCCCCAGAGAACAGATGCTCCATGGCCAGTTCTAAGACAAAAACAATTGGTCAAGAATTGAGTGCGGCCTCGTGATTCTTGTTTGATTGTAGGACGCCATATGGGCAGAGTGTAGATGTCTGGTTTCAGTCTGCTAAGGCTGTGTCAGCAAAGCAGCTAGCATCTAGCGTTAGAAAGTATCTGTTGACGACTGAAGTGACAGATGATATTTTGTGACATCCAGTGTCCATTTTAAAATGAAGGTACCATACTGCTGACAATTCTAGAATAAACCCTTTAATACCCGAGGTAAGGTTTTTGATACAAACCAATAGAAAATACTAAGGTTGGACTCCTTTCATTCTGTCTCTGGAAGAAGTAGAGCTGATGGGTGGATGTCAGGCACATCCGAAAACTGCTCCATGAAGGTGTTGAATGAGATGGTCATCAGTCGCAAGCTAGAGTCACAAGTTGTCACTGTATCACATTGATGGGTTATGTGCATAGACAGATAATTCTTCTTAGTTTAATCAATTGATGTAAGTTGTGACACCAGAAACTCAAAATGGTCTGAGGCACAAAAACAGAGATTTTATTTGTGCAATTGAAGTTAAGTTGCTGTCAGTTTCACATCCTTTTAAAATACAATTGTATAACCTTATGGTAGCCACAAAGCAAAAACCTATGAGAAATATTTTAAAAATTAAAAGTAAGGAAGCAAGACATGCTATAAGAGAAAAAACACCCAGCTACTCAGAAAGACAGTCAGGGGAGGAAAGAAGGAAGGAAGGAAAGAATAGAGGGATAAAGTGAAGGCAAAACAATAATGACAATTTGAAGTCTTTAACTCCCAAGTGAATTGAGTTATTCAATCAAAACACATGGACAGTACATAAAACACCCCAATACTCACCTTTTACTGCCTATAAAAGACTTATGTCACCTGTGGGGACACACTGAAAAAGTCAAGGGATAGTAAGAGATCTTAAAACAAAGGCAGACATTGCTGTAGCTTAAGTCAACATCGTTAGAAGAGACAGAGAATGCTAACATGGAATGACAAAGGAGTCAACTGGGTGAGAAGACTCAGTGCTAAGAACATACACACAGCTAGTCCTGGAGCACCTGCGCACGACATCAAGCAGTATTTGAGAGATGAAAAAGGAGAGTTTCAACTTATACTACAGAAATATCAAGTGTCTTAAGACATCAGATCTGAAGGAGGCCAGGCAGTAGGGGTAGGTAATGTGCCAACAGGGAATCTCTACTCCTAACTTCCACATATGGACCAATCCTCCACAGAGATGAATTAGAAAAAACAAGACATTGGAGTTATACTTCTCTTGAGACTAACTAGACCCAACAACGACAGAGAATGTCTGCCCAGGAGCTGAAGAGCCATTCTTTTCAAACATACATGGATGGATAGAGCATATGCTGCAATACAAAGTGTGTGTGTGTGTGTGTGTGTGTGTGTGTGTGTGTGTGTTCTATGTGTGCGCGCACACACACACACACACACACACACACACACACACACACACACACACGCTCCTGTGAAGAACAGAGGACAGCTCTTAGTGGAGCTCCAGTCCTTGTCTCCCGTGTTGTTTGAATGGGCTCTCTTGTACCCGCTGCTAGCTGGCCTTCAAGATTCTAGATGCTGCTACTTTCCTATCCCATCTGCCCTGGCAGCACTGGGTTATAAACACATGCACTACTGTATACAACTGTTTTTATGTGGGTTCTGGGAATCTGAACACTGGTCCTTACTCTTGGGAGGCAAGCCCTTTATTCATTAAGCCAATACAGCCAAGCCTAATAAGTTAAAAAAACCAGCAACTAAATAATATCAGCTACCTTTTCTAACCATAGTGATATAAAACTAGAGGCTATAAAAGGAAGAACTTTGGAAAATACAAAATTTCATGGAAATTAAACAACATGCTCCTGAGTAGTCACTAAATAGATAAAGAAATTGAAAGAGAAATTCAAATTTTTCCTGAGGGAAATAAAAGCAAAAACACACATGGAAGCTTATGGGATATAGCAATAAAAGTTTATAGCAATGACTGGACATAAAAACAGCAACAGTAAGTGAGCTTAGATATACACACACATACATGTGGTATATATGTATGTGTGTATGTATATATATATATGTATATATATATAATTAATTATAGAATGAGAGGTCATGAACTCGAGAGCAAGTGTGTAAGGGAAATACAGGAGTTGGGGAGAGGAAATGATGTAATAATAATTTCATACTACTTGTGTATGAAATTCAGAAAAAAATTAAATAAAAGACTGAGCTAAGAAAACTAGAAAAACAATAACTAAGGCCACAACTAGTTAGAAGAAGCAAATAATGAGTCAAAGCAGAAATAAACAAATTAAAAGTAGAAATCTTAAAAAAATAATAAAATAAATGGTTTTTTAAAAAGTTAAACAAAATTGACAATGCTTTAGCCAAATTTATATAAAAGAAAACTAAAATAAAAATGAGAGATAAAAAAGAGAGTTACAACTTATACTATGGAATATCAAGTATCTTAAGTATTTTAAGACATAACTGTAAATTATATAACAAAGTAGATAATTTAGAAGAAATAGACAAATCTCTGTGTGTATACCACCTACCAAGATTAAATTATGAAGAAATAAAAAATCCTACAGATCATCGTATAGTAAGGATGTTATAATAAAAATTTCCCCAGCAAGAAGGCCCTGGGACATGATGGCTTCTCTGCCGAATTCCACCAAACACTTAAAGAAAATTAATATTTTCAGTACCTTCCAAAAGAATTGAAGTGAAGGAAATTTTTCCAAAAGCATTCTATGAGGTCAGCATTTACCTTAGTACTGAAACCAGATAGACGTCTGTCGGGGAGAGAGGAGATTTCTGAATAACAGATGCAGAAACCCTCAATATAATATTAACAAACCAGATTTAGTACCACATTAAAATATCATTCTCCAAGGTATTTCACCCAGGAATGCAAGGACAACTCACCATGGACAAGTAATAAACACAATAAAGGAAACTCTGTGATTTGTGAAAACACGGATGAACCTGAAGAACACTATGCCAAGTGAAATAAGCCAGAAGCAGAAAGATAAATGTAGCATGTTCTCCAGTGTGGAGTCTAAAGCTGCTGAGTGTTTAGAAGTTTAGAATACACTGGCTGAGGAGAGGACAGACTTGGGAAGATGGAGGAGGTAGCAATTTACAGGTAGGAGACATGTTAGGATGTTCTATTGCACAGTGGGGTGAATATAGAGAATGGTAGTGTGCTATTTATTAAAAAAAAATACTAGAAGAAAGGAATTTGGATGTTTTCACCACAAAGAAATGATGACCATCAAGGAAATAGGTAAAATTACCCTGATTTTGAATATTATACAGTATATACATGGAATAGGATATCATGTGGAACCCCTTAACAGACATATATATATATATATATATGCTTATATATTAATTTGAATATATATATATATATTTATATTTATGTGTCAATTAAAAATCAAAGACCAGCCCAAAGACTCTTGGACACTTTGGCTTTGAAGTTTTGTTGATGAAAAGGAACAAAGGAGGCATCGGCTTACAGGGGAAATGAAATATTTGGTTTTGGATATGTTAGAGAAGACTAGAATTATGCAGGCAACCATATTTCATTTTTTTGGAGAACAAAGTACTTATGAAAAATATAGGTACTAAGTCAAAAGAAAAACTATGAGAATGGATAAATCACCAGAAGGAAAGATATCAATGGATAGCAAGCATCACTACCACCCCCCACCACCACCCCACCTCCTCACCACCACCACCCCCACCCCACCACCTCACCACCACCACCCCCCCACCCCACCACCTCACCACCACCCCACCACCTCACCACCACCCCACCACCTCACCACCACCATCATCACCATTACTACCACCCCCCACCACTATCACCATCATTGCTACTACCACCACCACCACCTCCACCACCACCTCCACTATCACCACCACCTCCACCACCTCCACTATAACCACCACCTCCATCATCACCTCCACTATCACCACCACCTCCATCATCACCTCCACTATCACCTCCACCTCCATCATCACCTCCACTATCACCACCACCTCCATCATCACTTCCACTATCACCACCACCTCCATCATCACCTCCACTATCACCTCCACCTCCATCATCACCTCCACTATCACCACCACCTCCATCATCACCTCCACTATCACCTCCACCTCCATCATCACCTCCACTATCACCACCACCTCCATCATCACCTCCACTATCACCTCCACCTCCATCATCACCTCCACTATCACCACCACCTCCATCTGCTTTCTTATTCAAAATGAAAACTTTCACTGAAGTTAGACACTTGTTGAGTTGGTCAATGGGCATGATGGTGGTAGGTAGTAGGCAGAGTAGTAAGCAGCCAAATGACTACTTTTCTAGACATGTGTTAAAGCATTTTTATTCTTCCCTGTGTTCTAGATCACTAAATAGCAAGACCAGTGGCTAACCTGCAAGCACCGAACTTCATCTTCACATGCCCATTTTCTGGGGAGAGGCCTGGACCAGCTCATTGCCTAGCTGAAAATTAGCCCACATCCCGTTCCTCATTTTGATGACAGAATCCTCCACACTCAGTTCCCTCCCCTGTGAATAATTTGTCAAGAATAAGACAATAAGCTGTGTTGTGTACCTTTGGTTGTGCAAATGCATGACCCATTCATTTTATTAAAAATAAAATTTAGAACAGAATTTGTTTTTAAAACCAGACCAGTTATCACAGGAAATATTCCAGAAGAAAACTAAGGAGGTTCTCATTTGCCCCAGAGCAGTGAGTTCACCATGACCTTATTCTTGGGTCACTGGACAGAGAGTTCTCAGGAGCTGAGTTTACCTGTTTTTATTTTGAGAAGAGAAAATGTCTTGAATATTTATTGGAGATGGAATTAGGAGTGACCTTGGTGTCACCAGATGGAAGTCAAATGTATTAATGAGGGCTATCCACATCAGAGTTCTGTCTGTTAATGCTGTCTGTTTTATTTTAATGAAAGTTGGAGTGAGAACCCATCTTTAAAGAGAATAGCTACCTTGGCTGTCCATTTTCTAAAAGAATAAATGAACCGTCTTTGACTCATTCGGTAGGATTAGGGGCATAACCGCTGCCTGGAGAGTGGCCAAAGGTGATTCAGAGCAGGCTACCCCTGGGGTGATTTGGCAGGCTCCACATACCAATGATAAACTAATTTCCTCACATGCCTAAATTGCTGTAATGAAATCTGGGCGTGGCCCCCTGGCTTTGGGTGGTGTGTATACAGATGCAGGAGATGTGGGTGTGGCCCCTTGGCTTTGCATGGCTTGTCTGCAGCTGTCTTAGTCATAGTTTGGTTCTCTTATTTAATCTATTGGTGTTGTTTTTTAGTCTTCTCAGATAGTTTTCTAGTTTTTTTTACCATGGTAAACCTGATATATGAGAAATCATGAGTCCAGAACAATTGTACATTCATTTGGAAGGGGAGGGAAAGAGGAGGGGAGGGGGAGGGGGAAGAAGAGACCACAAAGAAATACAAGGCCACCTTCACCTAACAACAGGGCACTGACACCTGTGAGTGTCACTCCTATTCTTTTCCTCCATTTGCTTGTGTTTAAAATTGGAGATGCCAAAGTGAACTCCCCATCTGGATCTCAGCAATGCATGAGGTTTCACATTTTAGTGTTGCTGTTGTATCTCAAGTCAACAATAATTAAACTAGTGTGGTGCTAGGCATAGGCATAGACAACAAGACCCATGGGAAGCAGGCGGCCTCACAGGCAGGTAAGGAAAGAGTGGGCCTTTGAACCAGAGGTATGTGGAACAATTCAGTTGGACCCTTCTCTACATGTGCACAGAATGAATTCTCAGTGTTCTTAATATCTTAGTGTAAAAGGGAAAACAACATGAGGTGATTTTTTGTTGCTTTTGAAAATGAATGGATATTTTCATGAACTTAAAGCATGAAAAGTTCTCTTAACAAGACAAGAAAGTATAGTGGATGAAGAACATGAGTGGCAACTGAACTACATACTGTGCATAAGCCCTTGTCACAGGACATACGCAGAATGAAAAATGAAGGTACAAAGCTGATGATCTTGGTGATGTCACTGCCCCTCTCAAGCTGCAGGCATGTGGTAAGGTGGCAGATCTGCTCAATGTGGTGACTTGTGCTGACCTCCTCTCTGCCACCCAGGTCCTGTTCCCTATCAAAGCAATTGCCTCAGAGGATAACATGAGCATGTTCCTCTAACCTGCTTACTTGGCTTCCTGAGTGTGTGTGTGTGTGTGTGTGTGTGTGTGTGTGTGTGTGTGTGCAACTTGTAGGAATCTGCTCTCTCCTTCTACCATGTTGGGCCCATGGATCAAAGTCAGATTGTCATGCTTGGTGGCAAACGCTGTGACTTGCTGAGCCATCTCTCTTGCCCCTGTGTATTGTTTTACATTGTGGGTGTAGTATTGAGTTCTGAGCAGTCCAAATGAGACACACTAGTTCCCTCCATATATTTTTACCAATTTGTGAATATATAAATTTTAATGGCTCACTGGATATAGACTACCATAGCAATTAGGGTTGTTGACTCTAGGGTCATCCTGCATCCATTTATATTTTGCATGTGTTAATTTTTAGCTGGGTAGTTAATTAGGGGAAAACTACCGTTTATGACAGTATCTATGTTACAGGTCTATTTTACAGACAGGGAAACTCAGGCAGGGGAAGGGCCATAATGAAAATAGATACTTGCACAATGTTTAGAATTGTGATTGTCAAGCAGTATAGTGGTTATTTCATTCATGCACACAAAAGGGTGAGTTTCACCATCCTTTGGTCCCAAGTACCAGTGCTGGGACCTTCCTTGAGAACCTCTCATTGTTGTCTGTACATAAAGGGCATGAAAGTCTGGGCTGAGAGGTTCAGGGATGTCCCAAGAAACACTGGTCCACATAAAGTAGTTCAGATGCCCTCAAAGGTCTGGATACAGGTGCTCACCTCCCACTAGATAACTGAGCACCGTGCATGTGATCTTTGTTTGGAGGCCTTTGTTGATGAGTGTGGATCACTCATAAGGCCTCATTATCCACTCTAAAGTAGACTTTCTAGAAGTGGGTGCTTGGCTTATCCCTTGCCTTCTTGAGGCTCCCCATAAGATTACTGCCTACACCTCTAATCTCAGATGCTGTCCTTCCCTTAAAACTACACTCTACTTCTCTCCACATGAATGTCAGGAAAGATGGCTTTCATGAGTACGTACTCTTTCCTTTCTGGCTAGCTATCGTTACATAAACTTCATCAGCCATCTGTCCCACTAAACTAACTTCTGGTGATCAGCAAGAGTTATTTTGGAAGTTGAAAAAACTGACTATTGACTATTTCTTTCCAATCTTACCATAACAATCCCAATTTCTTTTGAATGCCTCTGATTATCTAGGAGAAGGGTCATGTATAATGGAATAGAAAAAAAGATTAATATTTCAGGATATTATCTCATCATAACTGAATACATCATAATTTACTTAATTACTAGACATTTAGATTATTTGCAATTTTTAGCTATTAAAATGACATTGTATTAACATTGATAAAAAACCCTTCATATTTAGGATGACTTAGGATGAATTACCAGAATGGAAATTCTGGATCAAATAATACAAAAATGCAAAATGTTATTCACCACAAGTACTTTAAGGATTCTCTTATCTTGTATAAACTCAAACTGATGAAGCAACATTTTTCCTTTCATTAAAGAGCTAGTCCTCAAAGACTTAACACTTAGAGATTTAGTCTTTTAAAAACATGTCTCTACTGCTGTTTGCTGTCAAGGAAGAAAATGAAGGTTGGATTTGTGATTATTGTCTTGCTGTAACACTCAGTCATACTGTATAACAATCATGACCGCTTCATCCGTCTTCACAGTAGAGCAGAATAGAGTAGTTGGAGATAACATCTCTTGTCACTTTATCCAGCAGCTGCTGAATGTCAGGCTCTCCTTTGGAGACTCACACAAACAGCACCATAGCCAGCATCGAGGATGATACTACCCTGTGCCCACATTGAGGATGCCTTATTCAGACTGTTCTTTTCAGCAACATGTCTTATATTTGTGTCTGATCATGCAGCTGAATATTATTGACAATTAGAAAATTAGTGATTGTTATTCATATCTTATACTTTGCTTTCTGAAATTTACAATTAACTGAAAAAAGTAACATCCAGAATGTAATAAAAGTTTATTTCAAAGGAAATACACACACACACACACACACACACACACACACCAAGTTTCTTTACATATATACACAAGGTTTATGTTTTAAGCAGCAAATTTATGTTTCTCTCTTTCCATTAATATTTATCCTACATGATGATTAAAAGAAAACTTCCTTATAATCATTTCTTTTAAAAAATGAAGAGAATTAAATGACACATAAAATGTCCCTTCTGTGTGTGTGGGGGGGGGGGGGGCATGTATGTCTGTGTGTGCATGTGTATGTGTATGGGTGTGCTTGTCTTGCATATGTGTGGATACCAGAGGCTGATTTGGCTGTTTTCTTCTATTGCTCTCCATCTTATTTTTTGAGATAGCATTTCTCACTGAATTTGGACCTTGCCATTTAGGCCAGACTGTTTGACTGGGTAGCCCCTGGACTCTGTCTGTGTCTACCTCTTCCCTGCATTTGGGTTACAGAGTAGATGGCCACACTTGGTTTTTTACTTGGGTGCTGGGGATGCAAACTCAAGTTTTCATGCTTTTGCACCAACAATTTTGCCTACTGAACCTTCTCTGTAGTCTAGATTCTTGTAAGTGTTGTAATAAACATATATAAGATCTACATATTATAGACTAAAAGACCTTTAGCAGTTTGAATAGTAACAGTTTAAGGCTATACAGTAAAAAACAATTTTAATTTTACTGGGTATTTAAAAAAGACTAGATTGGTGCAAGTGTCATGGCCAGTGGTTCAAAGACAATATGACCTGTTGGCAGGAGGTGATTAAAGCTACCGGGGTGTGATATGTAGTGATGATATGAGTTTCTGGGTCCACCAATGGCCAACTTTTAATGTGCCTAGTCCTTAAAAAGAAATGAGTAAAGGACTGCACTCCAAGGGGCATCAAAATCATGGTTATGCCCATTATATTTTCAAGCAGGTAATTGTACACCAAAATATATACTATAAACTGATGTGTCTTGTAGTGGGAGGGATATGTTGTCTGCTCTAATGTGATGACTCAAACAAAAGAGAACGGTTTGTCAACCTGAACCTACCACAGATACCAGGCCTTTTTATGAGCTGGCCTCTATTCGCCTATATCTCTATCTTGAAATTCTCTATGAAGAACAAAAGGTACTTACTAAGAATAAATAAGTGTTGTCGTATACTGTCTCACTGTTACTATGAACATAATCATGTAGGAGAAACTACACTACAGTGCTCTGGGATCCAGTTCATGGCCACCTGGCCCTCATGAGGACTCGTGCCAAGTGTCATCCACCAGCTCTGTTCAGAGCTGACTTGATTTTCTTTACTTTCCCATGTTCCCCTTGTCTTCTCTGCCCTCAGCTAGAATACTTTTCCTGAGTTAGAGAACTTAATACAAAAATTACTGAAAATTCTGTCTCTGGAAGTAGAAAAGCTCAACATTTTATTTAAATATGGAGCCATCATCAACTGTGTTGCCATGGAGACCCTTCCTCCCATGTGCTCAGCAACATGTCTGCTGCCAATTATCCAGAAATAACTTCTCTATTTCTATGGAGTTTTCTGTGTCTCACCTACTGCTGCTTCTGCATTCTGTTTGAGCTTGAGTGAAAAGAGGAGGGCTTTTATTTCTATCCCTTGTAGGCAGGAAAGGAAAATTTCAACATGTCCAAGCTGAAAAAGCTCCCTACTGTGTAATATTATTACATATCCTCATTAGCTACAGCAGATGAAAGGTGACTTAAAAAATATTCATTTCAAGTGATAAATAGACTAGCACCTTGATGACCCTGGTGGGAAAGGTGTTGTGTGTTTTGTGTCAATTTAAAGTTTTTACGTTATTGGCTTTATGGACCTTTTCTTTTTTCACAGTAGTTTGATGAGTCGTGTTATGCCCCACTGGGCTAGGATGGGATGTGCTAGCTTCTCCGTTTCAGTTTGGCTGATCCATGGTTGGGAAGCACAGGACCATGTGGGCATACTTTTAAACACTTGCTGTGTGTTTTAAACACTGAGCAAGTCCATGGGTGGCTTGACAAAATAGCAGGATTTCAACTGGCTCATCTCTCTCTATAGGCCTGAAGCCTCTGGGGTAACAGGGATTCACTCTGCATTCTGCTGTGTGCTGAGAGCTCATAATGATGCCTCTGCACAGGCTCAGTCATGTGGTGGTGTGCAAACAGCTCCATTTCTAGGAAGGCTCCCATGGATCACCTTAGAGTGTGGTTGAATAACTCATTTGTTTGTTAATGATTTCTCCTTCCTTCCTTCCTTCCTTCCTTCCTTCCTTCCTTCCTTCCTTCCTTCCTTCCTTCCTTCCTTCCTTTCTTTCTTTCTTTCTTTCTTTCTTTCTTTCTTTCTTTCTTTCTTTCTTTCTTTCTTTCGTGTGTGCCAAACTGAAATGGAGAAGCTAGCACATCCCATCCTAGGAGCTCACTACTCCTTAGTTTTTCTGAATAGCAGCCCAGTGGGGGCATAACATGACTCATCAAACTACTGTGAAAAAGAAAAGGTCTATAAAGCCAATAATGTAAAACTTTAAATTGACACAAAACACACAACACCTTTCCCACCAGGGTCATCAAGGTGCTAGTCTATTTATCACTTGAAATGAACAAAAACGTGTCCAAGCGTGCATACGCATATGTACACCATAAAGGTCAGAAGACACTTGGAGTTAGTTATCTTTTTCTACTGTATGGGGCCTGGGGATCAAATTCAGGAACTCAGATCTTTAGGCTTGTTGGCAAATACCCTCACCCACTGAGATATCACACTGGTCCCACAGATCTGTTCTGATATGCTAAATTTCCTGTCTGTTCAGGCAGCAGGGATGGAAAAACTAAGAAAGATCTTTGAGTCTTTTGCCCAACTTACCAGTGGAGTTACAAGGCTTGTCTAACTTTTTTCTCTGTATTTACTGTCTCCTGGAAGCTTTGGAGAAAATGTAATACAGAAGACTAGGGTACCACCAAGGAGCACATCCCAAAGTCCCACGAGCTAGGTCTGAGATGTAGATGACAGAGAGCAAGGGAGGGCAGTGAGGACGCCTCACCTGAGACATTTTCTAGATCAGTTTCCTAACCTGAGGGAATCAAATCTTTCACATCATTAAGGTTTTCCTCAGACTAGAATCCTCAAAGAATCCAAAGGAAATTAGGAACGCAAGTGATCGCTTAGCTTGTCCATCTTTGGTAGGTACCGTAACTGTTCGGCCTCCACGGTCATCGGCAGAATACAAATCATTATGTCTTTTGGGCATCACAAAAGTTTTTCTCCCCAAAGCTTTGTCCTGAAATCCATTGTAGAGAGGAACCACGGAGAGGAGTCCCAGATTTTAGGAAGTAGTGTTGCAGGGCCAGAGGCAAGGTGCTCTTTGAATTGCCATACTGCTAAATGAAATTTTGAGAATTTTGCCTTCTAAAACCCAGTCACATTAGTACACAGACATACATGTACTGAAGTTTTTGCTGTAGTGTCATTTTAACAAAAACTGATATTAAACTGCCTTAATTGTCTAATAAAAGTTGTCATAAAAATGACACAGGAGCCATCTGGGTATAGTGACAAACCCTTGAGATCTTAGTACTTGGGAGGCTGAGGCAGAGGGTCCAGCAATCCTGGACAGCATGAGCAATTTGGGGGCAGTCTGGGCTACATAATAAGGCCTGTTTGGAAACAAAACAAGATAATAAATATATACACTCATAAACATACGCAAACACAGAAGAAAAAGCTGAAAAGCCCAAATCCTCCAAAGAGGATAGACTAAAGTAAGGTGCATTATGTAGTGAGCTCTGCCATTGTGCTTTATAGAGCATAGAGTAGAGCTTTAAGGTGTGGATCCAGATTAGTGCATGGTACTATATGGGCACAGAAGAATCTGGAAGGCTATGAGCCAATCTATGAACACTTGTTAGCTATAAACAATTTAGAGAGATTGTTTTTTCTATCCGCTTCTGTTAATCAGGCTTTTGTTGCTCTGACTAAACACCCAAGAGAAGTAATTCACAAAAGGACTTTCCTTTTCTTCATGGCTTCATTGATTTTATTCCATAGTTGTGCACGTTTTTAGTTTCAGATCTATACTAAGGCAGATGTCCTGGTGGTGGGCATGTAAGGTGGATTTTCATCACTTGTGGTAGCTGGGAATCAGAAAGATGGACAGGGGAAGGGAGGGAGAGAAGAGAGACAGGGAGGAGTAGGTAGAGCTGAGAAGAGGAGGAGATGGAGAGTGAGACCTGTTCAGGACAAGATAGTCTCCAAAGACCATCTCCCCTCACCCACCCAGTGACCCTTCCTCCAGCTGAGACTCACCTCCTAAAAGTCCCAGAACCTCCCCAAACAGTGCCACTAACTGGGAACCACCAAGATATAGGGCCCTTTTCACATTCAGTCACAACACTGCTGCATATGCTAGTTTAGGTGCAGAAATCATATAATCTAGGTAAAAAGTTATTTTTACATATCCTGACAATCACAGATGACAGTTATAACAATGGCACACTCTCACTGATGCTCTTGGCTCATGTGTGGTTATTACTCCCTGAGACAATGCTACCTCTTCATCCTCCCTTCAAGAGACTAGTCAAGTTCATGTGACTCTAGGGCTGTTCCGGTGAGTTTAAACTGTCAACTTGACACAGCGTAGAACCACCTGGGAAGAGAGGCTCAGTGGGGGATTGTCTAGATCAGGTTGGCCCATGGGCACGTCTGTGGAGCTTATGTTGATGTGAAGGCCCAGAAGGCACCATTCTTTAGGTTTTGGGTCCTGGACCATGTAAGAGTGGGGAATGTGGGTTGAGTGAGGCACACATGGATTTATCTTTCTATGGTCTTTACTGTGGACTTGACTGGTTGCTTCAAATTCGTACCATGCCTCCTTCCCTTTAAGGATGAACTGTAACCTAGAGCTGTAAGCTAAATCAACCATTCCTTAAAGCTGTTTGGTCAGGACATTTGATCACAACAGCAAGAAATGAACTAGGACAGGGGTGACCTTAAATAGCCTGCTAGTTCATCTTTTAAAGACATTATAAGCTTTATACTTTTATGAAAAGAAAATTACATAAAACTTTATGTAAAATGAACTTGAGAGCCATTAATATTGATGGGCCTCTTTGGGTTCAGATAACATGCCCTGCAAAGTACACTGTTTGCTCTTAAACTTCTCAAAGGAGTGGGGAGAAGAGAAATATGTAAGACAAGGCAGCTCTCAAGCAGTTCCTGACCTGATGTGTGTATCTGGATATTCTGAGGACAATCAGAAGGCCTAGTGTCATCTTTATAAAAGAGGTGTCTCCACAATGTGGTATGCTTGTATGACTTGGACATTTATGTGGTAGACTGAAGTCATAAAGACGTAAACCTCTGTGAAGATGAGGGGTTCATTTCATTTTCTGTCATATACCTGATGTTTATTGTCAGATATTCAATATACTGAATATTCATCCACTGCATAAATAGAAAGTCAAAGCCTGCATTAGGACCAGTCTGACAATAGCAGCCTATGGATCCATCAGCCAGTTGGCCAATGGATGCTCTGCATTCTCTTGGTGTTTAGCTCCCTGGACAAGCTAACAGAGTGAGTCCTTTGGCAACATCTTTGGGAGATCAATTATTCCTTGGACCCCTTTGCTGACTGCCTGAAAGAAGACAGAGAGGGGCAAGGTCTCTGCAGTAAACTTTGCCTGACTGCTCTGTGTGACCCACTTTTCACAGGCTGAACATTTGCACAGATCCCTCCACTTGTCTCTGTATCATGTGACCTGAGCTCATTGTGGAGTGGTGATGGATAGCTTGAAGGACTGCTCCTCTTGTGTAGTGACCAGGAGCTGGAAGTAAAGGGACTTGTCACTGGCCCCCAGTGCAGGAGCTGCAAAGCAAATCAATGCCCCCCAACGTTGCTGGAGTTCTCTGTCCACTCACACAGGCTGTTGTACTTCGAGGCCTTTGGAGCAGCTTGATGGATTTTAGGGAGCGGTGCTTGTTACTTTAATTAAGATTTGCACAATAGGCTCAAGGTCTTGTGGGGAAGAAGAACAACACAAAGCAAAGCTAAGGAGGCTCCTCTTCTCTGAGCATTAACTTGGGTTCAGAGTGTACCAGGGCTTACTTGAGAAAAAGATCTGTTTTGTTTGAATTTCTGGAATTGCAATATTTTGCACTTTTGAATGGAATTCTTGTTTGAGTTTTTGCTGTGTAGCTCTGGATAGAATCTTCCTTTCTACCTGCCTGGTATTTCAAACAGGCCCAGATGTTTTAGCAGAAAGTATTGGATTACTTGAAGTGTGCCGTCCTAGAAGGGCAGGGCTCATCTTCAGGGCAGCTGTGAAACATGTCAGTAATTTTTTCCCTTTCCTTGTTTGTTCCCTCACTCAAGTGTTCAGTTCCCTCATGTCCCTAGCCCTTTCCACATCTAAATGTATCCTCCACTTCCAGGAATGCATAGAAAAACTAATCAGATAGCTGTTCATTTGACAGCACACACAGTAGGCCTAATAGGAGCCAGGTACTTTAACATTTATCTCAGCTATCTATTACTGTGTGACAACCACCAGAGCAGCTGAAACAACACATATTTGTTAGCCTGAACTTCCTGTCAATCAAGAGTCAGTCACAGCTTAGACTTAGATGAGTCCTCTCCTTAGTGTCTCATCAGGCTAAAAATCTATGTGTTGTCCAAACTGAAATCTATGGTGATAATTGTGTTCCTCAAATTATTGTGCACCATAATAAACTTATCTGGGTTCAGAGGCCAGAAAGTGGTGGCACATATGCCTTTAATCCTATCACTTGTGAGGCAGAGATCCATCTGGATCTCTGTGAGTTTAAAGCCACACTGGAAACAGCCAGGCATGGTGACTCACACTCTTAATCCCAGGAAGTTAGCCTTTAATCCCAGGAAGTGATGGCAGAAAGCAAAAAGGTATATAAGGCGTGAAAACCAGAACTAGAAGCTTTTTAGCCTGGTTAAACTTTCAGACTTTTGAGAAGCAGTTCAGCTGAGATCCATTTGGATGAGGACACAGAGGCTTCCAGTCTGAGGAAACAGGATCAGCTGAGGAACTGCAAGGTGAGGAAGCTGTGGCTTGTTCTGCTTCTCTGATCTTCCAGCATTGACCCCAGTACCTGGCTCCAGGTTTATTTTTATTAATAAGACTCTTCAAGATTCATGCTACAGAAATCTTCTCTGATGCTTGATATGTTCATCTAAGCTCTCAATAGACTATTGGTAGAATTCATTTGTTTTGCAGTTATAAGTTGTAGATCCCTGTTGTAAGCTAACTGTTAGTTGGGAATCACTCTCAGCTCCCAGGGCCACACCAAAGCCTGTCACATCTCTTCTTACAAGATGAATATTAACTTCTTCAGGGTTTGGGACAGGATCCTACTGCTGCTACTTAATTCTGACATCATTTAAGGATTTGCCTAAGTCAAGCGCAGCTAGGATCATGGACCCACTGATGAACTCCCAAGATTGTCATCTTCAGGATATCTTACCATTTCTCATACAATATAACCTTATCATAAGTGTAAATTCCCATCTTACTTATAAATCCAACCTCTGTTTAAGGAATGGGACTTTAACAGGATTTATACTACAGAGAGGTAGAAGACTGCGATCTTGAATTATCTCAGAATTGTGCCTACTGAATTTATGTGTTTCAAAATATTCATGTTCTTTGCCCTGATAACACATTTGCTAGGAAATCTAGAAAATACTAACTAGACCATTTTAATTTGTAAAAAGTATTATACAAACAGATTTGTTTGAGAAAATGCTGAACAGGGAGATAGTGGATGGGTTGACACTTACATGGAGCACTGTGAAGGAGAAAGAGTGGCAGTCACAGATGTCTGCAGGAGGGCCATTGCGTTGACATTGACCAGCAAGTGCAAAGCATGGAATTTCTGAAGAAGAGGAGCAGAGGTTGGTGTGATGACAGCAGAGTGAAGGAAAGAGGTCACAGATGTGGAGGGGCCAAGGTTACACTGGAGGCGAAGTCACTTCGAGAATGTTTGGGAATCAGAGGTGAAAGTGTAATATTGTCAGGGCACACACGGCATCTCATGTACGATTTCTCTGCTTAGAAATTAGATCACAGAAGTTCAGGAAGTTAGGCTAAGGTGCTGGAGTGGAAACTGCTAAGAATCAGTGACTGGACTGGAAGGGTGGTACTGGAGATGGAGAAGGGAATGGAGAAGAGTTCTATTTGAAGGAGACAGGGCAGAAGTTGCTACAGAACTAAATGATACCTGGCAAAGGCTACTCCTCACCTTGCTGATGGTCACATAGTTGGGGATGCACCTCAGTGGTAGAAACCTTGGCCTGGTATTTGCAAGGCCCTGGGTCTGCCACTCTGAAAAACTGAGTCCTGATTTTAGTTTGAATGTGAACTGTCCCCCACAGGCTCTAATGATTTGAGACTCAGTCCCCAACTGGTAGCACTGTTTGGCAAAGTTGTGGAACCTTTAGGCAGTGGAGTTTTGTTGAGGATGTGTATCACTGGAGGTGGTCCTTGAGGCTCTACAGCCTAGTCCTACTTCTGCTTACTCTCTGCTTCCTGGCTAGATTCAATGAGACCACCCACCTGCTGTTTCTGATACAGTGTCTTCACCATCACAGAGAATGTGGTGACTTGTATCCCCTTAAACCACAAGCTGAAGCAAACCCTTCCTGCCTTAAGTTGCTTCCTTTCTGGTATTTGGCCACAGTGACAAGAAATATAATTAATATAGTCACCTAATTAAAAAGCATCAAGCACCTATAGTCAGGCTCAGTAGTAGCAAGCTCAGCCCCAAAATCTACCAAGGAAACCAGGCAGTAAATACCATTAATTGAGAATGCTTGACATATACTGCTAGTCAACATCCCCCCACTGTTAACAATTATAGGGAGAGGTAGTAGGGGTTACTAAACAAACTTGACACATCTGTAGCTTTCTTTTAAACCAGGATAATGATGCCCAGGGCCAGGGTAGAGTAAAGTGGATCGGGTAGAACAAATCCGCTGATGACAAGGCTTCAAGAAGAAGATGAGCTTCCCTGGCAGTTAATAAGGGAAGCCCACCGTGGAACTCTGGGTGATCTTGGACTTTCCTTGTAAAAAGCAACACAGCTGCACAACAAACAGTGAAAAGGCAGAGGGCAAATACTCAATTTGGGGTAATTGATGTTTTTTTTTTGTCTGTGAGCCAGGTTTAAGGGCTAAGATGATTAGCCCTTAAACTATTCAAATTATCATAAGGAGTGCTCCTTCACCACCTGCCCTCTGACCACTCTGTCCAGAGGCAGAGAAAAGCACCACACAAGCCACGGACATAGTGACTGGTGCTTAATGGTCTACAAGCTAGAGCTGAGAGTGTCATTTTCAAAGAAATGGCTGTAAGTTATCCTAATACAGACAAGGACAGTGGGAAGTGAAGGGTTTTCAAATGTTGGAGCTAAACCAACGGACTTGAAACATTACTTGTGCCACAGGGTGCTGTTTTTGTTTTTCTTTGCTGTTAATATTGTTTTTTAATGTCAGGTCAGCTCAAAGCCTCTTGGTTCCCAGTGGAAACAGTAAGATACATCTCTATGAGAAGAACACAATTCTATTGGACATGATAAATTTAATTCAATAGTTATATACAGTTCGATTGGCTTTGAAAATTGTAAATTTATAAACACAAGATTCATTTGCTTTTGGGATACCATCTTACAAGGACTCCAAGTTGTAATAAGGCTCGTTAAGAAAGGGAATGGTTCAGTTGCCTTTAACCTGCTAACTATGGGTGGGTTAGGACTTATGTTGGCCTTTTCTGTGTCAGACACACAAATTGCAAGCCCAGCACCACTTTGAGATCTTTGGCAGCAGTTAACTCTGCAGCTCACACACGATTGAGCCTGTATGATAATGAGTATTCAGAGACGGGTAATGCCTGGGGGGCATTCACCAACCTAAGACAGAGAGCCTGTGTGCCCTGGGCAGGCATCTCCATGATGGATAAGGTGATCTGCTGACGTCCCACACAACCTAAGTCAGAAGCTCATTTTCTAGTAAAAGGGGACCTGTAGGGCCCTGGTCCCCATTTTGGGTAACTGTTGCCTTGCTTGCTGACCTTAACCTTGATATCCTCCCTATGCTAATTCCCTGCCAGGTTCCACCCTCCTGAATGCTTAAGGGAAGTTCCTTGTCTGTGTATCCTGCATAATGGGCATTAACAGCTTAGATGCAAGATTGTAAAACATTGGTAGCAAACTTCTGCCCTCCGGGGTCCTCCCAATGTGCTGTAAGCCTCCCTCCTTTAATAAACAGCATTTGGCAAAAAAAAAAAAAAAAAAAAAAAGAAAAAAAGAAAAAAAGAAAAGAAGCACCACCAGCTGATGGGACAGGGATCTGGATTTCCACACAGATTTGATCACCTTTGGGAGCTGCCACATAGATCTTTCCTCATCACTGTACTAAATCAATAAAGTAGTCTGGAGAAAAGAACACAAAAGAAAGGCGACAGGGCCAGAAAACCACCGTGAGGTCTGAGTGCCACATTTCCTGCTGACTGTAGAAGATCTGCCACAGCAGTCACAGCTCAGAAGCATAAGTAGGCATAAGGATTGAAGAGCTAACACTTGTGGAGGCTGATCATGGGTTAGACAGTATGCTGGTTATTTCACATAATTATCTAAGTCATTTTTATAACAATTTTGTCTTTTGGGTAGTAGGATTGCATAAGGAGGCTGAGCCCTACAATCTCTCCAGTATCACTTGGTTAATGAGCTTGGTTAGGGGCTTTTTCTGTGACATCTCTGCTTCCCATGGTGTATAAGGAATGAGAAATAATTATGAAAGCCATCTGGACCTACAAAGTCAGCCTTGAAGTAACTCGGGTTAAAAATATTCAAGGATGAATTCTATGAGGTACTAGAGCATCACTGATGATAAGCACATTGAAGAGAGCCTGTGAAAACACACTGGGTGTTTTCACATCAGTGACAGGAACGAAAATGCCCATGCCCTCAGTCTCTAAGGCAACGTCCTCTGGTGAGGACTCATTTTTTTCACTTCAGGTGAATTTCACCACGAGTGCTTGTCTTAGTCCTTACAGGTGAGTGTTTGTCTTAGTCCTTACAGGCTCCTATAATAGGATATTTCAGACTAGAGAAATGAGGAACTGTGTTGTTGCTAGTAGGAACTCCACAGTACCAGCAGATTTGCTTTCTAGTGAAGATCTATTCCTTAATAAGATGACCACACACACACACACACACACACACACACACACACACTCATGAGGGCAGAGCTGCTCTGAATGAATCATTTTTTGAAGCCCCTGCCTCTTAGTAATGGTTTCCCCATACCCACAGGAGGTATGTTTCAAGACCCCGAGGGCTATGTACATCTGTGGCTGGTGCTGGGCCCTCTGCACAGTATGCTTTTTCCTAAGTACATCTCTTTCCACCCCCATCTCTCCCTCTCTCTCTCCTCTTTGATGCATGTGCATGTTCATATGAAAAAGTGCGTGTGCATTGTGTGTGCAAGTGTGTATGCAGGTGTTCATGTGGAAGCCAGGAGTTGACACAAGGTATCCTTAATCTACTTTGGTTTTGAGACTCAGGTTCTCACTGAAACCAGACCTCACTGATGTAGCTAGGCTGCCTGGTCAGAGAGCAGCAGGATGTTCCTGTCTCCAAATCCACCCTCCCGAGCCCCAAAGCTGGGACTGCAGATGTATGGTGCCATGCTTGTTGTTTTATGTAGATGCTAGGGATCTGCATTCTGTTCCTCATTCTTGCATATCAGGCCTTTTACAACGGACTCATCTCTGTTCCTCTTCCCATATCACCATCATGTGACAGCAAAGCCAGCATTTTTTTTCCAATTTTTTAATAGTTCTTTGAGAATTTTGTACAATGTATTTGATCCCATCCATCCATCTGTCTACTCCTTCCAGATCCATGCCTCTCCCTGCCCACCCAGCTCCTCACTTTGGATTTTTCTCTCCTTCTTCACAATTTCACAAGAAGTTTTGTTCTAACTACTGATCTTTACAACCTCAGTATTTATTTATGTTTTCTTCACCCTATCATTTAAAAAGAGTGTTTTGTGATTTTTCTTTGGCATAACTCCTTTGCTTTGGAGTTGTTCTTAAGCAAAAATAAGGGTTATCTGAGCACAGCGGCCAGATGCTGTGACAGTTGATCTGATAAATGAGACAGTTACAAGTGACTGATGGGCTGAGTGGTGTTTCCAGCACAGATGCTCTGAACCCGAGGGGTGACTCATGCTCAGGGGGACAGAGAAGACAGTATAGATTTCACTGCTCTGCTCAGAATGGCACACCATTTAAAGCTCACAGCTTTGTTTCCCCACTGGAACTTTCCATTTAGTATTTTGGGCCAAAATGTTAAATGTAGGTAACTGAAACCAGATGTTTTTGGAGTCATCTGGGAAGAGGTCTCAACTGAGCAAATGCTTCTGTCAGACTGGCTTATGGTCTGTGATGTACTTTGTTGATCAATGATTGATGTGAAAGGGCACAGTTTATTGTGTGCAGGTGGTCCTGGGGTGTGGTGATATTTTATTTGTGCTCTAATAAATAAGGCTTGCCTGGAGATCAGAGGAAAAAGCCAGCCATTATAAGTAAACACAAAAGTCATCAATGTTAGCATATACCTTTAATCCTATCACTTGGGAGGCAGGGATCTGTCTAGATCTAAATGAGTTCAAGGCCACATTGGGAACAGAGTCAGGCATGGTGGCACACACCTTAAATTCCAATACTAGTTAACCATGGAGGTCTGGAAGTCTGTGCAGACAGACAGGAAGTGACAGAGCTGGGCAGAAAGAGGAAGTGATGTAGCTGGATAGAGAGAGCAAATTGGATGGCAGAACAGCAAGGCATATAGGCATGGATAGACAGGAAGTATCTCACATTTGGAAGGTGCTGAGTTGGTGAGTTGAGGTTAGCATGTGGACGTTCCTATTCCTCTGATCTTTCTCAGGTTTTCACCACTATATCTGGCTCCATGTTTTCTATTAATAAGACCAATTAGAAATTCATCTACAATTGGTGCTCCAACATGGCAAGAATTCATTAAAAAGCTGCTTGTGGGCTTACAGGGCCCCTGGCTCAGGCCTAGTTGCACGGCTCAGGCCAGAGCATGTGACTGGAGTCTCTTTGGCTTTTTCTCTCTTGGTGGGTGGTGAGCTATCTCTGGGTTCCCATCTTGGACTGCTACAACACTAGCTGCTTTGAAATTCCCTCAGACTTCTACTGTTTTACACAGTCAACAGACTTGGTAATTCAATTAAGATATCTTAAAGGGGAGAAATTAGTTAAAAGAGAATTTTTTTCGCACATTAAAAAATGGGAAACATTTTTACAATGGAAGGAATTTGGTCTCTATTTGATAACATATTAGGCAGTCTGAAAATGGAACAATTAGAAGAGAGAATAATTAATGTTGATGGGATGTACATAACATCAATTATGAATATTATTTGTTTGATCATTTTTATTTTAGGATTAAAATGTTTGATCAATTTAAGTGCCAAGATAAAAGCTTTAGAAAAACCTGTTAAAATGAATCATAGAGAAATTCAGACCCAGACAGAGGCATTTAAAAGTGAATCTACCTCAGGATTGAATTATACAGTTACAGAGAAACAGCCTCAGGTTACCAGACAGAAAACTTTAATCTAAACAGTAACCTTACAGGAACTACCACATGCTCAAGGGCATGGACAAGCTACCTGGACTCCAATGGAAATGTTAGATTTAAGGAGTTTTAAAGAAGCTATAGTATCATATGACATGCATTCTCCATTTGTAAAGCAGATGTTAAACTCATGGTCAACTTGTAATAGAATTATCCCTCAGGACTGGAAAGAATTAATTACAGCTGTCCTAGAGGCAGTTCACAATTACAGTGGAGAACATGATTTAACAAGGAAGCTAAAAACCATAGAACACAAAGCAGTTGCCCATTGAAATCCTGAATAAGTATCAATGGTATGGTGTACATATTTCAACTTTCCAAATTCTGCAAAGTGAAACACATCCATCTGGCAGATTTCATTCCT
Organism: Peromyscus leucopus; assembly: GCF_004664715.2. Taxonomy (NCBI): domain Eukaryota; kingdom Metazoa; phylum Chordata; class Mammalia; order Rodentia; family Cricetidae; genus Peromyscus; species Peromyscus leucopus. Next base: position 28,042,585 of record NC_051086.1, on the reverse strand, counting down.
CTGAGTACCCTTTGGGTTACATCCTGCTGGTAGTGAAGTCTGATTGTAAAAAGAGCAAGTAGGACATTTCCTTGGCTTGTTGCCAGGTTATGGAAAAATCCTTTTTTAAACCTTTACTATTGACATGATTTTTTTTATGATATTCTGAGGCCTTCAGCACATTTCCTATCAATAGTTTATTGATCTTGTCTTTACCTTGTGCTAGAGGGCCTGGCAGACCCATATGGGATTGGATGTGAGTTATATATTGCTGTGGGCTGCAGGAATATATCATAAGAACTCAGCTGGTTATGGCAAAGTCACTACCTGGAGGAATCAGGGAATTCCTCCAGAGGAAGCCAAATCCCAAGGAGTTTTTGGTGTTACTTGGCTTGTTATATATCAGATGTCTTCTGTTATGAAAATTATGTGTGCCTTCATAGTTTTCCCAATTGACTTTTCCCTAACAAGGGCTAACAATGTGGACTGATCACTCTCTAGACATACACATTCCAGGCATTTGGAGAACAGCCTCAGGAAAGGCTTTCTCTGGAATCAGATTATCTCTTAGCCACTTTCAAGGACTAAAGGAGACACCACCCAGGTGGTCGCCCAATTTCTGAGGACTAACAGTGATAACAACCCACATACAAGTCTCCTGATTTAAGGTAAATTCCACAAGGAGACACTGCCCAGGTGGTCACCCAATTTCTGAGGACTAACAGTGATAACAGCCCACATACAAGTCTTCTGACTTAAGGTAAATTCTACAAGGAGACACTGCCCAGGTGGTCACCCAATTTCTGAGGACTAACAGTGATAACAGCCCACATACAAGTCTCCTGACTTAAGGTAAATTCCACAAGGAGACACTGCCCAAGTGGTCACCCAATTTCTGAGGACTAACAGTGATAACAGCCCACATACAGGTCTCCTGACTTAAGGTAAATTCCATAAGGGGACACTGCCTAGGTCAGTTGAACATTAAGCAATAGCTTTATACAATTTAGCTCGGACCCTCCTTTTATATACCGGGACTTCCAGGGCACAAGGGAGAGAAGAGAAAAGAGAGTGGAAGAACTAGACAGGTAAGAACTTGAGAAGAACAAACTGAGATGGGGAAGAACTAGATTGAAGGGCTAGAAGAGAGGACCAGAGGAACAAGATGGAAGATGAGGAAGAGCCAGATGGGGAAGTACTAGCTGGGTAAGAACAAGCTGAAAAGGACCTAGATGAGGCAGAATTAAGATGAGAGAATTAAGATAGAATTTATTTATTTATTTATTTATTTATTTATTTATTTATTTATTTATTTATTTTGGTTTTTCCAAGACAGGATTTCTCTGTGTAGCTTTGCACCTTTCCTGGAACTCACTTGGTAGCTGAGGCTGGCCTCGAACTCAGAGAGATCTGCCTGCCTCTGCCTCCCCAGTGCTGGGATTAAAGGCATGTGCCACCACCGCCTGGCTAAAGATAGAATTTAGAGGGAGCAATAGATAAGTATAGAGAGAAATCAGGCAAGAAAGGAGCTAGACATGAGAGAACTATCACAGAATAATAAAGTGTATGAACTAAGGAGTTTCGTGTACATAGATTCCTTTCTTTTCATTAAAGATTAATTATCAGCTGGTTGTAGATTCTTCCCAGACCCTGGGAGGGGACTATTGAGGGGCTGGACCCCCATAGTCTCCGATAACATATAAAGGATGCTTCCTATTTCTGGTTATAACTTGTAACTTAATAAATAACAAAGTTAATTCTGACTCAACAGGGATAAATTCTGCAGTCAATATGTAAGACCACCCTTTCAGCATACTGAGAGTCAGTAACTATGTTGAGAGGTTCAGAAAAATCCATTAATACCAACAGAACAGCATACAATTCCAATTTTTGAACCAAATTATAAGGACTTTGAATCACTTTACTTAAATTTTCTGATTTTTAACCAGCCTTTCCTTGTTTGTTTGCATCTGTATAAAATGTAGGGGCTCTAGATTTTGGTGTTTCCCATATAATGTGATCCCAAACAATGATCCAATCAGCTCTCTTTATAAGTTGAATTCTATCACTTTGGGGATATTTGCTGTTAATCTCTACCAAAAAATTACTGCAAGCTCTTTGCCAAGGTTCACTTTCTGCCCATAATTTGTCAATGTCATCCTTAGTTAAAGGTACGACAATTTCTGCAGGCTCTATTCCTGCTAATTGACAAAGTCTCAATTTTCCCTTTAAAATCAAGTCAGAGATCTTTTCCACATAAGTTTTAAAATTTTTTACTCTGTTTATTTGGTAGAAATATCCATTCCAATATGATGTCTTCCCTCTGCATTAAAATTCCTATAGGACAATGCTTAGTGGGTAAAATAACCAATTGAGCTTTGGATCCATATGATCCACATATGCATCCTGTACTTTCTTTTCTGCCAAGTCCAATTCTCTCAGCTGATAATTCTCTTGAACTGTTTAAGTCCTTGTCACCTCCCAAGGTTTTGAACAAATTACTTAGTTCATCATTTTTTACCCCAACAAGAATCCATAGATGGGAAATGTCTCTGGATAATCTTTGAGAGTCATTAAGAGTCTATAATCGATTTCTCCTAATTTGCACCTTTTGGGGTCTAATTTTTTATAGACCTATTTTATATCCTGAATTATTAATAGAATTTCCCCTTTGTATCTTTTCAGGAGCAATTTGTAATCCCCAACAAGGCAAAATTTTCTTTACTTCTTCAAACATTCTTTCTAAGGTACCTGCATATGAATCAGCTAATAAAATATTGTCCATGTAATGATAAATTATAGATTTAGGAAATTGTGTACATATTACTTCCAATGGCTATAGTACAAAATATTGGCACAGGGTTGGGCTATTTAACATTCCCTCTTGGGGAATCCTCCATTGATATCTCTTAACTGACTGAGAATTATTATAAGTAGGCACTGTGAAGGCAATTTTTCTGTCTTTTTCTTGTAAGGGTATTGGGAAAAAAACAGTTTTTTTATATCAATAACTATAAGAGGCCATCTTTTAGGTAACAGAGTAGGCAAAGGAATTACAGATTGTAGAGAGCCCATTGTTTGAATTGCCTTGTTAATTACTCTTAGGTCTGTTACCATTCACCATTTACCAGGAGAATTCCAAGGGCTGGTTGATTCTTCAATATGCTGAGCATTTAGCTGTTCTTGTAAGACCTGTAGTTTTTCTGTTGTTAAAGACCATTGCTGGGCCCATACAGGCTTATCTGATAACCATTTTTAAAGGTAGAGCTGTTGGTATCTTTGAAAGAACAGCAACTGTTGTGCCCTGTTCTTGTACAATCTGGATAACCAGTGATTGTTCTTTATAATGTCTCCTAATATTTCTCTCAGAAACATGTGTTAGTTTATGGTTTGTTTCTGAGGTTGGAGGAATGTTAATGTGAGTATTCCATTGTTGTAATATTTCATGGTCCCATAAATGCATAGTTATGTTAGCTACATATGGTTTCAATTTTCCTCTCTGTCCTTCTTGCCCTATACATTTAACCCATCTTACACTCTGTTTCACTTGAGATAATGTTCCAATTCCTAACAGCTAAACATTTACCTCCTGAAGAGGCCAATTTGGATGCCAAGATTCTGGTGTAATTATTGTTATATCTGCACCTGTGTCTACAAGACCCTCCATGAGAATGTCATTTAGTCATATTTTTAATTTTGGTCTTTGTTCATTTATACAAGTTTGCCAAAAAATTGCTTTATGGTTTCTCTTAAATTTTCTATTCTCTCTGCTATAGCTTATTTACTGCTGAAGACAGCCTTTGTAAGAAATTTGTGAAGGTTTCTTTTGGGCTCTGTATAACTTTTGTAAATGACTCAGTTTTCTTCCCTGCTTCTTCAGTTCTGTCCCATTCATACATGGCTGCCATGCAGCATAGAATTAGGGTGTGGTCATCATATAAAATTGTCTTTGTATATTAGCGTAATTACCTTCTCTAAGAAGTTGATTTTGGGAAATTCCAATACCTCCAGCCCTACATCATTGTTCTGTAGTCTTTGCCTCCTCTTTCCACCAGATCATCCATTGTAACTGTGGCCCAGCCTCTAGGGCTGTAAACAAATCTTTCCCGTCCTGAGCGATAATTCTATTACAAGTTGACCACAAGTTTAACATCTGCTTTACAAATGGAGAATGCATACCATATGATACTATAGCTTCCTTAAATCTCCACAAATCTAACATTTCTACTAGAATCCAGTTAGCTCATATACAGCCTTGAGCATTTGGCTGTTCCTGTATGGTTACCAGGTAGATTAACGTTTGTTGGCTCGTAACTTTAGGCTGTATCTCTGTAACTGTATAATTCAATGCTGAGATAGGTTCACCTTAAATTCTTCTGTCTGGGTCTGAATTTCTCTATAATTTGTTTTAACAAATTTTTCTGAAACTTTTATCTTGCCACTCAAATTAACCAACCTTTTTAATACTAAAATAAAAATGATCAAACAAATAATATTCATAACTGACATTATGTAAATCCCATCAACATTAATTATCCTATCTTTGTTCAATTTTCAGACTGCCTAATGTATTATCAAACAGAGACCAAATTCCCCTCCATTGTAAAAATGTTTCTCATTTTTTAACGTGGGAAAAAATTTCTCTTTTAACTAATTTCTCCCTTTAAGGTATCTTAATTGACTAACCAAGTCTGGCGACTAAGTAGAACAGTAGAAGTCTGAGGGAATTTCAAGACAGCTACATAGTGTGGTAGGAGTCCAAGATGAGAATCCAGAGATATCTCACCACCCACCAGGAGAGAAAAAGCCATGTTAGGTGGAGACTCTCTCCACGTGTAGCTTGGGCCTGAGCCATGCAGCTCAGGCCTGAGTTGGGGGTCTATAAGGCCACAAGTTGGCTTTTTAGTGAATTCTTGCCACAAAGGTTGGGCATCCAGATGTAAGACAAATTACTAAACAGTCTTATTAATAAAAAACCCAGAGTCAGATATCGGGGTTAAAACTGAGAAATCAGAGGAATAGGACACACTAAAGCCAACCTTACCTCACAGACAGTCAAGTGTATGATGCTTTGCTATCAACTAGAGTCATGGTGTTTTGCAAGCCATGCTTGTTCTACTTGGGCTTCTCCCTGGGTTCTTGGTGGCATTGAGCTCTGTACCCCTTTCTTCAAGACAATGTTGTTAAAACAGAGGAAAGTGACTGAAGAATCACCATGTACACTCTAGCTCCCAAGCTTCATGTGTCTAGGCTGTGTGACCTTGGGCAAGTCACTTCCTCTCACTGGCACTGAGTCTTTCCATCAATAAAATGAAGACATGTGATTAAACCAAGTCTATGATCCCTGCTGATGATGCAATTTAAATAGACACACATTTCCCATTAGGTGTGTTCTCTGTGTTGGCTGGGGTGGATATGCCATCTCCTTAGCTTCTTGAGCCTCAGAATCAGATGATATGCTTGTGAAGTGCTTTACAACACAGATTTGCCCCACTCCTCCAAGATTTGCCTTAGTATCTCTAGGGGAGGGTCCTGGGAAATGGAGAGATACAGTAGTGCCACAGGTGATTTTTATCTTCAGGGAAATTTAGAAAACAAGAGGCTAAGATAATTGAATTTCATGGATGATATGTTTTGATGTGCTATTTGTCCTAGTTAAAATATTTACATTCTAAAGAGGCCTGACTGCCTAAACCCAAAGTTTATTAGTGGCAGTGAGAAAAACCCAGGTGAGTAAAGAGTTCTTGAGAGCCTTCCTAGTACTACATGATCTGTTTCTTCTCATTAGCAGCTGGCAATGAGGAAACAAATTGCTGACTTATCCAGGACTCAAGACAGAAGAAAACAATTCTTAATTCACAAACTATTGAGAGGGTTATGTAAGTCTGACATGATGCCTGAACCATGGTAAATACTGAACTCAGTGTTCCCATTCATTCCTGGGAGAAACACACCATTATCTGTTTTACAGACCTGCAAAGATCTGTCTGGGGCAAGTTCATTGTCCAGAACTTGTATTTTACAAAAGTAGAATTCAGTCCTTGACCTCCACTGACACTAAGACTTTTGTTTCTTTGTCTACCTCATGTACCTGCCATAGACAAGTGGGTGATGCATTTCATAGGCTATTGGGCAGTGGATCCTTCCTTTCCTGTCACAGTTCAGCTCAGGGGCTTGTGAAAATGTGTCTCTTCTTAGAGGTTTTGCAGTTCACCCTCTTCTTTTCCTGGCTGACTCGGCTCAGGCTGCATCAAGCTTGATATGTGCCTCAAGTTCTGTCTCTTATTTGTGAGAAGCAGTTTCCACAGACAGAAAAGTGGGGCTTTCCATCTTGCAGCAGATGTTTGATTTCCTCCCTGGCCTGAGGCAGAGGGTTGGTGCACTGCTCCACACCCACCTCTGCATCCAGATGCAGTTTTCTCACTCTATAGGCATTTAGTTCACCACTATAATTTGTATCCAAGTCAGTGGATTTGCACACCTGCTGGGCTATAACAATTCATACATGCAGAGGATGCTGTGTGTACAGAGTGTAGATTAAGTACTTGTACACCCTTCCATTCATATAGGAAAGCTGTAACTTACAATGTGGTGATGTTTGCACTTGAAAGTAACTAAGGTTAAATGAAGTCATGAGAGTACAGTCTGGTCTAATGGAATAAATATCCTTGTAAGGAAAGAGATCAGAGAGAGCTGTGGCCCACACTCCTCTGTCCTGTGAGAACACAGGACGAAGGCAGTCTGTAAGTCCTCACCAGAACTCAGCCATGCTGCACCTGATCTCACACTGTAGCCTCCATATTTCGGCAATAAATGTTTAGTATTTAAGTCACCTAGTTTATGGTGTTTTGTTATAGCAGCCTGAGAAGAGTAAGAGAGAGATCAAGGTCACTCTTTGGATAGGCAATCTAGATATATCTGAATATAATTTGGAATTATTTATCTGGATATAATCTGAAATATAGATCTGTGTAAATTTGGGGTGCGTGTACAGTCACTGCTCTGAGAAGAAATGGAGCAGCAGATGCCTTCAGACTGTTTTGAGAAATTTTGCATGTCTGCTGTGAACTGTACTGTTTAAACCAGGAGCCAAAAGAAATCCTTCCTCCTGTTAGTTGCTACTGTTAGGTATTTGTTACAGTGTGAGAAAACTTACACAGTTACTTCTCAAACTCTCCAAGCCAAAAAGCATGGCATGTCCCATGTTCAGGCTTATTCCAATCGCCCATGAAACACTCAAGGGAATAATGTGTTTTCCACCATGTGTGTCAGAGACTTTCTTTTGGCTGAGTCAGCTTGTTCAACTGAAAACTCTTTCTGGGGCCTTTCTAATCCAGCTAATAGTCAAACACCTCCTGAACAATCTTATCCATGAGCTCAGTGCCTGGGACATATCCTTAGAGAAGCTGCTCTTCTGCTGAGTAATAGCATAGAAACTGTGTTTACTTCTGGAAGTGCTGCATTTAACATCACCACGTTAACCTAACTGACAGGAACAGCCACATGGAGACTTGTGAGAATGATCCCACCCCCAGGAGCTGCTGTTTCAGTGCAGGCCTGGTGCACCTACATCCTGGACCATTGATATGGTCACAATTAGGACGCTCCCTGAACTTTGGTGGTCAGAGCTGTTCTGGAAGCTTCTTTACTTAGGCTTGGTTGATGAGATCATTAGCTACTGTTGCTGCTCTAGTTGGTTGTGTGAACCTGGGAGAAAGGAGCCTAAAAATGAGGCGGACTAAATGCAATAGCTAACTTTATTCAAGGTATCAGGCAATTTATATTGTGAGGGCATTCTGAAAGTTAAGCAAGGTCATATGAACAAAGTTCATTTGAATCCAAGTTGTATACAGTCACAAGGGTAAGGTCACATGAGTTTAGGCTTATACCGTGTAGAGGGCAAGATCACATTAGTTCTGTATATATTCTAGAGTATAAACATCATTCTGAATAATAATGTGTAAAAGGATGGGTAATCTAAAGTAAACCCACTCAATTATTACACCAGGGAGGGGCATAGGGAGCTCACTCCAAGAACAATGCATGTTATGGGGGACAGAGGTCACAAGACTTTTGTCTTGTTTACTTGGAATTTTCTCACAAGCTCTCAGAAATCTCACACAGCTTCATTCACGGGCTGTGTTCTGGCAACCACCTACTGAATTCAATCTCCAAGTCCCTTCACTTGCTCTCTGTGCTCTGGTGTAGGTAGACCATTTCTAGCTCTGGTTGGTTTTCTGGTGATCAGCCTGAAGTTCTCCAGAGGCTCCTTCCATTAGCAAAACAAAGGCAATTCTGCCACTCAGAGAAATTCAGTGGGCTTTGACTGTGCTAAGGACCAAGTGGAAAGAACAAAGGCAAAGAACAAATATTTATTTATATATTCTCAGTGTACTGTTTTTAATGGTGACTATTGCTGTGTGACATTCTAACACAGATACCTAGACCAGCACTTTACATATTATAGGCGTTCATTACCTGTTTGTGTTTTGGTGAGTTATGTCTCCTTGGGAATTATGAATATTTGTTTGTGTGTTTCATCCATCTGGAATTTTCTTCTTACCTGGATCTTGCTGATAATAGGTTTGGGTGCCTCTGTTTCTTCTTATTTATAATGTATCAGTGCTGCTGCCACAGGGTTCTAAACGAATACAGAATCAACTAAAAAAATTAGGAAAACTCTAATTGTATAATGGTGTGAGAGATTAGGAAAACACTTTTATTATTCTTTCATCTGCTGATAATTTAAAGCAGTGATTTCCCAGCAGTGTCTCATAGTGCCTTTGCACCCGCTCCCTTGTTTCCATCATGACACTGAAGGATGATAGCACATTTCAGTTTCTTGGGGAACTTGCGAAATATTACCAGCGCTCTACAGCTCCTCCACCTGCTAGGTTCAAATAACTTATTCTTTTAGAAAGGAAAGGTACATTAATTTATTTCTTGTATGTGTGCAGGTACATGCATGCCATGGTGTATATTTGGAAGTCAGAGGACAACTTGCAGGGATTGGATTTGTCAGCAGGCTTGGCGTCAGGTGCCTTTGTTCCTGAGCGAGCCATCTTGCAAACCACAATTAATTCCAATTCAGCTTATCTCAGCCATTTGTACGAACTCATGTTTAAGTAATAGAGATTCAATGGTTGGAACTCATAGAAATACAATATATGGAAGTGCTTATGGATGAATCTATTTATCTATCTATCTATCTACCTACCTATCTATTTATCTATCTATCTGATCTTCCATCTATCCACTGTTGTTAGTATACTCTTTTGCCAGCTGTGTTGACCTAGAAGCAATGACATTCCAGTAGCAACAAACATCCCAGGAATCAATATACCCTAGTTACAATAGCATTTTCTAATAATGCCAATTTCTAATGAATGAAACTAGGAATCTTTGAAGAGACATGGTTGTAAAACTGGAGAAAAAAAATACACAGTACAAACTGTAGCACCTTAAAATGACAGGAAGTATGGAACCACTAAAGACAGACTCCATAATGATGGGGCAAAAGACGGACTGAAGTCAGTTTAAAGAGGGGATGGTGATGGGCAGAGCTGGAACAGTTAGAAACACAAGAATAAAGGAGGGTTTGATGACAAACAGCAGCATAAAATAAATACACATGTGTCTGTATTTGTATAAATTGAATAAACCAATAAATGATGGAACAACGAAATTCCCAGATGCAGAAGGAACCCAAATTCATATAGCTACTACTTCTTCCAGGAAGGGAGTGTGAGTCTCTACTCTGTAAGTGTGGGCCTCATGTAGTACTTCCTTCTAAAGAATGTGGCATAAAAAGGAACCATGCTGTGCTGTGGCTTGAATGTGAACTGCCTCACAGAAGCTCATGTGTTTGAACACTTGGCCCCAGATGGTGCTGCTGTTTGGAAAGGCTGTGGTGCATTAGAAGGCAGTGATTTGCCGAAGGCAGTGGGTCTCTAGGGCTGAGCCTTGAATTTTTACGGGCTGGCCACACGTCCTGTTCACCCTTCATTTCCTGAGTGTCATGTCCAGTGGCCTATTGCTCCTGCCATATGCCGCTCCCACCGAGATGGGCTGTGTCCCTTTGAACTGTAAGACAGAGTTAAACCCTTCCTCCTAGCCAGGTAGCTGTGGCGCACACCTTTAATCCCAGCACTCAGGAGGCAGAACCAGGTGGATTTCTGTGAGTTCGAAGCCAGCCTGGTCTGTAGAGTGAGATCCAGGAAAGACACCAAAATTACATGGAGAAACCCTGTCTCGAAAGAACCAAAAAACAAAACAAAACAAAACAAAACAAAACAAAACAAAAAAAACAACCCAACAACCCAACAACCCCAAAACCAAAACCCTTCCTCCTTTATGCTGCTTCTTGTCAGGTATTTTACCACAGCAGTGAAAAAAGTTTTTACCAACCCTGCAAATGAAGAAACTCAGAAAACAGCTCTGTGTCAAGACCAAAGCCTGAGTAATGGGTTTGATAATGTGTCCCCACCATATCATGTCTCTACTGTTATGCCCAGATTGTAGGGATCCCCAAAAGACCACCGCAGAGACCGAATCCTGTATGTAAAAGCAAAGAGCTTTTATTTTCAAGCTCTGAGCTTGGACTGTCTGTCTGACACAGAGGTGAGAGCAGAGAGCTGGGTGTGGGTGTGGGTGAGTGGGGGTGGGGATGGGGGAGTGGGGGTAGAGGATTGGGGGGTGGTGTTATCATAGCAGAGGTTGGGGATTTCCAGGGTTCAGGACCCTGATTGACTGACATTTGTCTAGGGGTACCTGTAAAAGGAAAATAATTGTTGTTGTGAGGTATGATCACCACCCACTATCATTATTACCCTCATAATCACCATCACCATCATCACAATTACCACCAACACTTACCACTCACCATCATTATCACCCTCACGACCACCATCACCATTGTCGTCATCATCAACATCCTCAACAACACCAGCACCATCATTATTACCATGGCCATCAACATCATTTTCAAAATTTTCTTTGCTTTCAAACTGAATAACCTGGGACAAATTACTTAACCTCTCTCAGCTTCAGTTAGCTCATATAAGTAGGGATTAAAACTTAAGCTTTTGGGGGCATGGTGGTGCATGCTTTTAATCCCAGCACCCGAGACAGGGACAGGAGGATCTCTGTGAGTTCTAGGCCAGCCTGGTCTATGTGGTAAGCTCCACATAGACAGCCAGGACTACATAGAGAGATACTCTCTTAAAAAACCAAAACCAACCAACCAAACAAACAAATAAATTTAAGTTTCATACAGTGTTCCTAAGAGGATTAGCAAAGATATTTTTATTATGTGTTTTGTTCTGTGGTTGGACATAAATGTTTGTGCCTATTTTCATCTAACATATTCTTTCTGTCTGCCTGTCTATCATCTGTCTTTATCTGTCATCTATTATCTGTGTCTACCATCTATCTTTATCTGTCATTTATTATCTGTCTATCATCTATCTTTATCTGTCATCTATATACATCAATCTATCATATTCTTTTATCTGTTATCTATCATCTGTCTGTCTATCATCTGTCTTTATCTGTTATCTATCATCTGTCTCTCTATCATCTGTCTTTATCTGTCATCTATCATCTATATATCTGTCTATCATCTATCTGCCTGTCTTTCAGCTATCTTTATCTGTCATTTATTATCTATCTATCTATCTATCTATCTATCTATCATCTATCTGTCATCTATTATCTTTCTATATATCTACCATTTATTTATTTATTTATTTATTTATTTATTTATTTATTTATCTATCTATATGTCTCTATTATTGGCATGTCTAGCTCTCTGTTGTCTATAATCTATCTACCCATTTCCTTTCTCTTTCATATTCAAATGAAGAGGTCCAAATTCTCTCAAACTTAATAAACAAAACAGAGCTAGAGAGTTTCTTGTAGAGGAACTCATAGTTATTAACAGTGGAGACGACTGTGATTGAAAAAGCTCAGAGACCTACTTTGATATTCATGTTTCCCCCTAAAAATTCTCAAATAATGCATACAAATGAAGGAAGCTTAACCTTCAATGATTTAAGAAAAGCCATTAGTTTTCAATGACACTGAAGCTGTGGGTTTATTAGATTCACATTATCTTGAATTGAAAGTGTAAGATAAAGCCAAGGCCATGGAGGTTGTTGCTAATTGAAGGTTGCCTCTAATTAATAATTTTATGAATAAAAATATTGTAGGTGTTTTCATTAGTAATTCTGAATGCTCTGAAGCCTTGGGTCAGGAATACCTCCTTTATTTTTTCAATGCAGCTGCCTATATTGCAGCATCCTTTGCAGACAATAAAAATTGAAAAATTCACAGTCTCACTGAGATGAGCAACACAGTTTTAAATATGGCTTGTTATTCTGGACCATTCCTTTGCTGATGATACCTGTTTAAGACCACAGACAGACTCATTTTCATCTCCGACTCCAGCCGGCAAACAGGCAGACACAATAGACGACCTGGTTGAGTCTAGTTCTGAGAGCTTTTGAGTTTGTTAAGGATTTATCAGGGATTTATCATGGAACTATGGGAAGGGCTTGGAAGGGAATATATAATGGAGAACTGTCCTGGGAACTGGGATGCACACTAACAGGACAAGCAAGAAGTGAGTGCTACCATGGAGAAAGCAGCTTCCTTTCTGGCAACTGTATGTGCTGGTGACATTTTTGCTTCTGTGACAAATATGTGACAAAAGCTACTTAAAGAAGAGTGTATTATAGTTTATAGTTATATTGTAGCTTATGGTTTGTGAGCACAGGCAGTCACACCGCAGGGGTGTGAGGGAGGCGTCTGGTCACACTGCATCTGCAGCTAGCCATGCAGCAGGGGTGTGAAGCGGCTGGCCACGTTGCACCTGCATCTAGGAGCCAGAGATGAATGTTGCTGCTCAGACTTCTCCTTGTCATTCTTCCTGGGGCCTCAGACCACATAATGGTGCTGCTGTGTTCAAAATGGCTCCTCCCACCTCAGCTAACCAGTCTAGAAACTCCCTCATAGACACGCCTAGAATTTGGTCTCCAGAGTGGTTCTAGGTCCAGTCAAATTGGCAATATTAACCACGCCCCTGGGCAATTAGCTTACAAGATGCTCTTCTGGTTCTGTGATTTCTTTGGAAATTTCCATATCACTTTATTTTGTATACAGAAATAAATGTGTAATGTACATGGCAGCACAACAGGCCTTCAAGGCGCTGTAGTGTAAGAACATTAAACTCGACGTCAGGTCTGCCTAGATTACATCCCAGCTCCATGTCTTCCAGCTATGGAACTTTGGTCAGATTATTTAATCTTCTGTAACTCAGTTTCCTCATGTACAAAGTGAAGATGATGATCATAGGTCTCACTTTTTACGGTCATGTATGGAGAGGAAATGGATCGATCCCTACCTTTCTTCTCTGGTTTTCTATTATCTTTGTTGCTTTTATTCTCATATGCAATTTAGCTGCTGCCAAGCAATTTGAATAAAGGTGGTCAGCCTATGAGAGGTTTTAGGGACTGGCATTCTGTATAGTAACCATTGGTTGACAGGCTCCACCGTCTGTCCCCATCATTCAATGGTAGGGAGAATGAAATACAAGAGCAAGCCAAACCCTAGTTTCTTCTTTCAGGTAGTTCTCCTGTTCATGTCACTGAGTGCAACCCCACAGCCTTCATCTGTGGACATTTGACACTAGAATTAAGACAAAGATCAGTCTTGTCCAAGAGTAGATTGAAAGTTGATTTTGAAGACATTGAACCAACATGTACAAGAACTATCACTGTGGGGTTTGATTTTATAGGTTAAAAACAAAAAATCTCAGCAACTTTGTAATCTATACAATCTATTTTTAGAAAGCACTTTCCACATGTGTGACCTATTTGAACTGGGATATAAAAATGCAATTTTTATTTGACAGTTTTTATATTTCAAGCACTCCATGTTGACTTTTTTTTAATCAGATGTGTTGTTTTGTTGGCAGTGGTAGTTTGCAAACTAATGAAGAAAATAGGAGAGGAAATTAGCTTGAAGCTGCAGAGTATCTGCGACCAGAAGGTAAAGGGAGGAGGTGCTGGAGTCTGGAAATAATTACCATCCCTGCCACAGTTCCCCATTAGCCTTGGCAAAAGACCTAGGGTCTGACAGCTAAATTAAAGCCTGCTACCCAGTGAAAAATTAGCCACAGAAAGCTTGATTTGGGGTAACACAACGTCGCGTGCCGCTTACTGTAGAGCTTGACAGCTTGGTTCCATTCATAAGATTCATGTAGGGGTAAGGCTGCTGTGAAAATATGGAGTGATTCACCTACAGTGGGCAGTGTTTACAAAGCAATGGATCCACTAAAGGAGGGACATGCTCAACACAATGAATTCTTCATGTTTATTGATTCCTATAAGCTTTTATACAACTGTAGATTGTGTGTCAACATATCTCCCTCCCCTCCCTCCTCTCTCTGTATCTCTTAGGCATTGTCACATCCACTGCCAGGTCATGCATGATTTTCTGTGTCTACATAACATCTAAGAAGCATAAGTAAAAGCATATTATGCTTTTTTAAATGTAGTATTATTTTAAAAATAATGATTGGAGTCTAAGATTGGAAGTCAGAAAGACTAGGCTGTAAAGCCCTCTCTAGCATTAGCAGCTGGGGTATAGTGACAATCTTCCAGAGTCTTAGTTTCTTCTATCCACTTGCAAAATGTGGATAATAAAATGAGGTGTGTGTGTGTTCACATGTGCGCGCGCGCGCATGTGTGCATGCACACATGTGCTTGTTCTGAAGATAAAATCAGGGTCTTGTGCCTATTAGGCAAATGCTGTATCACTGAGCTGTACCATAGGCTCCAAGATGACCTACTTAAAGCAGGTTGCTCCAGAGTGGCTGTCTGTGACTCTTTTGCATTGGCAGTGGTCTTTCCTGTGTATCCAAGTGAGTTATTTAAAATGAGACTCTCTAGTCCAGGTGTGAAGCCCACAGGGAGACTTGAGGACACCACAGCATCCAGATGTTGTCCCTTCACTGTGTATAATTTTTTATGCATGTGTAGCCTTAATAAAAGCTGCCTGTCCATTTCTCAATTACTCACCTGGGAAATGGAAATGATGAAGAAATTAAAATATAATGCTCTGGGTTGTTTGTTTGGTTTTGTATAGGTCTGTAATTCCAGTTACTTGCTAGGCTAAAGCAGGGAGATTTGTAAGCTGATGGCCTGTTTGGGTTATAGAATGAATTCAAGGCCACTTCAGAAAATGTACTGGTACACAGTCTCAAAATAAATGGTGAAAATACAAGAATTGGGGACGTATGTAAGGGATGAAGTGCTTGCTTAGCATGTCCAAGGCCTAGGATTTACTGCATGCACAAACAACAAAACCCTCAAATATAATGCTACTTAAAAGAGATGAGCCTGGACTCACTTAAGAGGTAAGATGGAGAGGGTGAACTGGAACCACCTGATGGATGGTCACATGCACAGATGTTGTGTCTATTAAGTGTTCACAGATGGGGCCAGAGGCATGGCTCAGCATGCATAACACAGCTGCCATCACTCCAGCTCCAGGGGACACCTTTGCTGTGGATATCACTCTATGTAAATAAAACACTGATGGCCAATGACCAGGCAGGAGGTAGGTGGGACAAGGAGAGAGGAGAATGCTGGGAAGCGGAAGGCGGAGAGAGAGACTGCAGCCACCGCCAGGAGAGGAGCATGTAGAGACGCCGGTAAGCCACCAGCCACGTGGCAAGGTATAGATTTATAAAAATGGGTTAATATAAGATAAAAGAACAGTTAGCAAGAAGCCTGCCACGGCCATACAGTTTATAAGTGATATAAGCGTCTGAGTGATTATTTTATAAGTGGATTGTGGGACTGCGGGGCTTGGGAACCTGGAGAGAAGCCCTCCAGCTACAAATGGCGCCCAACGGCTCGAGTTTCCACCTTAAACCTGAGAATATTTAATAACCAATTCTAAACAGAGCCAAAGCCAGGTTCCTGCTTCTTGTCTCATACGGGCAGCTAGATGCGGCAAAATGCAAGTTTGGACACTGGCGGATTCCTGGCGGGTGCGTTTGACCGGCAGTATGGCGGAAATGAGGCATCTGCCAGCGGCAAATTAAGCTGTATGGTAGATTTAGTCTTTACTAGTATTTAAAAAAAAAAAAAGAGGTTTCTGGGCTACACGCTGCTTTGATAAAAGCTTAGACCCACTATTTCTGAGACTTGATGACTCCCAGAGCTGGCGGAAAACGTACCACTGCCATGTTGGGAAGCTGAAGTGGGCGGAGCCAGCAGCCACAGCGCCGTTTCAGGCTTACAATGGTACAGTTTAAAGCAATAGGCTCAAGGCTCAAGGTAATATAAAACATAAGCCACATAAAGATGGCTACCACACAGAGAATCTGGATTATGTTCTCTTTGATATTCATAACTAAAGAAAAACATTTGATTACAAAACCTGTTGAGTTATGCCAAAATGTATATTTTAAAGGTACCTTGACTTCAAAATTTGGATATAAGGATATGTTACTTTGGAAAAGAGGTTCTGCTTTTGTTTCCACAGAAAGCCAGAGGCTGTGGACTTGTTCCAGATTAAGATACATCAGGTTTCACCAGCCAAGACCCCCTGAAAGGACTCCGATGACACCATGGCCCAGATGATCCAACATCCAGATCGGTTTCAAGGAAACTGGTTCACACAATACAGCCTCACGGACTACCCCATAGGTCTAAAATTTTCTTTGCATCCCCATAAGATACAGCGCCCCCCTCCAGCAAGAAGTAGTAAGAGATGCTACGCCCAAATTCCCAAATATACCAAGCTGGCTTTAGAGGTGGAATTGGCTCACTCCCCTCTAAACCCAGACATATTGCTTTAAAAAAAAAAATGGTTAAATGATTCTTATGTCCCAAATCAGAAGAGCCCTCTGGTGTGGGACAGAGAAAAACCAATATTTTTATTTAAAACAGGTTGATTATAAATGTGATCTCTTTCTAAAAAAGAAAAGGGGATATCATAGATAGGAGGAAATGGAGATGATAAGATAAAAGGGTAGATTAATGAACCTACTTTTAAAGAACAACTTGTTTAAAATGTTTTACATTGGTATAGATTTTAGTTTATGTTTAAAAGGTTTTACGTTGGTATAAATTTTAGTTCGTTGATACAAACTTGAAGTTAATTTTGTTATACTCTCTCTCTATATATATATATTTCTATTCTTGTTTGAGGTATTATGTTTATGTAACTCATTTAAAATTGTAATGGATAATTAAAAATAGATTAATAATTAGTCATCTATGATAATCATATCTGTAGCCATGTTAGTTAAGTCTTCTAGGTATACATAGATATATTTCAGATAGATAGGTAATCTTCAAACACTTCATAGACCTAGAGAATATGGCATTGAAATAACTTAGAATTCTGTTGACGTGAGACACAATTGCTCCTGGCTGCACCAATTTGATCTTGAGAGAATGTGGGCTTCTAAGACATTTCCATTTGGAAGTTTGTCTTCTTGGCACAAAATGGCCTACTGGGCAAAGAACTGCCCTTACCTTGATGGCTGACAGTACAAATGCAATGCTGTCCTTTCTGGACAAGCGGAACACAAGAAAAGCAACCACTGTACTCTACCAAGACAGGGTATGATGTTCTTTTAGAATTCCTGCTTTTGAAAATGGTCTGTCAGATACTCTAGGCTTGTAGCCAATTTGAAAGCACCAACAATGCTGAGAAACATTAGGTGACTGTCCAGGCTGCCAGCTGTCTTGGTCTACTCTTGCAAGATTCCCGAAAGTTGCTTGCATCCATCTACCATTTCTCAGGTACCATTATGTTCCTTCTCAGGTCTTTGATGTGGTTGAAGACTAGATAGTCGTAATTTCCTCAGTTATGATAAAAGATAAGTTAGCTATAAAACCTTAAACTCACAAATATAAGATAGATAGGACATCTTCTTTAATATTGTAACTATAATTCTTGCTCGGTAATTGTTTTGTTATATGTAATTTTACCATGTTAAAGTTAAAACCTTCCTTTTTAAAAAAAGAAGAAAGGGGAAGTGCTGTGGATATCACTCTATGTAAATAAAACACTGATGGCCAATGACCAGGCAGGAGGTAGGTGGGACAAGGAGAGAGGAGAATGCTGGGAAGCGGAAGGCGGAGAGAGAGACTGCAGCCACCGCCAGGAGAAGAGTATGTAAAGACGCCGGGAAGCCACCAGCCACGTGGCAAGGTATAGATTTATAAAAATGGGTTAATATAAGATAAAAGAACAGTTAGCAAGAAGCCTGCCACGGCCATACAGTTTATAAGTGATATAAGCGTCTGAGTGATTATTTTATAAGTGGATTGTGGGACTGCGGGGCTTGGGAACCTGGAGAGAAGCCCTCCAGCTACACACCTTCCTCTGACCTCCATGGGCACCTGTATGCATATGCACAAACCCGCACCCCACACACATACACATACACATAATTAAAGATAAGTTAAGAAATCCCCCAAAATGAGATATAAAACATCTTTATCATGCCAACCTTGAGGAATGTTCTCTATAAAAATAAAAGCACTAGGCTGTAGAGATAAGTGCACTAGTGTGTTTCTTCATGCGATTAAGATTGGCTACAAGGGACTGGAAGCTCAGTGCTGAGGACTGTGCATCATCTTCAAAGGAAGGAATGTATATGAGCAACTTGTGTGCACTACATATTAACCCAGACAAGGTGTGCACTGCTTTGAGACCAGGTCTACACACCATTTCATGCAGCTAGATAAACAAGGACTAGTTTGCTTCCTCCCTGGGAGAGAGAAAAGCACTGGGCAAGAGAGGAGAAAAAGAAACAGCTGCCCCTTTCCTTGTAAACTCTGCCTTGTAGCTCCAAGCACACATTTTGTAGTTTGAAGTGAAAATCCAGTGAAGTCCACAGCAAAGGGACTCACCTCCTGACTGAAACACAGCAAAAGAAAGGCTGAGAGGAGCTGGCTGTGGGTAGGAGCCTGAAGCACAGGAAGGATGACTGTGTGTGTGTGTGTGTGTGTGTGTGTGTGTGTGTGTGTGTGTGTGTCCTGGGCTGCTTTAAGAACTGTCAGGGTGTCTTAAACTGATAAGTTGTGGCTTCTAGGCTAGGGAACACATGGGCCATCATCATGGACATAAGAAGAGAGAAAGGGGGCTGTGACAGCTGCTGGGGAAGTGACTAACCATCTCTACAGTAAACAAATGTGTCTTTTTTTTTTCTCATTTCCTGAAGAACTAAATGTAAAAGTACAAAGAGGCTCCTGTCATCTTGATTTTTCTTTGGATCACCTATGATTTCTATGAGGGACAGGATGATTTTTATCTCAGAGAACATAATTGGTAAGCTTGCCAATGTTCTGATCCATTTGGGGTCCAAGAAGCTTTGAAAAAGGAATCTGATTGGACACTCTCCCATGACTGATGTTTATATAAAATAAGACCACCACTTCACAGGATAGAAAGCCAGCAGAGGCTCCCTGGGACCTCATTTCGTGTACCAGCCAGCCACATCTCCCAGTTAAGCCTGGAGACTCCCCCAGTTTGCTTTGGCTTATGAATTGTTTCTAGAGATACAATGGGCAATGCAAGGGCAATATTCTTGGGGTGACCATGTTAACCTATTGAGTACTATTACTTACTAGGCATCAAGCATCAGCTTTGTGTTTATCAAGGATGTTTAGCTACATCCCTGGCCTCTCTGTATTTCTGGACAACTTGACACTCTTCCCATCACTGTGACAAACATCACTCTTGGTAGAGAACCATTGGTCTAGACATTGCTGCTATTACTACATAAGATAGTCTAGACCTTTATCAATTCTGTGCTCGTTTCAACAAAGGTGGTTATGTTGAGTCAGTTTTCCATCCATCCCAGTAACAAAGTACCTGACAAAAACAGAGGTGTGAGTTTATCTTCACCTGGTTCCACTGACTCTGGGTCCACGGTGAGGTGGAGCACAGTGGGTCATGCCATAGCAGACAGGAGGCTGAGAGCTAGAGGAAGGACGCCCTTCAGGGTATACCCAGTGACCTACTTCCTTCAAATAGGCCCCACTTTCTAAAGTTTCTGCCACTTACTTCCCAGTAATTCCACCAAATTAAGAATCTATTAATTTATTAGTCCATTGATGAGGTCAGAGTCTCCAAGATCTAATGGCCCTCCAAAAACACCACCCTTAACACTGCTGCATGGGGGGAACTTCAGTCACATGGTATTTGAGAGGAACACTTTAGATCAAAATCATAATAGGCCAATGGATTTTTTTATACTATACGTTTGTTAGATTTTTTTTCCCTCCACACTTGCCATGTGTCACTGTGATTTTTTTCCCTCTCTGAGTAGACTCATTTTTTTGAGTTTCAAAACACTCCAAATACATAATTTTCACCAATATATTTTTCAAAACAACTTCTTCTTTCTAGAGAAGTGTGTGCCTGTTACAGATTGTGTTTGGACTTGTAAGATGGCAAATAGGAAACCTGGGGAAAGAAGAGAGGCTTTGCCCTTGAAATTTCAGGTGAGCTATTTCCATATTGTGGCATTATTTGGGCAAGCCCACCACATTTCCTCCGCTTCAGTCCTTTTGAGTCTGAAATGGGCATGGTAAATAACTGAATGAGTGGTTGTGTGGATCATATGAGTTGATACCACAGAGACAATGGAAGCATAAAACAGTGTGTGTGGTCTGAACTTGGTGACACATGCCTGTAATTCTATTGGAGAAGTAGAGGCAGGAAGTGGAAGGAAAGTTAGCCTCAGCTACAAAGTAAATTTGAATCCAACTTAGGCTACAGGAGAAATCTCAAAGTCTCAAAGAAATCTCACAAACAAAAAAATTACATATATTCTTTTTTATGTGTAATCTTAGAGTGTTTAGCAACATTTGAACAATCTCCATAATGATGCATGTTCAAATGTGTGTGAAGAATGGGATAAATATCTCTCCAAAGGACTAGAGTTTTTGTTTTGTTTAGTTTTTAAATTGTAAAACAAACACTAAAATCTTTTAAGTTTCATTGCTTCATTGACTGGTCAAATATTACCGGACAAAGACATGCAGGGATATAGAGTAGGAGAAATTTAAAAAATATGCTCTATTTTATGCTGTGAGTGATGACTAACTCTTAGGGAGTATCACCGTGGGGTTAGGTAAGAAAATGATGCTTGATTTTCTGTTCCTGGGCTGCAGTGTCAGGGCAGTAATTAAGAAAAAAAGGAGTTGCGCCTGTGGCTCTCTCAGGCCCTTTTGCTCTCGTGAGACCCCGGACCTGCACCATCGTCAAGCACTGACGTCCTTGTCTCTGATTCCCTTTCACCGTGCATATGGCTGCAGTGTTGTCTACAGTCCAGTTCGTGCTTTGCAGCCAAAAGATTCCACAATGGCACAATCAAGGAGGCACAGAAGGTAATTAACTATGGTGGGGTTTTGATTCCCGTTCAGCTTTCTAATAAGAGCTTTAACAATTAGGTTTTGTAACACTGCATGGACGGGTTCTTCCAGCATTGCCATGTGCCTGTGTGTACATAGAACAGTGTTAAGGCTGTTACATGTGGACAGATGCCCTAGGAAGTGGGATGTCATTCTGAATGCTGAAGTGATCAAGCACCCTTAGAAGTAGCACGTGGATGGCTGGGGTGGAGCAGGATTTATGGGTTGCATTTTGCCTTCCAGCCCTTGCTCTTGAGAATAACTCCTCCCTGGTCCTCACTTTTTCTAGCATGTTGGGTGGAACAGTCTCTTCTGCGGCACATCTGTTTGTTTTCCTTCTCACCTAATCTTTCATTCACTTCCGACTCTGCCTGTAGCTGAGTTCAGGCAAACTGAAGTGTTCAGTTTCAAATTATGAATTTCTAATCTTGGTGACAGAACACATGACCAAAAACCAATCAAAAGGAGGAAAACGTTACTTTGGTTTATGATTTCAGAGGGCTGCCAAGGTTCTTTGGCTGGTAGTGAGGTGAACAGATGAGCCTTCATAGGAGAAGAGCTGGTGAAGAGCTGCTGGTTCATCATGGCTAGGAAGGAGGCAGAGAAGAAATAGGAGCCCACACTAACTGTCTTCTTCCTTTCCTTTTCATCCAAGTCCCTCACTTGCAGGGTGGTGTTGTCTACAGTCAGGTCTTCTACACTATGTTTCTGTCCCCTATGCCAGTCATCTCTGGAAACCCCCTCTGAGATACACTCAGAAGGGTGCTTTCCCAGTCTTCTCAGCATCTCTCACTAAAGTCAAGTTGTTAAGATTTGAAGCATCACAGACAACTTCTGTCTCTTCCACTTTCATCTAATTTTACCTTTATTAGCACTGTTGCTGTAAGAAAAGTTTCTAACAAATGAACAACAACAGACTCCCAGAGCAGTATAAAATGTGTGTATTGTGTGGCATAATGTGGCCTCCAAATGAATTTCTCCTTGAAACTTTTGACTGTTATCATGTTTCTAGGTAAGGTTTCTGCAAATATTACCAAACCAAGATGCAGTCTCATTGCCTCAGAAAGTGTTTAAATAAATGGCTATGCTTAGAAGAGTGAGCTTTGCCTCTACACAGCAAAAGAAACAATGAATAGAATGGGAGAAAATCTTGAGCAGCTCTACATCCAAGCAATAAGAGTACAGACCAGTCAACAAGAGGGCTTATTCAGTGGACAGTTCAGAAAAGAGGAGATTCAAATAGCCAGCAAGCACACATATGAAAACATGTATAACTTCACTAGCTATAAAATTCCAAATTAAAACCACATTGAGATTATCCTTTGCCCCAGTCAGAATGGAATACAAATAACAGGAAATGCTTGTGTGGCTGTGAACAAAAGGAAATACAGGATTTGTATTTTTATTGGAACCAATATGGAGGTTTCTCAGAAAACAACAGCACTTCCATTTGACCCAGCTGTCCTCCAGGCATTTACTCCAAAGACCACAAAGTCACTGTATCAGAGAGACGCTTGCATATCGATGATTTTTGCAGTATTATTCACAGTAGCAGAGGTACAGAATTAGCCCAGATGTCCAATTATGGAAGAGTGGATAAGGAATGTATTCTACATTCAGCCCCAAATTTCAGTCCTAAAGAACAGTGTTTTGTCATCTGTGTATACTGGAGATAGATCAGGAAAGGCACTCAGTCTCAGAAAGACAAACCTAGCACATTTTTCCTAAACTTTATATAGTCACATAAAGTCATGTATGTATGGATTAGGTAGAAGTGGAGTGAAATTGTCTAGGTGAACAAAAGGGACTGGGGGAGAAAGAAAAGGAAGGGTAGGAAGAATGAGGCAGGAGAGGAATACACGCTACCTAGAACACATACTCTTGAGAAAAACTTGAAAACTTAATGAAATAGAAACAAAAAAAATGTGTTTTTTTTCACAATGGGAGCTTTTGAGGTGTATGATGATTTGGGGACTAAATAAAGGCACTGTAAAAAAACAACAGGCAAACCCCAAATAACTGCCCAGTTCTGTTATATAAAATCCAGTTACTAAAGGCAGAAGTAGCCACTATACCAAAAAGACAGATCTAGGGCTGCACAAAGGGAAATTCAGTGAGGATTCAAGACAGAAGCAACATGGTGAACAGCTTCAAGACAGAGCCTTGTATCCCAAGGGCAGGATACACCCTTCTCAACATGATCAAACATCAGCTGAAGAGGACTGTGGATATTGACGATCAAGGTGCCATGCTGACACTCTATTCTATAGGGCTTTTGATGCTCTTCAGGGTCATCCGCAGTGTGGTGGTTAATGTCAAGACAGCTGCTGCCATGGTGAGCTGCCACTGCACTGGTGATGGAAAAGATGTTGTCACCTCATAGAGTGTGAAAGAGTCATGGTATACTATTACACATATTTAAAAATATAAAAGGTATCTTAAGATTAGCTTCATAGGGAACACATTACTATATTACATTTTATAAACAATATTATATCAGTTAAGTGGTAACAATAGTTTGCAACCAACTAGTCAGATTTGAAAGACATTGTGTAACGGTGAATGGAGGGGGCAAGAGGTCTTGAAAACAGAGGGTATTAGAGACTTCCAAACTAGAAACCAAGAGGATATTAACACTTACATTTCTAAAAGCTCAAATGTCAATCTCCTAAGCCTACCTAAGACAGAGTCTTGACTACTTTCCCTCACTATGAACTGTGCCCATAGTAATTGGTCCCTGTCCTAATATGACCTCATGAGGAGGGGCCATTGTGAGGAAGTCTGAACCAGCAGGTATAAGGGAGGATGAACTAGGTTGGCTTTCTGTAGGTGTTTTGGGAGGCGTTCTGGTTGGTGCAGTGTTTAGTGAAATTTGACTGATACATAGTGAATTTGTGTGTGTGTGTGTGTGTGTGTGTGTGTGTGTGTGTGTGTGTGTGTGTTAGAGTGGGGGATTTTGTTTTATTTTGGTTTAATTTTTGAAATTTTATTTTCATCTTAATCTTAAATTTTATTTATTTGTTTAATTATTTGGGTAGCCTTGCTACCAATAATGTATGGCCCAAAGGATGAGTTGATAACAGGGCCCAGCCCTGTGCCCATCCTCTGGTATGAGACTCTCCTGGCACAGTATACCATCCTGAGGACCTTAGGTCAGGGAAGCTACGCCGAGGTGAAGCTAGCCCAGCACCGCCTCACAGGCGCTGAAGTGGCAATAAAAGTCCTGCTGAAGCGGAAGCAACAGACCTTCCCGGTTTGGTCTGAAGTGCGGATAATGAAGAGGATGAACCATCCCAATATCATCTCACTGCTCCAGATTATTGAAACAGAACAGAACATCTTTCTGATCCTGGAACTGGCTGAGGGACGCGAGCTGTGGGACTGGATTCAACAAGTTGGCTACCTACAGGAAGACATAGCCCGGAAGATATTCAAACAGATCGTACATGCCATGTGCTATTGCCATGACCAAGGCATAGTGCACAGAGACCTCAAACCAGACAACATTATGGTGGATGCTACTGGCAAAGTCAAAATTATAGACTTTGGCCTGGGTGCCTTAATCAGACCCGGGAGGAAGCTTTTTAGGTTTTGCGGTGCCTTACGATTTGGTGCCCCAGAATTCTTCCTGCGCCAACCCTATGATGGCACCAAAGTGGATACTTGGAACTTAGGTATTCTCCTATATTTTATGGTGACCGGGACCCTGCCGTTTGATGGTTCCACCTTTGAAGAGCTTCAGTGCAAGGTTTTACTAGGATTGTATGCGGTTCCCTCCCACCTCTCAAAAGAGCTACAGGACATTATCCACCGCTTATTAACTGTAAACCCTACGGAGAGACCAACACTAAAGGACATTATGGGGCATCCTTGGCTTAGGGAAGGAGATGAGGGTTCATCAAGCCCATGTGAGGAAATGAGCCCTAGCCACCTGGACCCTGCAATCATGGCAGCCATGGCAGAGATGGGGTTCGACCCACGTGACATCCGGAAATCTGTACTCCATAGGTTGTTCAATGAGCCCATGGCAACCTACGGTCTACTGCAATGCCAGGCACGCCAGCAGGGTGACTTCATTAGGCAAACCAAGGCAGTGCGACCAGAAACAACACCTTTTCCCACGCCCACAGATCCTGTCACCTTCCCTGGGTGCCGAAAGAGGACAACTGATGTGCCAGCCTTTCAATCCTTTCTCTCATTATCCTTGAAAACTGACTCTGCAGAGGACAGCCAGCAGAAACGGCGGAGGCTCAGAAGAAGTGCCACTGTGCCTATAATTGCCCCCCACCACTGCCTGCAGAAGAGGACACCCACTCATGGTGCTGTCCGGGACCCCACAGGGACACAGCACAGTGGCACGGCAGACACAATCCAAGGTGCGTGGAGAAGCTGGAAGAGGTGGGCAAGGAGGATTGGGGCTGGTCTATTACGGGCCTTCTGCTGTCTGCCATCTGAGAAGAGAAGAGTCAGGCCCCAGATGGAGGTATCCAGGAAAAGACAGGAAGCCAGAGGCTAGCCAGGGGCCAGCCAGGGGCCAGCCAGGGGCCATCCAGGGGCCAGCAGGTCCTGTGAATTATGAGGTCATGGCATTGGGGGTCATTCTTGAGTGGAATCAAACAGCTGCTGAGAGGGACCCACGCAGGAAGCCCAGAGGCTGGGTGGAGCCAGGAGAAAGTCAACAAATGCCCCAGGAGTCTTCAGCTGGATTCCATTCAGCAGGGATGTCGGCAAGAGGGTAGCCTTCCAAAGCAAAGGATTAAAGGCCTGAAAGCAAGCTGGAAGACAAATGCCCTTCTGCCTGCCTAGGATCCTGTTAGACTGAGGCATGTCCCTGCCCTGCTCCTGTATGCCATAATGATAGGTAGATTAAAGGTGCTTCCCAAATGTACTTTTCAAGCTTTTACAATAAAATTGATCATAAAGACTGCTCACTAATCTTATAATGAAGTAGACAGAGACAGGGAATATCTACAATGATAGAGATTTGGATAAATGATGTATCTAATAAGCCAGTTTGCTGACAACTTCCAGAACCTAGAAAAAAAGAAGAAAAGAAAAAGAAAAGAAAAAGAAAAGGAGTCCCCCATGCAGCTGTTAAGGAGGGCACTGTTTTAATTTATTTGTTACCTGTTATCCTCATGGAGGGCCAGCTTTAGACCCTACCACTCATTTCCCTGGTAACACCAATTTCAAGAAAAGGAAGCATAATTGCCCCTCAAATCAAAATTTAAAATACCACATGAAAGTGTGTGAAGAAAGCAGGGTTATTTTGAGGTTCATTAAGGGAAAGCTATCTTTCTGGACAAGAATAGAATCTGAGTTCTACCTCTGGCCTTGGGCAGAGACATAACTTTCTAATCTGCCCAAAGCATATATTTAACGAAACCTGAACCTGAAAGCATGCTGCCCTTTCTATATGTTTTCTGGATGCCACCCAAAGTCCTGAGCATGCTTGCACTGATTCTATCCATTGCTCTTTTGGACCCAAAGTCAAAAGGGCATGATTGTTTCTTACCTTTCATTCTTCTTCCAAGCTGCTGAGAGTTTTAGCTTGCCTGCCCTATTTTTTCTTTCAAATGGTAATAAAATGGTTCTTAAACTTCTGAGTTATTTTTTAAATTTTTTCTTATGGTGATGCACAAGAAGGGAACTCCACCATCCAGTAACATGCTAGTTGTATTTACATGTTTTATTTTTACTGTTGGTACCCTCAGCTCACCATACTGAATTTGCTTAAACTGTCTGAGCAGATTGTCTTAATCCACAGAAGCACTTGGAAGTTTGTCAATTTCCTCTGTCTCCTCCTTGTGTGTCCAGAGAACTATCTGACATGCTGCAAACACCTACTGGAGAGCTGGCAAGGGCCCAGGCATCTGCATATGAAGGTCTTCACTTGACTGAGGCTTGGGGAAGGAGTTGATGTGGGTTCAGGGAGCATCAGAGCTCAGAGGAAATGTTCAGGATCAAACCAGCTCCCAGCATTTCACACTGTACGGAGGAGGGGAAAAGGGTGCCTGTGCATTGTTGTGTAGTCTGTCCATGGTACCTTGTGTTTGTTTCTGTTAAGTTCATAGTCAGTGAAGATTGTATGTGGTTAATACGTTTTTAAAACTCCCACTCCCATGATGAAGCAAATGATCCTTGATTTTTGGTGGGTTATGTCCAATAAACCTGTAAGTTGGAAGTGTCTGAGCAGCCCCCCAGTCCCTACATGTATGCCTTCAGTGTCCACATTTCCAGAATAACCGCAGGTACCGGTCTCCACTGTTTTCCATTAAATTCAGTAGCCGTCCCTTAAGCAACTGCTGTCCTCATCAGCAACTGTAGCTTTGCAGCTACCAGAGCTGTTCAGCCGCACTGACCGCAACCAGGCGGGAACTCTGGTCCCTCAGGCACGGGCTCTATCACAGCCACTAAAGGGAACTTTATCTAGAGCTCTAACCTTCTGTAGAGATTAGGATTCAGAGGTTGAGGTGAAATTCTGCTCCCTCAGAGAGGCTGAATAGCAAGCAACTAGCCAACCTTCTCTCCTAGCTCACATCTCCCCCCCCCCAAACAGGGTGTCCTTCTGCTCAGTCCCCACTTAAGAACCCTAGCTACACCTGGTTTGTCCCTACCATTTTCTGTCAGCTAGTTGCTTATTTAATCAAACAAGTGTAACATATCTTTGCATCATTAAACAAATATTCCACAATACAAATGAATGTAACACATCTTAAATTAATATTCCACAACATCCCACCTTCTACTTTGTCAGAGACAGATCTCTAGTGTCCCTGCTGTGGAAGTCAGGCTAGCTGGCCTGCCAGTTTCGGGGGGTTTTCTTGTCTCTGCTGCCCACTTCAGCACAGGAGCTATGGAATTACAGATATGCATGCTACTGCTCCAGCTTCTATATGGATTCCGGGGATTTGCACTCTGGTTATTGCTCTAGGATAGCAGTTTCTTTATCCACTGAGCCCCATCATCATTGCCCCCCCCCCTTTTGAGACAGGGTGTCAATGTATTCCAGGTTTGCACTGAACTCTTTACTTAGCAGAGGACCACCTTGGACTTCTAAACCTGGTCACTCTACCTCTCTGGTGTTAAGATTTCAGGCACCTGCCATCGTGCCTGGTTTATGTGATGGAACTCAGGAGTTCATGCATGCCAGTCAACTACTCTAGCCCCAGCCCCGAAGGTGCTTTTAATACACCTAATCTGCACAGCCACCATTCAGCATGGTAAGAGAGGATCAAGCTATTAGGGTGGAGAAAAACTCAGGAGAAACAGAATGTTTCTCCTGAATGTAGATTGCTTTTGCTCCATTGTGAGCCATGAAACTGAGAAATCTTAAACCCTCGTAAGTGCAAGTGTTACAGCTCTGGAGGGACAGGTACCCTGACTGCCAGAAGTCAAACAATACCTACAGTTTGTGTGTGTGTGTGAGAGAGAGAGGGGGGGGAGGGAGAGAGAGAGAGAGGGAGAGAAGGAGAGAGAGGGAGAGAGGGAGAGAGGGAGAGGGAGAGGGAGAGGGAGAGAGAGAGAGAGAGAGAGAGAGAGAGAGAGAGAGAGAGAGAGAGAGAGAGAGGAGAGAGAGAGAGAGAGAACCATTCTAGCTGAGCTCTGCTCCACTTCACTAGGGAGTTTCCCAACAGAGATGTCCCTTTCTTCTCAGCTCTGGCCAATTGTGACTTCTCTGTTCTTTGCTTCACTCTGCTGGGAGTGGGGGCACTGCAGAAATGTAGCAATCTGTTCCGGCTCTGGCAAAAAGTTGTTACTTCTGTTCTGCTCCCTTAAGGGAGATCCCTTAAGGGGGAGCCCGGCAGAGATTCTGCTCTGGAGCAAAAGAAGGCACAGGGCTTATATAGGGCTTCTTAGGGGTGTGGTTTTTTCAGGGAGAAGATTTTCTGGGTGGGAATTGGACAAATTTCAATCCCCTGAGCTTGACAAGCTCAGAGACTGGCTCAGGGAACGGTGGTTTTCCTGCTCAGGAATTGGTTGGTTTTGTGCTGAGTTGGTCAGGAGCAGAGTGTGTTTCTTTGGCTCTGGTTTCAGGGCCAAAGTATGTTTCTTTCACCGGCCCCTTCTAACCTTTTAGCTCTAGTTTCAGGGTCAGGGTATGTTTCTTACACTGGCTCTGGTTTCAGGGTCATGGTGGATTTCTTTCCCTTTTACCCTATGATAAGTTGGAGACTGTATCTGTTCAGAGACCATTTTCCTCCTTTGACATACCAGGTACAAAATATGAGCTACTGAACAACTAGAACTAACAAGAACCAAGAGAAGGGGCTGGGGAGGTAGTTTACAAGTACTAGGACCTGAGATTTGAACCCAGAACCCATGTAAAGCTGTAATTCAGCCCCAGGCAATCTGATGCCCTCTTCTGGTCTCTGCAGGCACCTGCACACACACACACACACACACACACACACACACACACACACACACACACACACCACACAGAGAAAGACACAGAGACACACAGAGAGACAGAGAGACCAAAAAAAAAAAAAAAGAAGAAGAAAAGACAAGAGAAAGAAATATCCATTAAGCTGATTCCAGATTCCACCAAGAATCTCTGGTGAAAGGCAAAGATTTTTGGCTCCTGCCTTCTGTTGGATTGGAGCACCATACTTATTTATTTATTTATTTATTCTTTGAAATTTCATATATGAAAACAATGTATATATATATATACATATGTATATATTAGTTTCAGCTTTCATTACACATTGAAGGCATTACAATATAATACTTGACACACACATACATAATGAAAATGTCGCTACAGTCAAGCAACAGAATATCCATCAAGAACTCTAAAAATCTTTACTGGAAACTCTTTACGTTGTATGATTGTGGAAGGAAGATGAGTAGAAGATAAAAGCACAGAGAAAATTATATGAAGAAGACAAAGGGAACTGTGCTTTGTCAGTGGGACTGAGTCAGAGGAAAAGGGGACTTACCTTGAAATCACAAGAGATATAGGAGAACCTACGGAGATTTGGTATTCTCTGAGCCCAGCCTGGAAAAAAGCTGGGAGACCATGGTTCCCAGTGGATCCAGACCACTTTAGCTCATATTGTTATATATTTTCTCTCCATCCTGAAGACTGAAACACAGGCCCACACTCCAAGCAATGTTGGTATTAATCTTAAAAGCTCCATCCAATGTAGAGAAGCAAAGCATTGTAGAGGAAAAAGATTGAAACACTACTATTCATTCTGTCACTCACAGCCAGTTTTCTGGGCCTTCAGTTCATCTGTAGAAGCAGTGAAGTCTTATAAGGATGTGTTTATACCTTCAGAACACCATATAAACTCCGCATGCTTAAGGACAAGCCTGGGAAGTCATTCCAAACTGAACTGGATGCATGGATTTTATTGTTCAGGAACTGAATCATAGGGAGGGAACAAGAGCCAACCCTTCAAAAAATGTTTTTCCTTGACTTCTTCTAGCATAAAGCATGGGATTTGTAAGCTGAAACGTGTTTGTGTGTGTAGAGGGAGGTATAGATACATATTTGTGTGTGTGTGCGCGCGCACGCGCATGGGAGACTAGAGGTCTGTTCAGGTGTCTTCCTCAATCACTCATGCTGTGGATATCACTCTATATAAATAAAACACTGATGGCCAATGACCAGGCAGGAGGTAGGTGGGACAAGGAGAGAGGAGAATTCTGGGAAGCAGAAGGCTGGGGGAGAGACACTGCAGCCACCGCCAGGAGAAGAGTATGTAAAGACGCCGGGAAGCCACCAGCCACGTGGCAAGGTATAGATTTATAGAAATGGGTTAATTTAAGATAAAAGAGCAGTTAGCAAGAAGCCTGCCACGGCCATACAGTTTATAAGTGATATAAGCGTCTGAGTGATTATTTTATAAGTGGATTGTGGGACTGCGGGGCTTGGGGAACCTGGAGAGAAGCCCTCCAGCTACAAATGGCGCCCAACGGCTCGAGTTTCCACCTTAAACCTGAGAATATTTAATAACCAATTCTAAACAGAGCCAAAACCAGGTTCCTGCTTCTTGTCTCATATGAACAGCTAGACGCCGCAAAACGCAGGTTTGAACACTGGCGGGTTCCTGGCGGGTGCGTTTGACCGGCAGTATGGCGGAAATGAGGCATCTGCCAGCGGCAAATTAAGCTGTGTGGTAGATTTAGTCTTTACTAGTATTTAAAAAAAAAAAAAAAAGAGGTTTCTGGGCTACATGCTGCTTTGATAAAAGCTTAGACCCACTATTTCTGAGACTTGATGACTCCCAGAGCTGGCGAAAAACGTACCACTGCCATGTTGGAAAGCTAAAGTGGGCGGAGCCAGCAGCCACAGCGCCGTTTCAGGCTTACAATGGTACAGTTTAAATCAATAGGCTCAAGGCTCAAGGTAATATAAAACATAAGCCACATAAAGATGGCTACCACACAGAGAATCTGGATTATGTTCTCTTTGATATTCATAACTAAAGAAAAACATTTGATTACAAAACCTGTTGAGTTATGCCAAAATGTATATTTTAAAAGTACCTTGACTTCAAAATTTGGATATAAGGATATGTTACTTTGGAAAAGAAGTTCTGCTTTTGTCTCCACAGAAAGCCAGAGGCTGTGGATTTGTTCCAGATTAAGATACATCAGGTTTCACCAGCCAAGACCCCCTGAAAGGTCTCCGATGACACCATGGCCCAAATGATCCAACATCCAGACCGGTTTCAAGGCAACTGGTTCACACAATACAGCCTCATGGACTACCCCATAGGTCTAAAATTTTCTTTGTATCCCCATAAGATACAGCGCCCCCCTCCAGCAGGAAGTAGTAAGAGATGCTACGCCCAAATTCCCAAATATACCAAGCTGGCTTTAGAGGTGGAATTGGCTCACTCCCCCTCTAAACCCAGACATATTGCTTTAAAAAAAAAATGGTTAAAAGATTCTTGTGTCCCAAATCAGAAGAGCCCTCTGGTGTGGGACAGAGAAAAACCAATATTTTTATTTAAAACAGGTTGATTATAAATGTGATCTCTTTCTGAAAAAGAAAAGGGGATATGATATATAGGAGGATATGGAGATGATAAGATAAAAGGGTAGATTAATGAACCTACTTTTAAAGAACAACTTGTTTAAAATGTTTTACATTGGTATAGATTTTAGTTTATGCTTAAAATGTTTTACATTGGTATAGATTTTGGTTCATTGATACAGACTTGAGGTTGATTTTGTTATACTGTATATATATATATATATATATATATATATATATATGTTTCTATTCTTGTTTGAGGTATTGTGTTTATATAACTCATTTAAAATTGTAATGGATAATTAAAAAATAGATTAATAATTAGTCATCTATGATAATCATATCTGTAGCCATGTTAGTTAAGTCTTTTAGGTATACATAGATATATTTCAGATAGATAGGTAATCTTCAAACACTTCATAGACCTGGAGAATATGGCATTTAAATAACTTAGAATTCTGTTGACGTGAGACACAATTGCTCCTGGCTGCACCAATTGATCCCGAGAGAATGTTGGGCTTCTAAGACATTTCCATTTGGAAGTTTGTCTTTTTGGCACAAAATGGCCTACTGGGCAAAGAACTGCCCTTGCCTTGACGGCTGACAGTACAAATGCAATGCTGTCCTTTCTGGACAAGCGGGACACAAGGAAAGCGACCACTGTACTCTGCCAAGACAGGGTAAGATGGTCTCTCAGAATTCCTGCTTCTGAAAATGGTCTGTCAGATACTCTAGGCCTGTAGCCAATTTGAATGCACCAACAATGCTGAGAAACATCAGGTGACTGTCCAGGCTGCCAGCTGTCTTGGTCTACTCTTGCAAGATTCCCGAAGTTGCTTGCATCCGTCTACCATTTCTCAGGTACCATTATGTTCCTTCTCAGGTCTTTGATATGGTTGAAGGCTAGATAGTCGTATTTTCCTCAGTTATGATAAAAGATAAGTTAGCTATAAAACCTTAAACTCACAAATATAAGATAGATAGGACATCTTCTTTAATATTGTAACTATAATTCTTACTCGGTAATTGTTTTGTTATATGTAATTTTACCATGTTAAAGTTAAAACCTTCCTTTTTAAAAAAAGAAGAAAGGGGAAGTGCTGTGGATATCACTCTATATAAATAAAACACTGATGGCCAATGACCAGGCAGGAGGTAGGTGGGACAAGGAGAGAGGAGAATTCTGGGAAGCAGAAGGCTGGGGGAGAGACACTGCAGCCACCGCCAGGAGAAGAGTATGTAAAGACGCCGGGAAGCCACCAGCCACGTGGCAAGGTATAGATTTATAGAAATGGGTTAATTTAAGATAAAAGAGCAGTTAGCAAGAAGCCTGCCACGGCCATACAGTTTATAAGTGATATAAGCGTCTGAGTGATTATTTTATAAGTGGATTGTGGGACTGCGGGGCTTGGGGAACCTGGAGAGAAGCCCTCCAGCTACACACTCGCCTTATTTTTCATAAAGATTTTAGTTTTAAGTGGTGTGTGTATGTTCCACAAGTGTATGCTGTGGGAGTGTCGTGCCCACAGTGGTCAGAGATTGCATTGAACCCTCGGAGCTACAGTTAGAGGTGCCCTGAGCTGCCTCACATGGGTGCTGGGAACTGAACTCGGGTCTTGTTGAAGAGTGGTAAAGGCTCTTAACTACTGGACCATCTCTCTAGCCCCAGAGCAGGCGTTAACTGAAGGTTTTTTTTTTTTTTTTTTTTTTGCTAATAGTGGGAAGTCACAGTGTGAAACAAAGTAAACAATGACATGAGATGAAGAATAGGAAATCTCAGTTCCAACATTTCTGCAGGAGGCATTGCCCCTGGCTTTGCTGAGGACACAACCTTCTCTGGACACCTTCCTTCATTTGTCGACCCTCAGTTCCCCATGCTCTCATATGTTTTAGATGAGGACCATTTTAGCTCGCTCTTCTTGTTCATCCCCACTTAACCTCTAGTCTACTTATTTGTTTGTCTGGTTTATGTACACTATTGCCTTTTGTTAGTCGCACCCTCAGTGGGTGAGAAATAAGACTCATAGAAGGTGGGAAGTCCAAGATATAATTTCTTTCATTCCCATGGAAAATGGTTTGCATTTTACTTTTATAAGTGTCTATTTCCTTATCAGTTTGTAATAAAATTATTAAAGCAGAGAAGTTCAGAATGCCCTTTAGAAACAAATGATAGCTTTCCCCCCTCTGTCTTTTGGACAAGATCCAAATATATATATATCACACACACACACACACACACACACACACACACACACACACACGAGTCTTTGTTTTCTCACACTGGCCTCATAAACAGAAAAGGACAAAGACTTTACCATTCTCCTATCCAGAGCAAAGCAGGCTTGTTGTGGATCCATGTTTCCTAGCCACTGATGGGAAGTGAGAGACCATGTCTTAACTATCTTCCTTATGTATGGAAAAATTATGATCCATACAAAACTCATTGTCTCGAGTCTGCTCCTCCAGTTTATTGCATATTAGTCTCTGGCCTCTCTTTATATTGAGTTATCTGACAGCACTTTTAGCTGTAAATAACTAGTAGTAATCTAAAATAATTCCTGCTTACCTGTATGCTAAAATTGCTTGCACCAGAGGTCTAGTTCTGTGCAGTGGTGCTTCCCGGCTGTGGAAGAAGCCAGCCTTGTCATCCATTGCAGAATCACTTCAGCTTTTCTGATACATGTATATAGCCTGCCTCTTCTTTTGAGATGCTAGCAATCTGTTACTTGCCTTACAAATTGTCAGAGTTTCATTCTGTTGCTGTGATAAAAACAGTCTGGCCAAAAGTGACTTTAGGAACCAAGTATTTATTTCATCTTACCCAACACCACTAGCCTAGGGATGGTGATGCCCCACAGTGGGGCTAGGCCTTCCTGCATCAGTTAGTGATCAAGTCAGCCCTCTGGAGACAAGTGCATGGGAAATGTGATGTAGGCAGCTCCTCAAAGAAGGTTCTCCTCTCAGATAGCTTTAGACTATGTTAAGTTGACAGTGTTAACTAGGACCCTCATTAACAAGTAAATTCTCCAGCATGTTTTACTTTGCATTTGTATAATTTTACCTTTACTTTTTTTAAAATTATACTTCAACAATTTTCTCTGTTGCCCAGGACAAGGGCTGTTGTAGAATGGCTTGCAATAAATGTTGTGTCATGAAAGAATAAATGGAACCATGCAGCACTGTGTCATTATTACCCAGTGAGTGCATGTAAACATTAACAAGTTTGAACTTGATTGCTACTAGTTAGTCATTGTCAATGTTAGTGATGACTTGGAATTTATCTAAACTATACCCATTCTGTTTAGAAACATATCATTCAATAAAAATTGGCAAAAATGAAGATGCATAAAAACAATGCATGAAAAGCGATCCCACAATGTCTTTACAGAGAAATCTCTATCAATACTCAGTTGCTACCCTTTCTGGCCTTTCACATTATCTAGTAATTTAATAAGAAGTATCAGTGTCTCCAAGTGCTTATCCCTCTAGCCACAGAGGTCAAGAAAAAGCAAAAAAGTTCCTGTCCTACAGGAGCTGATGTTTTAATTGTTGGGAAGAGTATAAAACTACAAAAATAAATGGACAAAATTCTAACCCAAGAGAGCATGCGGACGCTACAATGTGTGAGTTGCAAACTTTGTTTAAGTCCTGTCCTGTTTAATAACAGGTTCTACCCACCAACATCTGTATGGAGCTTGGAGCTTGGACTAGCCACCCCTCTTCCCCACAACAGGTGCATAAACTTGAAAGTTGGATGCTTGGCCATGCCTCTGCCGCCCAGGTGTATCCTCACCCTTGGAAAAGGATGCTTTTGCCGCCCAGGTTTATCCTCACCCTAGGAAAGTACAGAGGATTTTTTTCCTAGTAGGATAGCAAACAAGAAAGGCATTTTCTAAGTTCAGGCTCATCATGGTCCCTTTGATCTGCCCTTCAGGATAGTTTTATGATTTCACACACCCTGTATGGCGTGTCCTCCACAAACAACCAGAGCAATCTTATGAAAACATAAAACTCACCACATTATACCCCTGCTTAAGGCCCTTATAAGGCTTTTTATACTTTTTAGGATCAAATAACAACTCTGACATGGTTTTCAAAGCAATTACCTACCATCTTAATATTATTTGCAGCTCTGACTTCACTTACTGAGTTTCCAAAACTACGGTGCCCATCTGTCGTGAGCTCAATGTGAAATGACTGCATAACTCAAGGTCTTGCACATTTTGGTCCCTACTTGACAGTGCTTTTTTAAGACACCATGGAACCTTTAACAGGTAGGGCCTAGCTGGAAGAAGTGGCTTGATGGAGGAGGGCATTTTGAGGGTTGTAACTTAGCTGCATTTCCTGCCGGAGTTCTCTCTGCTTCTGGCTGGGCTGTACCTTCTTGAGGTGGCTTTCTGTCGCTGTGCTAAAGCACACTGATAAAACAAAACTTAGGAGAGGGTTTATTTCATTTTTCACATTGTATTACAGGGAAGTCAGGGCAGGAACTCAAGCAAGAACTTGAAGCAGAAACCATGGAGGAACACTGCTGGCTCGCATATCACAGACCCATGCTTCTGCAACCTAGGCTGACCTGCCCAGGGAACGGTGCCACCCACAGAAGGCTGGGCCCTCCTATGTCAATGAACAATCAAGGCAATCTCACACAGACGTGCCCACAGGCCAATCTGATCCGGGCCATCCTTCAAGTGAGCCTCTCTTCTCAGGTGGCTCTAGACTGTGTCAGGCTGACAGTTAAAGTGTGGCCTTGCTGTCACAGCGTCTTTCCTGCTCTGGTGGGCTGTATCCTCTAAATCAGGAGCAAAGCAACCCTCTCCTTTGAGTGGCTTGAGTCGTTTTTGTCACAGATTTGAGAAGATTGGCTGAGGTACCACCCAGGGCTTCCGTGAGTTGCTCTTTCTTGCTGGTTTGCTTTCGTGATTTTGTGGAGCCCGTTTCTTCCCTCCACGCCACATTTCACTTCCACAGTGTTAGTCGCTGCTCCGCCCTTCCTTATTACTTCATTCCATTTTTAATTTATTTGAAAAGGCACTCATCCTCTATGTTTTCTTCTTTTTCCTTTTTTCTATTTGTCTTGTTTCTCTTCGTGAAGATATGAAGTTTTGGATGGACAGATCTTGTTCACTGTATATCTTTACTTAATGCCCAGTCTAGAGTGGGTAATCATTGAATAGATGAATCATATCATATTCTCTCCACCACAGAATAGAGGCCAAATGTGCTGGTTAACTATATGTGTCAGCTGGGGTGTATCATAGGATGCCTAGAAACCTGGTTAAACATTATTTCAGGGTGTTCCTGGGAGTCTTTCTGGGAGAAATTAGAATGCAAATTGATGGACACTCTAACAAAAATTGACCTCCTTAATGTGAGTGGGCCTGAACAGAACCAAGAGTGAAGAGGAAAAGAATGAAACTCTTTTTTGTTTCACTCTTTGAGCTACTTCTTTGATCTTTTGAACTTGCTTTTATTGATTCTGAAGCCATCAGCCTCAGTTTGAAATCTACACCATTGATTCTCTAGTTCTCAGGCCTTAGAACCTCCCAGCAGCCTTCCTGGGTCTCCAGTTCTCAGGCCTTGGACCTCTCAGCAGCCTTCCTGGGTCTCCAATTTTTAGGGAGAAGCCAATACCTTACAATAAGCTTATTGATAGCTATGTATCACACACGCAGTATATACTGTATGTGGTATGTAGTATGTGTTTGCATATTATATTTATTACATGTGTTTGTATGTTGTGTTTATTACCCTATGTATTACATGAATATACATGATCATTTCTACTTCTCTGGGGAACTGTGGCTAAACCTACCAGGTTCTCTTTGAGAAACACAGGCTGTTTTTGTACCAGCTATGGTTTGCAGGAGCTGTTGCAAATAGAACTTGGAGAGAGCCCACTCCCTTACAGAGACTCTGGTTCCTGGGGTTGCTAGCTTTCAGCTCTTCTAGCCTGAGTGACACTTCTTCCCTCCCAGTCTAGTCAAAGCTATTGATCTCCGAGTGTGGCTCAGGTTTCACAGTCCCAGCTATAATTAACCACCAGAGCCTTGCAAAGCTTTCCTGAGCTAAGCTGGAGCAAGCAACATTGGTAAACAGTAGTTGAAAGGAAGGTAGAATTGTATGTGCCATCATGTTTTGTGTCAAATGTGTTTTGAGGTTCAAAGGGATTATATTAAAATGAATATCCTAGGGCTCTTTATTGTATCTGCCTTACACATACACACACACACACACACACACACACACACACACACACACACAGAGAGAGAGAGAGAGAGAGAGAGAGAGAGAGAGAGAGAGAGAGAGAGAGAGAGAGAGCTTTCGGTAAGTAGGGTGGTGGGCACCTCTCTCTATAAACTAAGGCAGGAATGTTGGAAGAACAAAATAACCATATAGTGAGGTCCATTTCTCATCTGTCAGCTATGCGCAGGTAGGGAACTGGAGAGACAATCTGCACAGGCCAGGGCATCCAGCTCTCATGACATTTGCAGGATAGACATGGCCAGGTCTGCCTTCTCAGTGAAGGCAAAGTAAAGCTTAAAGTTAGTTTGTTAATCCATCCATCCAAGAACTACTTCTAGTTCTCTGTGTGTGCATGCACATATATGTGCATAAGTGTGCACACGCTTGTGGAAGCTGGAGGTTGACATCAGGTTGGGTGTTTCCCTCAGTTCCTGTCCACCTTATTATTTGAGACAGGGTCTCTCACTGAGCCTGGGGCTCATTAATTCATCCAGACTAACTGGCCAGCAAGGCTGAGGGAACTTTCTGTCTCTGCTTCAATGTTGGGGTTACAGGCATGTATCACCACACCAAGTTTTTATGTGGGCTCTGTCTGATAACAAAGTTCATTATGAAGGAGGGGAGGCATCGGGAGCAGGAGGCAAGACAGTCTTTCAAACATTTCTTCTGCAATATCTAAGATGTCTGAACAGATTATCAGAGAAGCAATACACTGAATGTTCAGGTATCTCACATTGAGTCAAAGAAATAATTATGAAGACAATTGAAGCTCCTTGTGTGTCTCTTTCTCATTATAACCCCACTCCCATAGGGACTATTCTGTTCTAATGTGAGTGGCCACCATTGTTTTGAGGGGGTTACAGTTAATTTTTCTCTTCTTTGTATACACTTTCATCTTGGAAATATCTGGTCATAGCATATTTTTTTCCAAGAAAAAAGGTGGTAAAAAGTTACCAATTTAAAAAAACCCAGGAATGGCAGAAGTCCCATTCCTTTGGGAAATTAATAAGCAGTGGCTTTCTTTTTTCCTTGTGGATTCTCTGACCCTAACTTTCCAATTTGTTCCTCTCAATTTCTCCTTATCTAGGCTGGATGGATAGGAGACCATTCTGGTCCTCTTGTCTCCTAAAGCAATTCAAGTTCAGTGTTGGTTGATGCCCAGAGCTGGGATGGTCAGGTTCTGGTGGGAATTTGTCCTTGATTATTTGCTACTCTACAGGCACCATGTTCTTTGGGCAAAGACGATCCCCGGTTCAACACAGGCAGCAGGGAAGAAAGTCATTCAAATGCATTTTCAATACAAAACTGAAATGAAGGTGGAAGTTTTCTCTTGCATATTTTATGATGTGTGTCTTAGTCAGCTTTTGTATTTGCAAAGACTAAGGGAATTAATATTTCATATAGGTACAGAGGAAGGAGACGGGAAAGGATGCATTCTCTGCCCCGCTTTGGCATCTTCAGGTTGCTCTTCTGGGTCTCACAGTGGTGATGGGCATGAGCTGCTTTAGCCTTGGACTCAGCCAGACCTGAGCTTTGGCTCTGTTGTTGATATGCTGGCATACAACGGTTTAAGACCCTCTTCTGAAAAATACCACCCAACAGGATTGCAAGAAAAAGTCGACAGAATCATCTCAGGGTATTGGGTGACAGAAATATCAAGAACCCTTGTGTCCAAATAGTCTCTCAATTTGCTTTTTAGGGTGTGAAGGTAGAGCAGATGCATCTGCTGGGAAAAGGTGGGAGAAATGTTTTTCACTTACACAGACTGGTTTGGAAGACAAAAGGAGTCTGAGATTTTAAAGTACCTTTCCTATCTTGGTTTCAATAGAGAATGTTTGTGTGTACTAATGTGAAGATAATCCCAAGACCGCTTTCTCTGCAGAAGATCAGGGGCTCTAAAGGCTAAGGAACCCAGGAAAACAAGGAGATTGTTTTTCAGGGAGTGTACCTGGTTCTTAGAAGCTGTTTTTGCTTAAAAGCATTGACTACTCGATGGGCCCTACAAGGTAAATCTGAATGAACACCTAGTATTGCTACCTCATTTTGTTGCTTCCTTTGCTCTAGGTCTGTCATCTGCTCAGTTCTATATATAGGCTTCTTAATCATTCCAGGAGTGTCTGTATGGAGATTCTTATTTTTGTCCTTCAAGGCTAAAGGCACAAAGAGTAACTGAGGGATCTATTCTAGTTTCGTTTCTGTTACTGTGACAAAGTGACCTGACACAAAGCAGCTTAGGGAAGATAGAAGCTTATTTCAGTTTACATTTCCATCTTACAGTTATCACTGTGGGTAAGTCAAGGCAGGAACTTCACACAGCTCCTCACATCACAGTCACAGTCACGAGCAGTGAGAATGAACACATGCTCACTTACTTGTTACCCATGCTTAACTTGATTTCTGAACTCCTATATATTTCAGGTTGCCCTACCTAGGAAATGGTACTGCCCACACTGGGCTGAGTCTTCCAACATCAGTGAATTTAATTATGATAATTCCCACAGACCAATCCAATGTAGATGAGTCCTCATATAGTAGTAGGGTTTCCCCTAGGGCCCACAACCTATGGGGTGGTTTAAATAAGAATGCTTCCCCCCCATAGGATCATATATTTGAATGCTTGGTCACTAGGAAGTGGAAGAAACTGTTTGAAAGGATTACAAGGATTAGAAGGTGTGGCCTTGTTGGATGGAAGGAACGTGGCAGTGCACATGGTGCTGGAGCAGTAGCTGACAGCTACATCCTAAGGTGGCAGGCAGAGGCGGGGACAGAAAGAGAGAGAGAGAGAGAGAGAGAGAGAGAGAGAGAGAGAGAGAGAGAGAGAGAGAGAGAGAGAGACTGGGCTTTGCATGGGCTTTCTCTCTCAGTCCCGGCCTCTGCCTGCCGCCTTTGGGTCAGGATGTAGCTGTCAGCTACTGCTCTAGCACCATGTGCGCTGCCATGTTACTTCCATGGTGATAATGGACTCTAAGTCTCTGAAGCTAAGTAAGCCCTCAATTAAATGCTTTATTATTATTTTAGTAAGAGTTGTTGTGGTTATTGTGTCTCTTCACAGCAACAGAACAGTGATTAAGACAGCCTATCCTAGTTTTTTGGGCCATTTTAGCGTTGTCCCAGGTATGGGTTCCATCTCATCTGAGTCAGCCTTAAATCTAGTGTTCGAAAAATGGTTGGTGAGTCATCCCATAGCATTTGTGCCCCAGTTGCACCAGTCCAGCTTGCATGCAGGCTGCTGTTGTCGGCTGAAGGATTTGTATCTGGGTGGTACTGATTACTGTTCTCCTCTAGTCGCATGCAAAATACCTTGTAGTACCATGAGCATACTAGGAATGAAGCCTCTAGTTAGGTACCAGCTCAACTTCTCTGTGTTCAACAACATGAATAAGTGGTGTCCTCAGCAATAGGGCCTTATCATTAGGTTATGGAGAGTAACCAGTACTCTTGGCAATAGCCTCTGATGTTTGAGGAGATTTATGGGGTGGGCCTCCTTGGCCAATGACTCAACCAAATGGTTTTATTGGTTGCATAAGTTGTCTAGTTGGGGCATTTTCTATCCTATTATATGGTGATACCATTTAAATTCCTTTCACATGTGTGTGTATTTTAGGAAGCTTCTACAGCCATAGGTTTCCATAGTCCTTTTTATAAAAAAGGCCTTTAGTATTAGTTATCCCTTCCCATATTTCTTCTTTTGCCCTGCCCTCCCATCCCTCTCCTCATTGAATCCCCCTGTTCTCGTTTCCCTTTATAACAATATATTTTACTTTCCCTTCCTTGGAAGTCACTCCCACCCTCAATCTGGTCCCTTTTCAGATACCTAAGCTCTGTGGTTTTTCTGACTGAAACACACTTATCTAAAACTTAAAAGCTACCATTGAAGTATAAGAGAAAATGTGCAATAGTTGTCTTTCTCGGGGTCTGGGTTATCTTACTCAGAATGATTGTTTCTAGCTCTATCCATTTAAGTGAACCTTTATAGTTTAGTTTTTCATAACAGTTGAATAGCATCCCATTGTGTAAATATACCACATTTTCACTATCCTAATGAACATCTATCTAGACTCTTTACAATTCCTGGCTATTGTGAATAGAGCAGTAATGAACATGGGTGAGCAAATATCTCTGTAGTAAGATGTAGAGCCCTTTGGGTAGATGTCCAAGAGTGGTATAACTAGGTCTTGTAGTGGCTTAATTTTCATCTCTTTGGGAAACCTCCATACTGATTTCCATAGTGGCTATGCCAGTTTATACTCTCACTAGCAATGAATAGGTTTTCCCCTTTCAGTGCATCCTTGACAGCATGTGCTATAGGCTGTTTTGTTGATCTTGGCGATTCTTACTGGAGTAAGATGACATCTCAGAGTAGTTTTGGTGTGCATTTCTCTGATGGCTGAGGAAGTTGATCATCTCTTCAAGTGTTTCTCAGCCATTTGTCTTTCATTGTGTGCACACTCTCTGCTTAGTTTTGTATGCATTTTGATATTGGGCCATTTGTTTTCTTTATGTTAACTTTTTTAGTTCTTTTTACATTTGAGATATACAATATTAGATGTATAATTGTTAAATAACTTTTCCTATTTTATAGTCTGCTACTTTGCTCTAATGATGATGTCTTTTGCTATGCAGAAGCTTTAGCTTCATGAGGTCCCATTTATTAATTTCTAGTCTCACTGTCTGCTATCGGTTTCCTGTTCAGAAAGTCCTTTCTTGTGCCAGTGGGTTCGAGCCTATTCTCTTCTTTTCTGTCAGACTCACGGTACCTGATCTTATGTTGAGGCCCTTGATTCATTTAGAATTGTGTTTTCTTTATGCATACATCTTTTTTCCTGTCCCAATTCTTTCTCTGTTTAAATCTAAAGCTCATGCCAGTATGCCAAAGAGAACTTGGGGTCACCAGATCCCATTATGTGTTCCTCTTCACACTGTACACATTGATTAAATCTCCTTTCCATGCTTTTTACAATTATCAAAAGAGAATCATTCTTGGGCAGGTGGCCTAATCTGGTCTGTTGTGACTCTCAGAGCCAAGTCTTCCTCTAAATCTCTGCTAAAAGGAAGAGATTGCTGGTCAGCAAGGCACTGTGGATCTGAGCCAAGGAGGGCAGGTTGAGCTGGGATTTTGATACCAACCCATCTGACCTCCATGCACATATTCTCTCTATCACAGCCTTATGCCATATAAATAGACACAATAGACACAATAGACACATGCACATGCATACACACACAACAGCACATGGATATGCACACACACATAGACATAGACACACAAATACATATATATATATACAGACATACAGACACATGTATACATAGACATAGACACACAAATACATAACATGCAGACACAGAAAGATGAGATAGATACAAAGACAACAAATAAATGCACATGTAAATGTACATATACATGATCCAGACACACAAATGGACACACAAACTATATACACATGTGCATATGCACAGACACAAAAATACACAGAGATACAGACACAAACACACACATTTGTTTGTGCAAACTTCTTTTGTATTCTCTTCAGCGTTCCTAGCTTTATGTATTTGAGCTTGGGTAGGATGTGGTCTTCCCGAGAAATGGGTCTTGCTTATTTCTGCATGATCAATGGCTATCCT
Organism: Peromyscus leucopus; assembly: GCF_004664715.2. NCBI lineage: Eukaryota > Metazoa > Chordata > Mammalia > Rodentia > Cricetidae > Peromyscus > Peromyscus leucopus. The sequence goes on along the minus strand of NC_051086.1, from coordinate 27,998,293 downwards.
GGGTCTAGAACTTATAGTTCAGTGAGTGAATGAACATATTCATTTGTAGCCGGAAGTTTTCCTGTGTCCCACCTGGCCTGCAGCAGCTTATGAAATAATCACTCAGAGGCTTATTAATATTAATTACAAACTGGTTTATGGCTCAGACTTCTTGCTAGCTAGCTTGTTCATCTTAAATTAAGCCATTTCTATTCATCTATGTTTTGCCATGTGACTTTGTGGCATTACCTGTGTTCCATTACATCTTGCCCTGCCTGGCAGTGCTTAGCACCTCCTCTGCCTCTGCCTCCTCCTTGTCTCTCTACTTGGATTCCCCACTTGGCTCTATTCTGCCTTGCCATAGGCCATAGCAGCTTCTTTATTAACCAATGGTAACAACACATATTCACAGGGTACAGAAAGACTACCCCATAGCATTCCTTCTATCAAAAAATATTTGTTGAGCATCTAATCTGAGCTGACTATGGTTTTAAGAGGTTCTGGAGGCATGTTCTGAGCATGAATCTTTTACCTAGCTTATATTGGTGTGCTAAGTGGTGGGAACATATAGTACATATATTAAAATTGCTTCATATGTAAGAAGGCAGTCAACAGAGAATTAAACATGAGAATAATGTGCATTGGGTGAGACAGGTGTGGTCCCAGCTCAAAGAGGGATGATCAAGAAGGCCTCAGTAGGAAAATGCTAATTTGACCAGTCAATGGAAAGAATTATATAGCATATGGAGACTGGCGTTCTGGTCAGAGGGAACAGCTGTACAAAAGCCCTGAGGCAGGAGCAGGTCTGGCACATCTGAGAGACAGCAAGAGTCAGCAGGTGCAGTGGGGACTGAGTGGACAAAGGCAAATCATGCTATTGTGGCTTCATTTTTCCCTGATCATGTTTGCTTCAAGGTGCAGAAAGGACTGCCAGGTAGTGTGACACAGAGGGTAATGAGCAAAAGAAGCAATCATAAATGCATAGCTTTGGGGATGTAAGGTCAGGTTGCTCCTCCTTCCCCTTTGACTTAAAGAGGCAAGATTTAAAAAATAGCTTTGACTAGAGGGCACCAAAGAAGTTTTTTTTGAAGGTTAGGCTGGCATCTGATAAATGCCAGCTCTTCTGGATGTAAACAAAAAGCCTAGATGAGAGGTGGTCCCCTCCGCCCCCCACCACCACTGTGGCATGTAGCAAAGCTCTGTCTTGGAAGCCCGAGGTTTAATTCCAGCTTTGACCTTCCTCAAAACCTGACCAAAGTCTTGATCTCATTTTTCTCATTCACAAAGGGAGCTACTGATGTCCCTCACCTCATAATGCCAGGGGAGAAATGAATACTTAACCCAGGTGTTCCAGATCTTATTTTGATCCTAGAAATTTGCAAAAGGAATACTTTTTAAAGATTGAGCACAATGTTTTATTTCTTTATTTTTTTTTGCAGCACTACAGACTGAGCCTAGAGCCTCATGCATTTTAAGGCAAGTGTCCTATGTGGAGCTCCTTCCCAGCTTTGCTAAGGAGCCAGATTCTTGACCTTTGTCTCACATGTACTAGTTTGAATATTTAAAGAGAAGAGCCTGAGAGGCCAGATTCTTTTTTATTGTTTTTTGAGATAGGACAGGGTCTCATCATGTAGCCCAGGTTGGACTTAAACTCATATCTTCATGCCTCCGCCTTCCAACTGCTGGAATTCTAGGTGTGCATCATCATTGATCATAGTTTTTGACAATCTCTCAAGTGTCAACAGAGCCAGTTGGAATCACACTGAACCATCTTTTTTTTAAAAAAAAAAAATTAATTAACACTTTTTCATTTATTTTATATACTGACCACAGTTCCCCTCCCTCCTTTCCTACCCCAACTCCTGCCTCCCATCTACCCTACTCCCCATCCACTCCCATCTTATATGGAAGAAGCTCTAGAAATGCTAGGAGCTTCTCATATGTGAACTTCATGTTACCATCATCCTGAACACCTGGTGTGAGAGGTAACTTTAATGATCACATGGTATAGCCCCGAATCATCTTAAAAGGGTCTCAGTAAAGGCTTGTCTACACACTGGTTGTGGAAGAGCCTGCGGCTTGGCTGTATTTACTGATGTGGGAAGACATAGTTCACTGTGGGCAGCACCATTCTCTGGGCTGGGTGTCCTGAACTATGTAAGAGTGGAGTAGTCAAGCGGAGCACAGGAACCAAGCATGCACACGTTCTTTCTCTGCTCTTGACGTGGTGCCATGTGACTAGTTCCTTTAACCCCTACCACCTTGACTTCCTTGCAGTAATGGTCTGTAATATAAAATTGTGAGCCAAAACTAATGATTTCTCCCCCAGGATGTTTTATCACAGCAACAGAAACGAAGAGTCTGCAGAGATTAATAAAGCTACCCCATGTGTTTGTCACATGTCCTCTGCTCAGGTTACCAAGCTTAGAAGGGGTACTTGGTTTAATACTCTGCTGTCCCCATCTATGAATTCTTAATAAACTTTAAAAAAGGATTCCCACATTTCTGTTGTGAACAGAATAATTTAATCATCTTGGATATGTTAGGAGCCATTACAACAAATCAGCTGAAAACTGGACTTGTTTTAGACCTGCCCCAGCACTTAGCAGAGTTTGAAGCATGTCTGCATAAAATAACTCTGCAGTTTTTTGCTGCATCAGCCTTGTGAAGGGGATATTTTTATACCTAGTATTTAGATGGGGAAAGAGACTGAAGAGTACTTGAGCAACACACTCAAAAATCACAAAACAAGATAACGGGGGATCTTAGAGCCTTGTTTCTTCAGCAAGTAGTTGGTTCAATGGCTTACAGATTCTTGTGTGCTCCTATGTTTGACTCTTCAGGAAATGAGCCTGGGAATTAGCATTTTAAATGTGTTCCATGTGATTAACAAATAATCAAGTAAATTTGGAAAATTCTAGCATGTAGTAATTACCAAACTCATCAGTTCCCACTTTGACTAGAATTTGTTTAAAACAAAAAGTAACAACAAAACTCCAGCTTGGTGTGGATGGGAGGTAGAAGCAGGGAGATGGTGGGTTTGAGGCAGCCTGGGCTACATCATGAGTCCAAGGCTAGTCTGAGTTATATAGTGAGACTCTACCTTATAACACCAATGTAGCTCAGTGGAAAAGCACTTGTCTCCCACTTAGATGGCCTGGGTTCAATTCCCAGCACTGCCATCTTCAGAATTGTCCAGAGTGTTGTCACCATCCCCTAAGAACAGAAACTTTGAAATTGATTCCACAGAACACTGTTCCTGCAGATGCTCAAAGAACACCCTTCCTCATGATAAAGAAGTACAGTGTACACCTGGCCTGATGGCCTCTGGAGGGTCACTATGTTGACCTGAGAAAGATAACACAGTCAAACCACAAATGTATGATGTTCAGGAGCATGGAGGAGTTGGGGTTGTGACATCTATAGAAGTCTATCTGTCCAGAATCAGAAATGCTGAGATCGCAAGACCCCCAAGCAAGAGTACCACAGAGCCATTATCCAATGCAAGCACACAGAGGTTTTTATTAACAAAACAAGTAAGCCTGGTCCAGTGTCCAGCATCTGACACAGCAGGTGGAGGAGAATGGCCCTGAGCGCTCACTTTAAAGGGTTTATATAGGAAAAGTTTACATGCAGCTTGGGATTGGATAAGGGGGATAGGGGTGAGGTAAGCATAAGGTTACAAATTGCTAACAGGATTCAGAGTATCTACAGAGACATAAATTTTTATTCCCTATGTCCTGCTTTTGTTGACACATTCAGATTTATTTTTGTAGTCCTACACTTCTCTAAGGTCAACTTCCAGTCAGTTGAGCCCATTACTCCCCATATCCCGTTTTGCCAAGTAGATTCAACTTCCTTTAAGGGGTGGTCCCTCGCATGTTGACCAACAACCAGGAGTATATGTACATTATAAATTGGACTCAATGGGCTATATATTAAAAAAATAGAGGGCATATAGTTAAGGGAGGAATTTGAATAGATCTGAGAAGAGTTAGGAGGAAGAGTGGGATGAATATGATCAAAACAAATTATATGAAATTCTCAAGAAGTTAATGAGAATATATTTAAAATAGAGTCGAGTCTTAAAGCATTATTCTTTAACGTGACTGATGAGTCCCTAGCAATGAATGAACATGGGATGAAGCATTTGGGAATATTCTTGTTGGTAGCTAGATAATGCCTCCAACATAGTTAAAGAAAGTGTGTGTGTGTGTGTGTGTGTGTGTGTGTGTGTGTGTGTGTGTGTGTGTATGCTCATGCACACACATGTGCTTTCCTTCTGAGTGCATGTGGATCTGGGGGTGAGTGCTTGTGAGTGGTTTATGTGCTCATGCACACACCTCCTGAGTGCATGTGGTGTGAGTGCACATCCCTATAGAAGTCAACATCAGGTTCTTCTCAATGGCTGTCCAACACACTTTTGGAGACAGGGACTTTCACTGAACTGAGATTTTACTGCTTTAGCTAGAGTGGCTGGCCAGATAGCCCCAGGGACCCTTCTATCTCTTCCTCCCTTGATGTGCCGGCTGGATTTTGTCAACATGACACAAGCTAGCGTTAACTGAGAAGGGGAACCCTCACCTGAGAAAGTGCCACCTTAAGATCGACTGTGCAGACAAACCTGTGGGGCACTTTTTAAAATTAATGATTGATGTGGGAGGGCCCAGCCCATGGCACTGCCACCCTAGGTTGGTGTTTCTAGATGTTATAAGAAAGCAGGCTAAGAAAGCCATGAGGAACAATTCAGTAACCAGCATGCCTCTGTCACCTCTGCTTCAGTTTCTGCCTGCAGGATCCTGCCTTGATTTTTTTCCCCTGATTTTTCTTAGTGAGTGTGACCTGAGAATTGTAAGCAGAAATAAACTCTTTTCTCCCCAAATCATTTTTGTTCATGGCATTTTATCATAGCAATAGAAACTCTAACTACAGCATTGGAGCTAGGATTACAGAAAGAAGCCACAGAAATATTAATATTTAATATTAAAATGTAACCTTATATAATATTAATGCCCCCTAATGCATCACCTAGGCAAATATACACCCCCCCACCACGCCCTGGACATGCCACATTGCTGTCCACTACTGTTTGTTTAAAATGTATCTTAACATACGTGGTAACAAAGATGAACACGGAAGAACACAATCCTATGTTTATTCTCCATGGCTCTTGGTCTCATGGCCTGAGGCTTGGGGAATAAATATTTTGAAATACAAAAGAAAGTGTTGATGTGCGTGGAAGAAGTCATGGGGATTTGGAGAGAGGCTCCAGGTAAAAGCTACAAAAAAGTTTGACTTTGTGGTTTATTTTTATCCAACCTATTGGACTAATTGGCTCTCAGACATGTTTGATTCTAAGTCTGGAACAGACTCAGGCTTGGAAGTCCTGCCTCCCAGGATGGCTGTAAAGATTATCTGATGGAATAAGCAAAAGTATGTTAGCATGTGAATTAACCCATTGTATCTTTCTTCAGCCAGTATTTACTTGTGCTCACCAGTGCTTACTATATGTTAAGGGACAAAACACAGTCAATGAGGCAAGCAAAATCCTTACCAGCATGAAATATAAAATCTAGCAGGGTTGACAAACACAGATTAGTAAATGTGCATGTGGCAAACTGAGAAGATTCTTTCCAGGGCCCCTTGGTGTGCCCATTCCCACCTCCTAACCACTCACACCTCCATCTTTATGCAGAAGCCTGGTGTCACACAATTAGGGCTGCCTAAAACTTTTTGTCCTTTTCCCCAGGGCAGCAATCAGTCATTAACTGATGGCTGTGTGGGACAAGAGATAGTCTCCCTTGGAAAGGCAAGCTGACTCAGAGAAACATTTTTTGCTGTGGGGGTCCCAAAGGGAAGGAGAGGCCCAGACAACATCAGAATCCATCTCTACTCATCTTCTTTCATGCCCTGGTTCACTTCCCTCAGTCCCTTGCAAGCTTTGTCTGAGACAAGTCCCCGAGGGAGCCAGTCACTGCACAAGAATCCCCAGGCTTTCTTGCCAGGGAACCTGGGCAGAGTTAGGAGATAATTCCAGGAGTAATGAGGGCTATAGGGAAGATGCACAGGAGATGTAAGACTAATGATGGCCTGGGAAGAAAGTCTTGTTTTTATTCAGTGTCAAAAACCTTACAGAAGGGGACTGTCAGAGCGAATAGCTGCGTGACAAGAAGGACCTGTCCATGCAGTGGCCCAGAAAGAAGCAAAGTGGAGGCAAGAGCTGTTAGACTGCCTCGGGAGGAAGCGGACTGGACGTGCCGAAGGCCTGGAAGAGAGCAGGATGAGGAGCACACTGGGTGACATGTGAGTGAAGGTCGTCATGGCAGAGAAGCAGCATCAGTGCCCTTCTTGGTCTAGATTGTATTTTAAATGTGATGGGAGAAACTGGAGGGGTGGAGCCTGATTTGGGTTGTATTAAGTTCAGCTGGATGGTGTTTGGGGAACAGACCATGACTCAGAGCCTGGGGAAACAGTAGCTGCTCAATAAGCAGTACTTCTACTGGCAGCTTAGATGTACCACCGCTTTTCAAGCAGTGTCTCAGGAAAGATCCCACATCAGGAGCAAAACAGACGTGGCTGCCTCCCTAGGGCCCTGCAGTATAATTCTCTGGCTCACCATCTTCTCCTTCTCACAGCCTGGTAACCTCTCCACTCTCCTGTTAGGAATTTTTATTATTGTTTCATTTATTGAAAAAATTGCAAAGATAACATTTCAAGCACATAGCTATCCCTTTGAAGAGTCCCGTGTTTTTGTACCCCTTATTGAAGGATAGGGAAATGTATTTTAGAAGCTGGACAAGCATAGGCCTCACATAGGACATGTTAGACTATGTGACATCTCAAACCATCCAAATCGATGAGACACAAGACATGGGGTCCCCATGAGCTGTCATTAGTGCCTTTCTTGGTGTTAATGGATTTTCAGGGAATTGGAACATTGAGATAGATGACATCCCAGGCATATCTGGCTGCTGTTGGCAATGCCTTCAATGAGGTCTCTGGTCTCAGAAAACTACAGGGCACTGGAATCATTCATTCCAGCCTATCCAATAGTGCTTGCGTGGTCACAGGAGCATTCCTTATGTGTATTGTCCATTATGATTGTCACTAGCCACATGGAACCATTGAGCAGTTGAAATATGACTAGTGCCCATAGTGAACTAAAAGTACTTGTATGTGTATGTATGTATATATATATATATGTGTGTGTGTGTGTGTGTGTGTGTGTATACACTTGTATGTGTATGTATATATATATGTGTGTGAGTGTTATCTAATCAAGTTGACAGTCAACATTGACCAATTTCTTGTATTTGATGACTTTGCTTTTCCCCCACTTCCCATCCTAACCACTTCCCCAGAGCCGATGAGGGTTAAACTTTGTCACTGAATATGGGTGTAAACCTCACTTTCCCATGAAAAGTTAGGAGAAAACACAAGGCATTCCCAAGCTCACTGTCTTCATGAGTATTGACATCAGTAAAGTTCAACAAGATGCTTATTGTAACATGTAAGCTTGGATTTGGTTTTCAGCCCTAAAATGAGAAGGATGAATACTTGTGGTTGATATATATGGTTTCTTCCTTTATCCTAATATGTGCAATTTAGTAATTTTTTGCAAAGCATCCTGGGCCTACAGTCTCCACTCAGCCTTTTCTCTTTTCTAGATCATTGCAGGGCTTTTGAACTGCATTCTAAAACAGGGACAAAAGCTCCCCACGGCTGTTCTTTTTCCTAAAGCTTATGCTGGGGGAGAGGGAAACAGGCCATTAAATGCAGTTGTCTTTGTGACTGGCAGATAGGAAGGGTTTGGGGTAGGTCCTGGGTGGTGGAGGAGGAGTCCCCGTACTCAGATTGACAGGAGTAAGGCTATGGCAGTAAAAGGGAACACAAAGGAGCACTGGAGTGGAGAAATTGGGAGCCTGTGACTCCTATGGGTCTCAAGGTGTCTTCCAAAATCCAGTGTTTATTTATGTGCGGGATGATATTTTTAAAACAAATATTTGTATTAGAAGATTTACAAAACATTCAATTTCCTTGAAAATATAAGCAGTATCAAAGCCCCTCTTCTACTTCAGATTTCCCATTTCAGGATAGATATTTGTTAATAGTTTCTTGAGTGTTTTTCAAACTATTTCTTTTAGTGCACGCATAATCTAGGATATGAATATATACCTATACCCCCACCTCACTTTTAATAAGAGGGATAAAGGAAATGCATGCTCTACAAGCTTGCATTTGTCACAACCCCCTCAAGTAGGTATATACTGTTACCTGTAAAGTGGAACAGTAGAAATTAAACAATCTTCTACTGAAGGAAACGGGTTGTTGGCAGTCATTGGCTTTTATGATTGATGTTGCTATAAACCTCCTTGTACATATATCTCCATATATCTTGATACATCTCTGAAGGGAAAAAGACAAACCCCTACTGGGTTGCAGGATGTGTATACTGTCCTTTGCACAGTGATGGCAGACTTGCCTTCCCAGGACTATCTCAATTTGCCCCCACCTTTTTTTTTTTTTTTATTCCCCAGTGGCCTCATTAATGTGTTCGATGCATTTCTTAATGCTGCTCTAGCTTGTTGGGTGAAAATATTGTCTAGCTGTCTTAGTTAGCATCTCTTCAGTGATTTGCCACCTCTCCCACCTGTGAACTGATTGTTTGTGTCCCTCACCATACTTCTATCAGTATATTGGCAAAAAAAACACTCCATACATTTTTTCATTGCAGACATACTTTTTCTTGTCTTACACAATTTTTCTTTGACTTTAATTTGGTGAAGCAGAAATGTATTTATTCTGATGGGAGACAGATCTCCACAATAGATCTTTAAGGAGAGCTAACCTTGTGAATACTGCTTTTAAAGATTTCATTTTATTTTTAACTGTGTGTGTGTGTGTGTGTGTGTGTGTATGTGTGAATGTTGACATTTGAGTACAGTTGCCTGTAGAAGTCAACAGAGGTAATTAAACCCCTCTGGAGTTAAAAGCTGTTGTTATCCTTCTGATGTGGGTGCTGGGATCTCAACTCAGGTCCTCTGAAAGTGTAGAAAGAGCTCTTAACCATTGAGCATCTCCCTAGCCCCCATCTTTTAGATCTTCTTACTTCATGTCCTATTATTTCTTAATTCATTTATCCAGCACATATTTACTAAGTACTGACTATGCCTGTCATTGTTTTAGGTGCTAGTGATTACAAAATAGAAAAAAAAAACTATTAAAGAACAAATCTTTGTTTTCTAGGACCTAGTAAGAAAAGCAAGATAGCTCTAAATCAAGGAAAGTTAACTAAATCTTATTGGGTGTTAGATGGTGATAAACACTATAGGGAAAATAAAGCAAGTAAAAGAACTAGAAAGGACAGAAGGTGAGGAAGGAAGATGAGATGAGTAGGTCAGAACTGCTAACACTGAACTCTGAAAAGAATATCTTACCATGAAAGTAACATCTGCATGAACTTTGGAAGCTTGTATGGGATTATTTGGTGAAGTGTGCATTTTGAAAAGTAAAAACAACAACAACAAAAAACCACTGATTAAGTGTGAGGGAACCAAAATAAGAATAATAAGGAATTTAGTCGAGATATAAGGGTGAGAAGAGCAGATTACAGGATACTGATGGGTTTGGCTCTTTTGGTAAATGAAGTGGGGGTCATGGGAAGGTTGGACAGAGTTCGAGGATGCCCTGATACTCTGACGGTTGTATGGTTATTGACTGTGAAGGGCAAAGGTGGAATCTGGGAGGACAGCATGGAGGCTGTTACTTGTGAATTCAGGTGACAGATCATGATAGTGTGGACTAAGGGTTTAGAAAAAGTTGGGTTTTCGACGTATTATTAAAGGAGGAGCCAAATTCTTACAGATTTAAGACAGGATAGGACAGAGAGAGGGGAGCCAAAGGAAGCTTCAATGATGGTCTGAGAAATAGAACATGGTGTGAACATTTACTGAGACTAGAGGGACAAGTCTGAAGATACATAACCCAAAGCTCAGCTTTACTCCTTTCATGGTTTTTAAATTTTTAGATATATTTTTATTATTGTTTATGTGTGACTGTTTTGCTTGCATGTATGTATGGTTACCACATGCATTCCTGGTGCCCACAGAAGCTAGAGGAGGTCATTGGTTCACTTGTACTAGAATTACATGTGGTACAAGAGTAACAGGTACTCTTAACTGCTGAGCCATCTCTCCAGGCCCAACCTGCTCATGTTTCAGTGCCTATTAGACATCAAGGACAGATGGTGAGTAAACAGCTATGTGTCTCAAATCAGGAGAGATGTCAAGGCTGGTGACAATGGAGTTGAAGGACCTGAAAATGAACAAATAAAGAAGTGGCTATAGACAGAAGCTAGAGGTTCCAGGATAGAACACTGGGATCTTCCCTAATGAGGCAAACACACCAGGAGCATGTTGTATAGATACCAGCTAGGCTTGGTGGGTCTTCTTCTCAATCAGTTAAAGAAATAAAAGATGGAAAAAGAGCTCAGAGCAGAAGAGGGACATTCAGCTGAGTGCTGTCATCTCTATCAGTATTCAGGATTGTGTGGCTTTGGGGTGTCCCACCAAGTTCCTCTCCTACTTCTCGCCATCTGTTAGACTACAACGATCCATGAAACCCTTCTGCAGCAGGGGTTGAATACCACTTCTGTCCATGAGCAAGAAGTCCCTGCCTTGGGGTGTGTGTGTGTGTGTGTGTGTGTGTGTGTGTGTGCGCGCGCGCGCGCGCGCGCGCGCGCGCGTGTGCATGGGAGCAGCTGTAGTAAAGTCCTTGTCTTAATTATTGATCAGCCGGGTAAGAGTGGGCACCCTAAACTCCTCATACCTTGATGATGTAACAGGTATGGAGAGACTCACCACATGTGAAGGGATTCAGAGAAATGGAAAATTCCTAATGGGAACACAGAGCTGCAAGAAAATGTAATTTACTGCCTATTTCAGGGTGCAAAACACCACTGAAAACCTCAAAACAATGCTTATCGTGTTCCTCATCTCCCATCCTAGATTCCACAGCCTCAGGATCATTGACCAGGAACATCAGATCCTTAAGAAGTATAAACTAGACTTGTAAAGAGGTAAGAGAAAGAAACGGTGTGTAGTCGGAGGCCTGCGAAGGCCTTGGGGTAGAGGGCTTGTTTAAAGTCAGGAGTAGGAGGCTGCTGACCAACAGCCGTTGTCTGGGCCACTAAGGGGTCTGGCCCACAGAGGTGTTTTTTGTTTGTTTGTTTGTTTGTTTGTTTTTAGTTTCCAACATTTGTAAACAGGGAGATCTTACATTGAAAAAAAAATCAGGTATTTTCCATCTGGCACCTCTGGCAATGCTCGATTCCCATTTCTGGAAAGCAGTAACTGCCATTATGCCATAGCTGTAACACATTTAGAAAACACAGCTATTACAATCAATCCATGTGAGTGTATTAAATGAGTAACAGAATTTAATTTATTAAGATATAAATTGAGGAAATACACTCATGATTACAGAACAGAGTAGACAGCAGAAGTCATCCTCTGATCTGACTGGGAGCAAATCCACCTCGCAGGCAGGAGCAGGGAGAAGGGGCCTGTGACCCTTCTCTAACTCCTTATAAGAGGTCACGTAAAACGGCAGGAAGAACCACCTCCTTTGGGCTGTATAGTCCAAGGTCATGGGTGGAGCAAATACCGCTACATTTCCCCCTTTTGTCTAAATAAGAAAAGGTTCTAATCTTAATGCAAACTATTACTGTAGCAGGAATCTTAAAGGTTCTTATTAATAAAATCAAACCTGAGGCCAGTTATTGGGGTGAATACTGGAAGGTCAGAGAGACAGAACAAGCCACAGCTATCTCACCTCACCAGTTCCTCAGCTGGTCCTGTTTCCTCAGACTGGAAGCCTCTGAGTCCTCATCCAGAAAGAATCTCAGCTGAACTGTGTTGCTCCAAAGCCTGAAAGCTTAACCAGCCAAATGCTTAACCAGCCAAATGCTTCTAGTTTCTGGTCCTCACACCTTATATATCTTTCTGCTTTCTACCACCACTCCCTGGGATTAAAGGCTGGCTTTCTGGCATTAAAGGCGTGTGTCACCATGCCTGGGCGTTTCCAATGTGGCCTTGAACTCACAGAGATCCAGAGGGATTTCTATCTCTGGAATGCTAGGATTAAAGGTGTGAGTGCCACCATTTTCTAGCCTTTGTATCTAGTGGCTGTCTGTTCTCTGACCATAGATAAATTTATTAGAGTACACAATATTTTGGGGAACACAATACCACCCACATATTACAATAAGAATGATTATTAAGCCGGGCGGTGGTGGCACACGCCTTTAATCCCAGCACTCGGGAGGCAGAGGCAGGTGGATCTCCGTGAGTTCGAGGCCAGCCTGGGCTACCAAGTGAGTTCCAGGAAAGGCACAAAGCTACAGAGAGAAACCCTGTCTCGAAAAACCAAAAAAAAAAAAAAAAGATTATTAAATATTATCCAGAAAAACAAAGTGTGATAACTTAAACAAAAATGGAACTATAACCAACAAGAATAACATCAAACAAGAAAGACATGCTAAATGTTCACAATGTCTGTAAATGGCAATTTACCAAGATCACTCCAGTAGCTGTCCTATCTTGAAGATTCTGACTCTAGTACTAACATGTTCTAGCTAAGATATGAGAAGATTGTAACTGTAATTATCTAATCTTCAACTCCATCAAAGACCTGAGAAGGAACATAATAGTACCTGAGAAAACAAGAGATGGATGCAAGCAGCTTTTGGGAATCTTGTGAGAGTAGATAGAGACAGTAGGCAGCCTGGACAGTCACCTAAGGTTTCTTAGCATTGTTGGTACATACAAATTGGCTACAGATCTAGAGTATCTAATAGACCATTTTCTGAAGCAGGAATTTTGAAAGACTATCTTAACCTGTATTGGCAAGGTTCAGTAGTTGTTTTTCCATGTGTCCCGCTCATCCAGAAAGGACATCATTCGTACTGTCAGCAGTTGAGGCAAGGGCAGTTCTTTGCCCAGCAGGCCATTATGTGCCAGGAAGAAGATAAACTTCTAAACATAAATGTCTTAGAAGCCCAACATTCTCTCGGGATCAGATCAGTACTGCCAGGAGCAATCCTGTCTCATGTCAATAGAATTCTAAGTTATCAAAACATTTAAATGCCATATTCTCTAGGTCTATGAAGTGTTTGAAGACAACATATCCATCTAACATATGTTTCTGTAAATCTGGAGAACCTGATTAACGTAACTATAGAAATGACAAGCATGAGTGACTATAGCTCAATAAGTCTTCTCTACTTAAATAACTTAAGGACTAAGGCTTCACATTAACAAAGCAGATGTACAGTATAAGGACAATGACCTCAAAATTGTGACAATACATAAAATAGCTTAAACAGAGGTAGGAATGTATAGTGGAATATGCAATATGACAATAATCCTAATATGTATCAATATACAAAATATTCTAAACAGAGGTAGAACATATGTACAGTATGACAAATATAATATTACATTTGTATCAATATAAAAATTATGAACAGGTGTAGGAATATGTGTGCAATACAATAAATATAGTTTTGTATTTGTATCAATATACAAATTATCTTAAATAGGAATATAAGAATAGTTTACATTTGTATCAATATACAACAATCCATATCAGTGCTGATATTTTACTGAAGTAGTTTACTAGTAAATACAATAATCTACCTTAATATCCTATACCTATCCATTCTCCTTTTTCTTTTCTAAAGGAGAATATTGAGTCTAAATTTTATTGTTCCACTCTCAACCCTACAACCATCCATCCATATCCCTGAGAAAAACAAACATTTGGGAGAGGAGCGTCCTTTTCTTAGAATTGCTTCCTGCTGTCTAGGGGTGATGGTATCTCTGTGGGGTCCTGTAAGAAAGCTTAGATAGTTAGATCTCAATAGGGCTAGTGGTAGAGTCTGTAGCCAGTCTCAGTAATGGATAAGATTTTCTGAGATTCTGGATGGAAGTGTGGTATGATGGACCACCTCATCTTGGAACTGTCCTGAAGAGTTTTCATTGCAAAGCTGATCACTGAGTAATGTTCTTAGGTACCATGGCATCTTTCTGGACTGAGTAGAGTCATTGTTGTGGGGCCCTATTTTCCTTCTGGAGACTTCAGAGATTGCTATTGGGAAGACTTATTCTCACTGTGGAAAACTTGAACAGAGATTGCTATTGGGAAGACTTATTTTCACTGTGGAAAACTTGAACGTTATTAATATCAAAATGGAAAGTTTGGATTTAAAGATGACATGACATGTAAGAAAGAATTCTGAGAAATCAAGAATAAGTGTGGAGAGAATTATAATCCTGATGATAATGGTCCTTAGATTATTGTTTTTCTTCTGTTGCACACTAGTTAGCTCTTCTGATGTAAGACAGAATCTCTTAGTTTTTTTCTTTTAACAACATATTTGAGTTTAGAGAATGAGAGAGCCACATTCCAACTCCAAAGCCAGCTTGATTTATAATTGAACCAGGACCACAAACTATTCTACAGTTAAAGAGATATTGATATTAGGCAGTGAGATATTACTCTGTAGACTATATTGGTACCAATAAGTTCTTCCCTTCTGCTGTAGACGTCTGGGTGTCCAAGGCCTTATGATTTCTTGAAGATGGGTATTTCAATTATCCTGTAAAGATAGAAAACAGAATCCTGCCCCAACTTTTGTTTCTTAATAATTTTTTAACAACTTGTAGAGATGTCACATTGGTGGATGAGCTTTTACTACTCCTCATCAAGGGGTTTCTCCTGTTTGAATCAAATTTTATTAATTTTGTTTGTATCCATAGCTTTTTTTTTCCTCCTGCAAAAACAAAAACAAAACCCCTTCCCTAAAGTAGGACATATCCTGGTTTCCATTCTGAGGTAAACACATCTTTAAAATAAACCGGTTGTTTTAGCTCAGAAGTTTTCTCTGTCATTCAATGTCTCTTCTCAGCTGTTGTTCCTTTCTCATTAGCACTGAGAAAATTCAAGGTTAATAAAGCACTATCCAGTCTATTTCTAGGAGTCATTCATACCTGTTGCTGTTTATTTAGTGTATCCTTTAAAGTTCAAATGGATCTTTCTATGACTGCTTGGCTTGTGGGGTTTTGTGGTATACCTGTAACATGCTTTATATTGTAATAGGCAAAAAACTATCTCATCTTATTTGAGACATATGCTGGGACATTGTCAGTCTTAATTTGTACAGGTATTTCCATGATGGCCATAATTTCTAATAGGTGTGTAATCACAGAGTCAGCCTTTTCAGACCTCATAGCAATTGTCCATTGAAATTCTGAATAGTTGTCAATGGTATGGTGAATATATTTTAATCTTCCAAATTCTGCAAAATGAAATATATCCATCTGCCAAATTTCATTTATTTGTATACCTTTTGGATTGCTTCCTGGGGATAATGGAGTTTGGTTACAGAAGGAACAAGCAGGACATTTTCTTACAATTCTCTTGGGTTGTTATCAAATGATGGAGAAATCCTTCTTCAAACCCTTACTATTTACCTGGTGTTTCCTATGAAATTTTGAGGCTTCTAGCATGTTACCTATTAGTAACTGATCAATCTCATCATTACCTTGTGTAAGAGGTCCTGGCAGAACCATATGGGATCTGATATGATATATATATATATATATATATATATATATATATATATATATATATATATATATGTATGTATGTATCACACACACATATGATGTTCCCTATTTCTGATGATTTCCTGTAATTGTATGAATAGTGAAGTTAATTCTGTATTATCAGAAATAAATTCAGCAGTTTCAATGTGTAAAATAAACTCTCTTTGCATATTGAGAGTAACTATATTGAGAGTTTCCATGAAGTCCATTAGTACCATAAGAATGGCATACAGTTCTGCCTTTTGTAAAGAATTATATGGGCTTCTAAATACTTTACTTAAGTCTCCTAATTTATACCTTGCCTTTCCTGATTTATTTGTATCAATATAGAATGTGGGCACCTCAGAGGTTGGTTTTTGCTGTACAATGTGAGGAAGAACCCATTCAGATTTCTTTATGAATTCTATTCTCCTGCTTTTGGGATAACAGGTATTAATTTCTCCCAAAAAGTTACTGCAGGCTCTTTGCCAGTATTCATTATCTTTCCATAATAAGGAAATTTCATCATTAGTTAAAGACACTACAATTTCTGCTTGGTCCATTCCTGTCAACTGGCAAAGTCCTAATTTTCCTTTTAGAAACAAATCAGAGATCTTTTCCACATAGAAATATCCACTCCAATGTAATATATTCCCTCTGCATCAAAATCACTGTGGGGGAGCATCTGGAGGGGATTGTGATCACAATACACTTAAGTTCTGGATTCACATGATCCACATGCACTTCTTGTATTTTTTTTTCTACTAGTGCCAATTCCTTTTCAACTTTGGTTGATAATTCTCTTGGACTATTTAAGTCCTTGTCCCCTTTTAGGGTATCAGCAAAATTTACTAGTTCATTTTTAGATATTTCAATGATAGCATGGAAGTTGGAAATGCTTCCTAACAATTTTTGAAAATCATTAAAAGTCTACAATCGATCTCTCCTGAGTTGTACCTTTTGGGGTCTAATTTTTTTTATATCTCTCTCTTGTGTCATAAATAATTAATAAAATCTCCTCTTTGTATTTTTTTCAGGAGTAATTTGTAGTCTTCAGCAAGGCAAAACTTTATTTACTTCTTCAAACATATTCTCTAAGGTACCTAACTTTGGATCAGCTAATAAGATATCATCCATATAATGGTAGATGACAGATTGTGAAGATTTTGCACAAATTATTTCCAATGGTTTTTTTCCAAAATCTTGTCACAGGGTAGGGCTAATTAACATTCCCTGTGGGAGGACCTTCCATTGATATCTCTTGACTGGCTGGGAATTATTTTAATCAGATACTGTGAAGGGATTTTTTTTTTTCTATCCTCTTCTTGTAGAGGTATGGTAAAGAAACCATCTTTTAAGTTGATAACTATAATAGGTCATTCTTTGGGTAACAGAGAGGGCAAGGGCATTCTGTAGGGAACCCATAGGCTGAATTACTTATTAGTAGCTCTCATATCTGTTAGCATTCTCCAATTACCAGACTTTTTTCTAATAACAAATTCAGGAGAATTCCAAGGGCTCGTATATTCTTCAGTGTGTTGAGCATTTAACTGCTCTTGAACCAGCTGTTTTAAAGCTTGGAGCTTCTCTTTTTTCAAAGGCCATTTTCCAACCCAGAAAGGTTTATCAGTTACCCATTTTAAAGGTAGGGCTATTGTTACTTCTGAGAGTTCAACAGCAGTTGTGCACACAGCCTGAATGGTTGGTGGCTGTTTTTTATAGTATGTTATAATATTATTCATAGAAACATGCATTGGTCTATATTCCCTTTCTGAGATTGTAGGAATTTTAATCTGGGTATCCCACTGCTATAACAGATCTCGGCTCAAAAGATTCACCACTACATTTGCCACCTATGGCCTCAGCCTTCCTCTCTGTCCTTCTGGCCCTATGCATTCAACCCATCTCAAACTTTGTTTTACCTAAGATAGGGTTACAATCTTTAGAAATTGGACACTTACCTCTTGAAGAGGCCAATTCGGTTGCCATGATTTTGGTGTAATTATAGTCACATCCACACCTATGTATACCAGGCCCTCTAGAACAATGCCATTAATTCGAGGTCTAAGCTTTGGTTTTTGTTCATTTGTGGAAGTCTGCCAAAATATTTGTTTTATGAAATTTTTGATCTATCTGTCAGAGATGTTCTATCATCCAGTGCAGTATCATTTTTTTACATTAGACACTGGGTTATTTAATTGTCATGGAGAGGAATTTCCTCCACAGTGGCTGGAAATGTTTGAACCATGTTCAGTTTGGGGGCCTGTGAAAGGCCCCCTGAGGTGTTTCCTGCCAGTAAAGGGTTGCCTCATATATCTATTGTTGATGTACATTCATTGGTTCAATGCCAGCCTTTGTCACATCTTTGGCATTGTCCAGAAGGTTGAGGTCTCCTGTTTGGGTTATTTCTAGAAGGAGTATTACTTCTAGGAGCACCCCGTGTACAGTTTGTACTCATATTACCTGGTGTACCACAGTTAAACCATTTGGTACCTCAAGATCTCATTCCACCTCTGGAAATTGCCCCTATTATCCAAGTCTCATTACCATAGTTAAGAGACTCAAGACTATTTTATATTGAGATATATTATATCCAGAGGTGATGACCTGACCTTTAATGGTATAAGTATTCTTTTGCATTCTGCATTAGCATTGTTAAATGCCAAAGACTCGGTTAATAGTTGTCTGAGTTCTTTGTCTGACACTATCTTTTTTATAACTGTGATCAACATTTGTTTAAAAAAATCAGTAAAAGGTTCTTGTGCTCCCTGGAAAAGTTTTGTGTATAGCCCAGTTGGTTTATCAGATTCTCATTTTTTTTCCCAAGCATTTAAAGTTGTTGTACAGCATAGGGATATTATATGCTCATCTTACGTGGCTTGTACATTTCTATAAGTGAAATGTCCCTCACCAAGAATTTATCTTGGGAGATCTCAAAACCTCTGGTCTTACCCTGTTGTTCTATGACTCTCACTTCCTCTCTCAACCAGCTTTTCCATTGTAACTGCTGGATATATTCTAGAACAGGTGAGATTAACTGATTCCAATCATCTTGTATGATTCTATTTATGGGAGACCATATATTTAACATCTGTTTTACATATGTTTAGTGTATACCATAGGTATACCACTTCCATAATGTTTTAAAAATCTCTCATAGGAATAGGTTGCAACATATCTTCTACATATGACTCAGGATATCTATCATCTGCTGGCCTCTCATGAATGATGGCAGGATAAGCCATTGTATGAGAGTCATCTGGAGATGTTATGACTTGTATGGCTTTGTCCTTCTTCTTATTAGATTCCTTGTCATCTTTACTGAGAGATTCTCCCAGAGCTTGCAACCAAACACTTAGGGTGGCTTGCAATGAGTGACTCTCCTCTGTTGTAAGGGATTCCAGAGATTTCATGGAATCATGCAATTTTTTATGTTCTACTGAAACACACGATTCCATATCCCTTAGTTTATCAGTTAATGATAATCTTTCTTCCTTATAAAGTATCTGAATAGTGGCAACATTACTCTGGAGAATTATTGTTTTATCCATTAAGTATTCATATTTATTATCAATAGAATCAAATCTGGTTGTAGATTTATTATTAACGGACTGAAGTTCTTGTAGTAAGTTAGCAGATTCCAAACAAAGGATCCTTTTATTTAAGTCTGTATTAGTACCTTGTAAATCCTGGGTAGGAGATTCCAGAGAAAGAATCTTTTCATTTAACTCTTCATTGCTACCTTGTAAAGCCTGGCTAACTAAGTTAGTAAGGCATGGGACTCTTAATCTCAGGGTCGTGGGTCTGGGCCCCATGTTGGGCACCACTTTTTATGATCAATCCACGTGAGTCTATTAAATGGGTAACAGAATTTATTAAGGCATAAATTGAGGAAATACATTCATAATTACAGAATGGAGTAGACAGCAGAAATTTTCCTCTCATCTGAATGAGAGTGAATCTACCTCGCAAGCAGGACCAGGGAGAAGGGGCATGTGACCCTTCTCCAACTCCTTATAAGAGGCCATGTACAATGGCAGGAATCACTGCCTCCTTTTGACCATATAGCCCAAGGTCATTGGTGGAACAAATACCACTACACATAGCCTACTGTAGGATTCTCCTGGTCTTCTTCTTGTATAGTACCAACTGTGAGAAAGAAGGAAGTACCCCATGTCCCAAAACTTATAAATCAGAACTTATGTGACTGTGCCCTGTTCCTCAGCCTATGGTAGGTCAGTTGTTGAGAGGTTAGCCTCTGCTCCAGGTATAAGGAGACCTCTAGCCATAAGTCTGTCCAGGCTCTGTGATGAGAACTAGAGTGACTGATTGGCAGGTGGGTCTAGGATGACATTAGAAGAACTTAACATTTTGAAACTGGGAAATGTTGGAGTAAGCAAGCAAGCTGCCCATTACCCTGTCACCCCTTGCCTCAAAATACATCCCACCTCTAGATCCTTAGAGGTAAGTGACAGTTATCAAGATGTGTACTTTCCCCTCACATACTGGAATTTCCTTGAAACCAGTTGAAAATAAAATTGTAACAGGAAAATAAAAGGGACTCTGTATAATTTCAAATCAAATCTTGGCAATAGAAAAAATTATAGGCAAGCTTTATGATCCCTAATATCATGATAATAACTACAATAGTGACAGGTAACATTGATTGAACTGTGCATGCATCACCCTGCTTTGTGCACTGAGTTTCCAGTGTGAATTATAAAACAATGGAAACTCATTTCTTCAGGTCTGGAGATTGGGAGCTCCAGCAAGGCACTGGTGTGGTTGAGTCCTGGCAAAAGCTCTCATTCGTATTGCTGATCTGGCACAGAAGAGGGAACTACATGTTCTCTCTTTCTTTTTCTCTCTCTCCAGATATATCTTTGTTATTCTTATTTATGTGTTATGTATGTGTGAATATCAAAGATGTGCAGGTGCTCTCACAGGCCAAAAAAAAAGGACACAAAATACCCTGGAACTAGAGTTGCAGGTTATTGCCTGATCCAAATGCTGGCACTTGAACTCTGGTCTTCTGCAAGAGCAGTGTGAGCTACCAACAGCTGAGCCATCTCTATGGTCCTGAAACAGTATTCTCCTATAAGGGGTGTGGGGGGCTGCATCCTCATGAGGTAATGGAGTCATACTGCTCACTTTTCACAAGCCCTATCTTTTAAATCTATCACCTTGAGTGTGGGAGTAGGTTTTCAACCTCTGCATTTGGGAACATGCACACATTCAAGTCATAGTAGGTAGGGACCATTATCATTCTCCAAAACAGATGAAATTGAATCTACTTTTGAAATATCACAAAGCAATAAATAGAAGAGCCAGGTATAAAATATATTCTTAGTGTTCCCAGAGTTGGTTTTACCACCACCACCACCACCACCACCACCACCACCACCACCACCACCACCACCATCACTACCACCATCACATCATCATCATCATCATCATCATCATCATCATCATCATCATTATCACTATCATCTATCTTCTTCATTATCACCATCATCATCACTATTTGTTGCTGCGGGCCGCAGGAATATATCATAAGAACTCAGCTGGTTATGGCAAAGTCACTACCTGGAGGAATCAGGGAATTCCTCCAGAGGAAGCCAAATCCCAAGGAGTTTTTGGTGTTACTTGGCTTGTTATATATCAGCTGTCTTCTGTTATGAAAATCATGTGTGCCTTCATAGCTTTCCCAATTGACTTTTCCCCAAGAAGGACTAACAGTGTAGACTGAGCACTCTCTGGACATACACATTCCAGGTAATTTGGAGAACAGCCTCAGGGAAAGGCTTTCTCTGGAATCAGATTATCCCCCTTAGCCACTTTCAAGGACTACAGGAAACACCACCCAGGTGGGCGCCCATTGTTAGTCCCAGGTGGACTAACAATGATAACAGCCCACATGCAAGTCTCCTGACTTACGGTAAATTCCTCTAGGAGACACCGCCTAGGAGAGGTGGACGTTAAGTAATAGCTTTACACAATTTAGCTCGGACCCTCCCTTTTATATACCGGGACTTCCAGGGCATGTGAAGGGAAGAGAAAAGAAAATGGAAGAACGAGATGGGTAAGAACTTGAGAGGAACGAGCTAAGATGGGGGAGAACTAGATTGAAGAGCTAAAAGAGAGGACTAGAGGAACGAGATGGAAGATGAGAAAGAGCCAGATGAGAGGG
Source organism: Peromyscus leucopus (assembly GCF_004664715.2). Taxonomy (NCBI): domain Eukaryota; kingdom Metazoa; phylum Chordata; class Mammalia; order Rodentia; family Cricetidae; genus Peromyscus; species Peromyscus leucopus. The sequence goes on along the minus strand of NC_051086.1, from coordinate 27,976,477 downwards.
AAGGAAACGGGAGAGGAGCTGATAGGGGAAAGAACTAGATAGATGTGAACCTAGAAGGGACAGAACTAGATGAAGGAATTAAGATAGAACTTAGAGGGGACAGTAGATAAATATAGAGAGAAATCAGGCAAGAAAGGAGCTAGACATGAGAACAGAACTGAAGCTGTGTATAAAGGATGTTATGCCAGAGGAATTAAAGCGAATGAACCAAAGAACTCTGCGTGCGTAGACTGATTTACCGACCTTAAAGAATAGATTCTCAGCTGGTTGATAGAGCCTTCCGCAGACCCTGGGAGGGGACTATCGAGGGGCTGGACCCCCATAGTCCTCGATAATTTATCTTCATCATCATCACCATCATCTATCTTTATCATCATCATCACTGCGATTCTCAACCACTCCCCTTCATCAGTGTCAAAACTATAGCTTGACTTCTTCACACAGCTGACATGAATTGGATTGAACATGAATAAAACACTTTGTCAGAAATTCTACAAGTCAAAGCTCACTAACAAAGATCTCTGTGCCCTAGAGAAGCATCCTCCCTCAGCTGTGTTCTAACTTTTTGATGAGTGGCTTAATATCATGGCAACATTAACCTGGACTTGCTCTTTTCTTCAATTTCCCCTTGCCTGATGGAATTTGAAATCAAGTGGGTAGCAGTTTGGGCTTATCATCTAAAGCCCCTCCCTTCAAAGTGAAACCCACATGATGTCCAATGCCTTTAACTATGATAATTTAATTAGATTCTTTTGTGGCACCAGCTCTGGAGATCTGTCTTTCCTGTCAGACTTTTAAACTGTTCTCCCATCCTGAGATCTCCCAAACTGAGTTGCAAAGTAGCTCAGATGTCACCAAGTTCTGGGGATGAGCCCTTTAGCTGTTCCTTTTATGGGACTCATTTGACAACTTATGCAGACATCAAAGCCTTGTGCAAGCCTGACTGGGGGTGAGGGTTATAAGCATCCCTTCTATTCTCTTTTTAGGGAGTGTGGGACTTCCTGGAAGTCCCTGTATTGTTTCTATGCATCAATGGTTATTAATGGTACTCAGGCCTGCTTGCTCTTTTTTAACCCCAGACTATGGGCCTTTTAGCTCCCCACCCCCAGCTTTCCTTCCTTCCCTTGAGTCCCATTAATACTTCATATTTCCAGAGAAATTCTTCCCAAACATTTACAGTAAGTTTTTGATGGAGAAATCTGCTTATCTTATGCTACCTTCTTCCTTTTCTTCCTTCTCCTGTCCCTATTTATTCTCTCCCTCTCTGCCATGAATCTTTCTTTTGGCATGTATGTATGTATGTATGTATTTGGTTCACACATATATGTATATTCAAATGTGTATGAACCTGTCTGTACCTTTGTATTAGTACACATGTATGCACATGTGTGTAGAGCATAGGCTGACATTAAGTCTCTTCCTTCATGATTCTTCATCTTATATTTTGTGATAGAATCTCTCATTTCAACCCAAAACTCACAGGTTTGGTCTGTCTTGCTAGCCAGACTGCTCAATTTACCTCCCATCCCCTCTGTGTCCCTTTGGGACTCTCCAGATTCAAAACACCACCAATCAGGGTCCTCCCAGTCTGCCCATATGGTGCAGGAGTACACGTAGGCTACCTGTGTTCCCCTTAGAGACCCTCTTCATCTAGATCACACCATGGCTGCCAGAAAGGGTTTTTTTTTTCACCTTGCAGCCCCTCTCCTGCATTTTGAGACTCACCCGTTCTCAGCCTACTTCCCACAAGGGACTCTTGCCAACATGAAGGGCGAGTAGATCTCCCCTACCAGAGTCCTGCCAGCTGCCTGACATGGACCTACAGGCACACACACACACACACACACACACACACACACACACTTGCCCTATCCAGCTTTAAAACCCAGGACACTGCTACAGGAAATGTGTTCCAAGCTACTTGATCAAACTACTAAAGGCAACCCTGAGTATAACTGAAAAGCAAAAGATATGGGTAAAGGCTGTAGTCCCAAATACTAGACAAACAGAGAAAATTGGCATCCCAATTCTTCTATGAATTAGCTCTCCCCCCACAAACACTGTAAATATCTCTGTTGAAGTTCTATATACACAAATTCGAACACAGAAATAAAACAACATGAAAAAGCCAAAATAGTACATCTCTGAAAAATACAAATCAAAGGTAATGAAATTGACATGGAAGAACTTCCAGACAAAGAATTCAAAAGAATGATTATGGCCATGGTCAAACAACTCAAAGAAGACAGAAACAAAAAGATAAATGAAATAAGAAAGCCAAGCCAAGACATGAAAATAAAGTATGAGTTTTAAAGAAAACTCAATTTGAAATTGTTAGAAATGAAATATGTAATGTCATTTAAAAACCACAGTGGGAAACTTCCCCAAAAGAATTGGTTGTACCAAAAAAAGAGTCAGGGATAGAAGGCATTGGAGATCTGGGTCAATCAAAGGCAAACAAGAAGTCTAAAAAATATATATGAACAGAATGCAGAAAAGTTCTGGGATATTCTGACAAATTATGGGTCTAGAAAAATAAGGAGAAAACCATAGTGAATGCATAGAGGCTATCTCCAGTAAAATCATAGAAGAAAATTTCCCAAACCTAGAGAAAGAGATGCCCAAAGCCTACAGAACACCAAATAAACTTGAACAGAAAGAAAAATGTCCGAAAAGTACTATAGTTAAAACATTAAAAATGTAAGTTATAGAAAGGTCTATTTAAAAAGAGAACTTTAGACAAATCAGTAGATTTTCTTTATATCAACAATAAACATACAAAAAAGGAGATCATAGACACAGTCCCTTCACAACAGCCTCAAAAAATTATCTAAGAATAAACCTAACCAAGAAAGTGAAGACCTTCTACAATGAAAAATTTTAAACCTCTGAAGAAAGAGATTAAAAAAAAAAACACTATAAAATGTGGAGACATCCCACGCCAATGGATTGGTAGAATACACCTTGTGAAAATGACCATTCTACTAAAAGACTGTTTGCAATCCCAATCAAAACACCCATCTCATTTTTCACAAAAATAGAAAAAAGCTATCTTAAAATTCATAAGGAACCACAAAGGATCACAGGTAGCCAAAACAATCCTGAACAAAAAGAATAATGCTGGTGGATTACAATTCCAGAGATACATTACATAGTATTAAAAGCCACAAGTAATGGCACAAAACAGACATAAAGACCAATGGAACATAATTGAAGACCCAAACATGAGCACATGTAACTTTAGCCACTTAATATTTGACAAAGATGCTAAAGCAAACACTGGGGAAAAAAAGAATACATTTTTAACAAATGGTGCTGAGAAAACTGGATGGCCACATGTAGAAGAATGAAATTAAACCCAAGTCTGTCACCTTGCATGAAATCTAATTCCAAATAAATAAAAAACCCAAATGTGAAATCTGAAACCACTAGAAGGAGACATAGGCAGTGCCCTACATGATACAGGTATGGGAAAGAACTTGCTGAACAGGACTCCATCTGTCCAAGAACTGAGGTCAACAATCGACAAGTGGGACTTCACAGAACCAAATGTACCGCATGATTAAGGAAATAGTCACCGGGTACAGAGGAAAGCCACAGAACGGGAGTACCTTTGCCAGCCTTAGCTGACAGAGGGTTGGTATCCAGGATAGACAAAGAACTCTAAATCAAAGTAAACACATCAAACTACCTATTTGAAAAGTAGGCCTGGGGCTTGAATAGAGAGTTCTCAAAAGAAGAAAAAAATGACTAAGAAATTAAAAAAAATATTGATCATCTCTAGAAATTAGGGAAATGCAGATAAAAACATCTTTGACATTTCATCTTACCCAAGCCAGAATGGCAGGATCAGTGGAACAACTGACCACAAATGCTGGAAGTGATGCAGGAAAAAGAGAACCCTCATTCACTCTGGTGGGACTGCAAACTGGTACAGCCTCTATGGAAATTAGCATGGAGAATTCTCCAAAATGAATCCACCATGTGACGCAGCACTTGACATCCTGCTCAACAGATACTCAGCCATGTTCATTGCTGCTGTAAACCCAATAGCTAGGATGTGGAAACAATCCAAACATCCTGCAACTGACAAATGGGTAATGAAAACATGGTCCATATACAGTGTAAAGAAAAATGAAATCATGGACCTTGCAGGAAAATGCATGGAATTAGAAGAGATCATATTGAGTGAGGGAACTCAGACATAGAAAGACAAATGTCACATGCTCTCTCTTATTTGGGGCTCCTAGTTCCAAATCTTCAGATGTGGGTACATAACCTGTAGCAACTTAAGAAACTAGAAAAGTAAAATGTGACCATTGCCAGGATGGGGGGTTTGGAAAGCAATAGGGAAGTGGATTGCAGGGTACAAGAATCTGATCATAGAAATGGGAGAAGGAGGCCCCTTAGGGAGGGAAGTAAATACAGAAGAAGGTACAAAGAGGGTAAAGGCAAATGCAGAACACAAGTGTTCTGATAGGGAAAATGGGGAAAGGGGGTGCTCCTTAGGGAGTCAGGGAGGAGACAGGCACAGCAGAAGGAGGGTCTTGGATAAAATATCGATATAGATACCTGAAAAGTCCACAAGGAATTTCACATCATGCACCCCAATTGAGCTCATTGTCCAGTCCCCCCATATCTTCACCTCACCCCTGCAGTGCCGCCAAAAGAAAACTAAAACAAAACAAAACAGCAAACAAACAAACAAAAACAAGAATACAACAAAAGAAAAAACCCTCTTTGCTTCTCCTTCCTTCCTGCCTCTCCGTCACCTGTCTCTTCCTTATCCTGGTGTCATAGGGAGCAGTGTGTCTCATAGTGCACCCTTTGTCCAATCAGCTTTACTAGCAAATGTCCATTGCAATGAATCATTGATCTGGTTCAAGGCCTCTGGTTTCTGCTCCTCACTGAAACTGGTATATCCTGCAGTTGCCTGGAATCATGGAGATCCAGTGGGTGTTATTCTACAGAACCAGCCCATCAAGATCTCTAGCAGGTCCTAGATAAGGTAGATGTTAGGGTGAGCCAATCCAAGGTCAGGCTGTGGGCCAGAGTGGTAGCTAAGCTGGTCAGTCCAGGCTACTGGGGCCACCTACCACAGGAGAGGGGGTGGAGCCAGCCCCCCTATGCCCATGCTGTCATGGTCAGTTCTCCCTCACCTATGGTAAGGGGGTTGAACCATGTCATTGGAGTGCAGGGGTCAGCTCTCCATGAGGGTCAGGACCAGCTAGCTCTCTTGCTGCAGTGTCCATTGAGAGTCAGGTCCAGCAAAAGGTGGCAGCTTAGCATGGCCCTCTGATTTCATCACACATGGTTCTTATGGTCCCCTGAGGTGACACAGGCCACAGACATCAACACAGACCTCAGCGGCAGCTAGACCATGGACAGAGACCTGTCCCTGGTCACCCTGGATGACATTTGGCTCCGGGTGGAAGCACTGGCCACTCAGATCAGAATGGCTCTGCTGGTAGATCAGCATGGCCCCTGGACACCAGCAAGGCCATAGGTTGTGGCTCCAACTCCAGGTTCTGTGTGACCTTTGGTGGCAACGTTGGCCTCAGACTTCAACACAGACCTCGGCCGCAGTAGGACTTTAGACCCAGACATGGTCCTCAGCAGCAGCCTGGGTCTGGATATCACTGTGGACCCAGGTGGCAGCAAATGTCACCCCACTGGCAACATGGCCCTTGGACACCAACATGGTCCCAGGTGGTGGCCCAGACCCTGGGAATCAGCATGGCCCTTGATGGCAACAGGAACCATGGACATTAACACAGACCTCAGCTGCAGTAAGACTGTGTAACCAGACTTGGCCCCCAGCTTCAATCCTAGCCTGGGCATCACCATGGCACTGGGTAGTAGTATGTGCCACTCAGATCTGAATGACGCTGACTGCAGCATTGTTCTTTGGCACCAGCATGGTCCCAGGTGCTTGATCAGACCCCAGGCAACCACACAGCCTTTGGTTGCAACAGGAGCTACAAATGTTGACTCAGACCCTGGCTACTGTAAGGCCATGGACCCAGACATGGACCTTAGAAGCAGCCTGGACCTAGAAAACACCAGGGCCCTGGGTGGCAGCACAGGCCATATGTATAAAGTTTTAATGAACTTTTCTCATCTGGGCTAATGGTGTATCCTCCAAGAATCAAAGACTACCCAATAAAATCTTTAATACTAGACCTGAGAAGCCTTCTTTTGAGTTCTTGGAACTGCCTAAGAACAGGGCTGCCTAAGAGTCTCCCAAAACATACAGCCTATTGCTGTTGCCCTTGGTTACCTTACAGAGGTGGAAGGCAAATTCCTATTGCTGAAGAAACCATATACTTCTGAAACAGAGCCCAAAGACCTTTAAGCTGGAACTGACCTGAATAGCCCCTTCCCTGAGGACTAGCTTTCATGGTACCAGACACAATGCAAGCTTTCTTATGAGGGAATCAGTCAATAGTCCTACCCAGCCATGATGCCTCTAAACCACATCAGTGCCCAGCATGGCACAATAACACTATGGATGCAGTAGTGGCACACATATCCTGTCTATAAGCAACTGTTTTCTAATGAACTTAACACCTGCTCAACAAAAGGAAAAACTGCCTGGTATCAGAAACCTAGCTAAAAGCTCCGTGCTAGTGAAGTCATGGTTATTGGAGGAGAATCTGCAACCACTAATCTACTAAACCAGCATAATCTCTAATAATAATATATACACATTTGTCTTTATACCTACAGATAAGTGCAGTCTTCATCCCTCATTGAAGAAGCTTCTATGCAACAGATGGTGTCTTAGTTATGGTTTCCATTTCCTTGAAGAAACACCGTGACCACAGAAACTGTTATAAGGAAAACATTTAACTGGGCTGGCTTACAGTTTCAGAGGTTTAGTTTATTATCATCATGGTGGGACATGGCAGCATGCAGACAGACATGGTGCTGGAGAAGATGCTGAGAGTTCTACCTCTTGATCCACAGGTAGCAGAAGGAGTTTGTGTCCACACTGAGTGTAGCTTGAACATAGGAAACCTCAAACCACACCCCCACAATGGCACAATTCCTCTAACAAGGCCATACCTCCTAATAGTACCACTCCCTATGAGCTTATGAGGGCCAATTACATTCAAACCACCACAGACAGAAATTATGACAGAAAACCACAGCCAATCAAGATGCAGAGTTGTGGCCTAGTCCCAGTGGATACATCTATAAACGCCCCCACATCTATAGTAGAATAGGCCCATAGGGTCCAGGAAATTGGCTCAAACCAGTTGCTAAGGCATGAACATAACATACTTCCTTATGAGCCAACCTGGTTTTGGCCTGAGGGCCTAGCAACAGACACTATTAGAGTTCCTGACTGTGCCCAGCCAATGAGGGATGACCATGCAATATTACCAGGTTGGGACACAGCCTGGGTGCTGGAGAAGGGTATATAAGGCCTTCCCTATTATTGAATAAATAAGTCTGCTGTTTGCCTTCAACTGACTCCCAGTGTCTGTGTCATTGATGCTGCATCTTCCCACCCCCTTCTGTGAGGGAGCCGTTAGGATCCAGTAACACACATCCAAGGCTTAGGGAACAGGCTAGGAAGATTGTAAGAGCCAGAGTTTCACAGATTTGGCTGTGAAATTTTGTCCCCTGGTAACATCAGAAGCTACACCCATGAAGTCTCACCATTTTGACAACTCAAACGTGAGCTGAGCAAGCATGATGACAACAAACATGCCAGACTGGACTGGGAAAAGCCTATGAGCCCTCAACACCACACAGAACTATAGGCACTGAGGAAAGCTGGGAGCAGCAGAGGTGTCTTCCCCAGGGAAGGGCCCAGTGCAAATGGTCAGCCCTGAAAACATACATACAAGTAATAGTATATGGGTTTAATGGGTTATATTTAGGATATAAATACAAGAAATATCAATTAATGAAAAAGAGGCCAAAAGTTTGAAGAAGAGTGGAGAGAGTGGAGAGAAGTATATGGGAGTATTTGGAGGGAGGAAAGAGAGGGGAAAACGTAATTAAATTAAATTCTCAAAAAATAAAATGAAAGAGAGAGAGAGAGAGAGAGAGAGAGAGAGAGAGAGAGAGAGAGAGAGAAAGGAGGGGGGAGGTCACATCACTTACAAGGCCAGGACCACTAGAATAATACTGGATTGCTCATCATAATGATTTAAAGGCATAAAGGCTTGGAAAGATGAGTCCCAATCCTGAAAATCCACAGATGTCAACCCAGATTGTTATTCCCAGCAGATACATCTAAAAAGATGCAGCCAGTACTGAAGTTGCCCTGAGCTGGAGAGATGACTTGGTGGCTAAGAGCAGCTCTTGACACACAGTCCTGAGCACAGAATTCAGACCCCAGCACCCATATGAGTCAGGCATCCCATGTATACCTACAACCCCAGCTCAATGATTAAGAGTAACACTTGCTGTTCAGCTAGCCTGTGACCCATATTCAGGTGCAGACAGGGGCATGACTGGGACTTTCTGGTTTTTTAGCTGAGAAAATACAAGTCTCAAGTTCAAGAAAAGACTCTGCCTTGAAGTAAGCTGAAAGTGAGAGAGGAGGACAGGTGGGTGACACCCTCTTATGGACTCTGGGAATGCTCAAGGATACACACTCATACAAAGAGACACAACACACACAAATAAGTAAGCCTAGAATACTACATAGTGCCCCGATACAATGTTGAGGACTGTGCTTGCTCTACTTATTCCTTTCAGTCTTATTTCTAAAGTTGATTTATTGTTCTTAACACTAATGCAGTTTGGGGCCTTTAGGACATAGTTCTGGCATCTGACCCAGGGCTTGGGGTAGGTTTTTGCTACAGTCAAAATTTGGTGTGAAGAAGTCTGTCAAATGTTGCTGAAATTGTAAGTGCTATGCAGAAAACTCACCTGAAATCCACTTTCGGTAGCACTTAAGTAGATGAGTCAGGAGTGAATTAAGTCTGTACATGGCAGAAATGTAAGGTTTTTCTCTTAGGGAGTCCCCCCCTTACCTATATATGACATCTCCAAGCCACCTCTCCAGTTGTCTAACAGAACACCCTGAGTTAATGTCAGACCCTACAGGTTGAAAGACTGTCCCTCAAGACTGCCTTGACTTCAGACACCAGTTGCAAGGATACTGTCTCTAGTTAAACATTTGTTTTAGTTTCCATAGCACTTTCTCCAGGCATAATAATCTCCCTGAATAGTTCACAAATCTCAAGGAAACACCTTGCATTCTTTTACTGGTCTATCTTGAAGAGCATAGCTCAGAAACTGCTAAAAAGAAAAGCCATGCTGGTAGGGAAGTGAAGAACTGCCAGGGCTTCTCTAGGAAGCACTGCCGGGAACCATTCCCTGGCGGTGGATGGGTCCTGCAGAGGATGTAAGGAGTCGGCGGGAGAAGGAAGTGAGCCCAGCCATGGTGGTTGGGAGAATCTTGCAGCCTGACTGACTAGCAGCCAGAGTGTTTCTTTATTTATACAGAATTTAGTTAGCAGGGATACATTCATGATGTTCCAAAACATAGATCATATCACTTTTGGTTTTGGTCATGTGTTTCACTTCCTTTTTCTCATCTTTTAGTCATCATTAATAAACTATGAAAGAACAGAGTTATCATTTCCAATCACTTTCCCTCAAGTTTTGACATCATTAATAAACAGAGTTATCATTATTGCTCATAAACCCCATAACCCAATTTTTGAGAATCTAGAGGCATATGACAGCCTGTGCTCAGGCTGATTGTTTTGGTTGCTTCAAGGACATTAGACCAAAAAAAAATCTTCAACCATCCTGGGCATTTTGCCATGTCTCAAGCAATTTATTATTAACTCTTAGTGGTCAGAGTGCCCAGAAAAATCCCCAGGCTAAGGCTGCTGTAGTTATTATTCAAATTCTGTCATAATACAATCAATGTTCACATTTATATCTTCATAGAATTTGTCTATATGTCTAATCCTGGCATTCTGTTGTTCCTTGGTCATATGACATTATAGTGGCTCTACATGAGCTAACTTCTAAGAGAGGGAGATCCTAACACCTCATACTTTTATCATCTTTCCACTCCATACTTTACTTACCAGTATGTCTCTATGTATGGCAGAGTTGTATGCCACATAATTGAGTGTACAGTGGGAAGAGGATTGTAATCTGAACTGGCCAACTCCTCTAGCCCACTGGATCTTGTTGACCTTTTTAAATTTACTTTGTTTTGAATATCTTGTTCCTGTGTAAGTAGAGGGACAGACGTTTCAAGAATGTCTCATAGCCTCATGAAGAGACTTCCGGCTTCTTCTTTATGTGTCACAACCTCCAAGGCATAAGAAAGACCTTCAGGTAGATAAGGATATCTCCCTCAAAGTGTGTGTGTGTGTGTGGGATAGTATGTTCAGGTCTTTCCTGGATAAGCTTGGAAGCAGCATTCCTGGGAGAAGGCATAAATGATTCATAAGGAATTTTCCATCAATCCAACATCCTCAAATTGTACAAATGTTAAAAGTGCTCCAAGTATGTAACAGGTGGAGATGAGATCCAAAGGTGGCATGGCAGCCATCATGTGGCTCAGATCTGCTGGATCTTTGTCAAGCAGCTGTGCTAGCTTTATGACTTCTGCCATTCCATTCAGATATGGCTGTGCACCATTCTCAGGATCTGGGCTTGTGTGTTAATGGGTTGTTTAGTATTCTTAGAGGGGGCTCTACCCCTCTAAGATGGTTACATGATCAAACCATCGGCCATAAGGGGTTAGTTCTGTCTTTAGTCCTCCCTCTAGCTGGAGGGTGGGTTGTAATTTCCATTGTATCTGTTTCTTATACATGATGGTGCTACACAAGGGCACTTCATACAAATATGCATGGTACACTAACCATGTTACTGCCTTTTTGCCCCTTTCCACTCTTCCCCCTATGTTCCTAGACAGCTTCACTTTCACTTTCTTGCCATAGGTACATATATACGGTTTTAAGTATCTGCATAAAGTCTAAGAACAATATAGTACAGAAAACACACAATGTTTGTCTCAGACTGGCTTACTTGACTTACTATGAGTATCTCTGGCTGAATCCATTTTCCTACAGATGACCAAATTTCCATTGTGCATATGCAGCACATTTTAAAACCTGGGTGTTGGTTACTTCTAGTTTAGGTTTTGTTTTTCTGACAACCAGCCTCAACCTGAAGCTCCCTACACCTCCTTCTCACTATGGAAGAAGATTCTCCTGTCACCTTGGTCACTTGTTAAACTCCAAAAGCTTTGGGAACACTAAGCCAGGACAAGGGCCAAAAGCCAAAGGTTCTTTTTTTTTTTTTTTTTTTTTTTTTTTTTGAGACAGGGTTTCTCTGTGTAGCTTTGTGCCTTTCCTGGAACTCACTCTGTAGCCCAGGCTGGCCTTGAACTCACAGAGATCTGCCTGGCTCTGCCTCCCAAGTGCTGGGATTAAAGGCGTGCGCTACCACTGACCAACTGCCAAAAGTATTTTTATGATACTGTAGTGTTGCTCTGGGTAAACATGGTAACTGCTATCATTCATTTGGTGTCTATTGATCTTACACACTCCTCAGTAGTCATGGGTCAGGATTAAGCATGGCAATAAAGCTCTTCTCCTCTTCTTTGGGATCCATTAAGTTCTATGATGAACATCAGCTGATGCTGTAGCAAACATTCATCATTTTCACCTACTCAATCACTGTTTCTCCTTCTGGAATTAAATGCCATGCTTTCTTTTTGAGAACCCCATATCCCTATTCTCAGTTTAGTGATTTGAAAGGGATATATTTTATTGTCACTGTAGCTGGAGAATTTCTCTCCAGCTCCCGCCAAGTCTCGCCAGTCCCAGAGCCCACTTATAAAATAAACACACAGACTCTTACATTATTTAAATTGCTTGGCCATTAGCTCAGGCCTATCATTGTTTAGCTCCTACTCTTATATTTAGCCCATTTCTATTAATCTATACTTTGCCATGTGGCTCGTGGCTTATCGGTACCTTACATCTTTCTTGTCCTGGCGGCGGCTCCAGGCAATTTCCCCCTTCCCTTCCTGTTTTTTCAATTCTCCTCTCTGTTAGTCCCGCCTATACTTCCTGTCTGGCTATTGGCCAATCAGTGTTTATTTATACAGAGCAATATCCAGAGCATGTCACCATTAGCAGTGGCTGAGAGATTCAGGTGTGAACAATCAGAGCCCAACATTTCCCCAGACTCACCAATTTATGGTGGGACATGTGAATTGATCTATTGATGCCTTACTTAGGGCTTACTTACCTTGGCTTATAAAATAGCTTTTCCTTGCTTTCTTTTAGCAGTGTGTAGCATGAATCTTAAAAGTTCTTATTAATAAAATCAAACCTGAGGCCAGTTATTGGGGTCAATGCTGGTAGATCAGAGAGACAGAATAAGCCACAGCTATCTCACCTCGCCAATTCCTCAGCTGGTCCTGTTTCCTCAGACTGGAAGCTTCTGTGTCCTCATCCCAATGGCTCTCAGCTGAACTGCTGCTGGAAAGCCTGAAGCTTAACCAGCCACATGCTTAACCAGCCAAATGCTTCTAGTTTCTGGTCCTCACGCCTTATATATCTTTCTGCTTTCTACCACCACTCTCTGGGATTAAAGGCTGGCTTTTTCCAATGTGGCCTTGGACTCACAGAGATCCAGAGGGATTTCTATCTTTGGAATGCTAGAATTAAAGGTGTGTGCTATCACTGCCTAACTAGTGGCTTTTCTGTTCTCTGACCCCAGATAAGTTTATTAAGGTACACGATATTTTGGGGAACACAATATCACCACAGCAGTGCTCAGATTTTATAAGTTAAACCTAGAAGATCTGGTGGCTGCTGCCACCTTTTTATGGTGTTAACCTGAGAAATGGGGTCATTGAATGCTGACTCCCCAAAATATCATCAAAACCATCTTTGGATATGATCAAGTTGAGCCAATTTTTACCAAAAGAGGAGACACTACTTTGATGGAATCTGTTCTGGTTTTCAAATGTGGTATGACCCAATTTAGATTTGTGTTAATATTTTTAACTTTGATTTAAGGCTGGTTTCTGTTTTACTAGGTTTAGTACAGATTGCAGTATAGTAGGTGATATGTGGTGGAGAGCTGCAATCTCAACTCAAGAGCCTGTGGGGTGAAGACTGTGAGCCTGAGGTTAGCATGGGCCACATAGGAAGACTGTGGACTGAACAGCACAACAACACCAGAAAGAATGGGTACACAGAAAATCAATGATATGAGATGAGATTAAATGGTCTTGGATATAAGCCGCTTAATGCTTTGAGTGCAAGAATTCCTGGGTCTTTTATAAAGTTGCTTGAATTAACTATGAGGTTAAATGCAACTTTTCTCTTTCTGGGCATGAGTTCTAGAAGAGTCAGATTATGATAATAAAGACATTAGCATAGAAGATTCCTATAAACATGGACAGAAAGCTATGAGCGTATATGATTTCAGGACTTGAAACAACATAGTAGAAAACCAAGAGAAGGAAGAGAGATCCTGCTTAGCATAATTTGAGTTAATGAATCCTGACACACTAAAGCCAAAATATGGGGCTGAATCACCCACTCCCTACATTAGAATTATATTTATAGAGGTTGGGGGAGGTCCTCATGAGCATAGGACATGAATGAATGAATGAATGAATGAACGAACAAACAAACCCTAATCCCATACTAAAAGCTGATGAAGGAGTGCACTCTTACAATCCCCAAACCTGGGTATTCAGAGGCAGGAGGTTCCCTGGAGCTCACTGGCCAGCCACTCTTACTTAGTCAGCTCTAGGCCAGTGAGAAACTTTGTCACAAAACAATGTGGATGGTACCAAAAGAATACCACCCAGTGTGTCCTATATGCACATATATGTACTATGATGGTTGGAAAGAAAATGGCCCTGAAAGGGAGTGGCAGTGTTGGAGGTGCAGCCTTTTTGTAGTAGGTGTGGTCTTATTGGAGGAAGTGTGTCACTCTAGGTGCAGGCTTTGGAGTCTCTTTTCTCAAGCTTTACTCAGTGTGACAGTCATTCGACTTCTTGCTGCCTTCTGGTCAAGATCAAGATGTAGCCAGCACTCCATCTGTCTACATGCCACCCTGCTCCCCATCATGATGATAATGGACTGAACCTATGAAACTATAAGCTGCCACCTCAATTAAATGTTTTCATTGTAAGAGTTGCAGTAGTCATGGTGTCTCTTCACAGCAATAAAAACTCAAACTAAGACATACATATTCAGTCATTTGCAGCTGCACACACACATATAACCAAACATACATGAAAACATACACAATTACACATCATGTCCATTTTCATTTAACCACAGCACCTCTCAATAAGCAGGGTAGGATGTACTATAGTGGCCTTAGTCACAGGGCCAGTGTGACTGATATCAATGTGTTCAAGCACAGTCTTCAAAGTGTCTGTGTTTCCTGCTGTGGGGTGGCTCTACTCCAGCTGCTGTGGACTTTTCATGTGGGTGGAGCTCTCAGAATAAACACAGGTGTTGCTGGAGGGCTTTTCTCCAGGTTCCCCAAGCCCCGCAGTCCCACAATCCACTTATAAAATAATCACTCAGACGCTTATATCACTTATAAACTGTATGGCCGTGGCAGGCTTCTTGCTAACTGCTCTTTTATCTTAAATTAACCCATTTCTATAAATCTATACCTTGCCACATGGCTGGTGGCTTACCAGAGTCTCTACATGCTGCTTGTCCTGGCGGTGGCTGCAGTCTCTCTCCTCCTTCTTCCTGTTTCCCCAATTCTCCTCTCTCTTTGTCCCGCCTATACTTCCTGCCTGGTCACTGGCCATCAGTGTTTTATTTACATAGAGTGATATCCACAGCACTTCCCCTTTCTTCTTTTTTTAAAAAGGAAGGTTTTAACTTTAACATGGTAAAATTACATATAACAAAACAATTACCAAGCAAGAATTATAGTTACAATATTAAAGAAGATGTCCTATCTATCTTATATTTGTGAGTTTAAGGTTTTATAGCTAACTTATCTTTTATCATAACTGAGGAAATTATGACTATCTAGTCTTCAACCACATCAAAGACCTGAGAAGGAACATAATGGTACCTGAGAAATGGTAGATGGATGCAAGCAACTTTCGGGAATCTTGCAAGAGTAGACCAAGACAGCTGGCAGCCTGGACAGTCACCTAATGTTTCTCAGCATTGTTGGTGCATTCAAATTGGCTACAGGCCTAGAGTATCTGACAGACCATTTTCAGAAGCAGGATTTCTGAAAGACCATCTTACCCTGTCTTGGCAGAGTACAGTGGTCGCTTTCCTTGTGTCCCGCTTGTCCAGAAAGGACAGTATTGCATTTGTACTGTCAGCCATCAAGACAAGGGCAGTTCTTTGCCCAGTAGGCCATTTTGTGCCAAAAGACAAACTTCCAAATGGAAATGTCTTAGAAGCCCAACATTCTCTCGGGATCAATTGGTGCAGCCAGGAGCAATTGTGTCTCACGTCAACAGAATTCTAAGTTATTTAAATGCCATGTTCTCTAGGTCTATGAAGTGTTTGAAGATTACCTATCTATCTGAAATATATCTATGTATACCTAGAAGACTTAACTAACATGGCTACAAATATGATTATCATAGATGACTGATTATTAATCTATTTTTAATTATCCATTACAATTTTAAATGAGTTACATAAACATAATACCTCAAACAAGAATAGAAATATATATATATACAGTATAACAAAATTAACTTCAAGTTTGTATCAATAAACTAAAATCTATACCAATGTAAAACATTTTAAACAAGTTGTTCTGTAAAAGTAGGTTCATTAATCTACCCTTTTATCTTATCATCTCCATATCCTCCTATATATCATATCCCCTTTTCTTTTTTAGAAAGAGATCACATTTATAATCAACCTGTTTTAAATAAAAATATTGGTTTTTCTCTGTCCCACACCAGAGGGCTCTTCTGATTTGGGACACAAGAATCCCTTAACCATTTTTTTTTTTTTAAAGCAATATGTCTGGGTTTAGAGGGGGAGTGAGCCAATTCCACCTCTAAAGCCAGCTTGGTATATTTGGGAATTTGGGCGTAGCATCTCTTACTACTTCCTGCTGGAGGGGGGCGCTGTATCTTATGGGGACACAAAGAAAATTTTAGACCTATGGGGTAGTCCGTGAGGCTGTATTGTGTGAGCCAGTTGCCTTGAAACCGATCTGGATGTTGGATCATCTGGGCCATGGTGTCATCGGAGTCCTTTCAGGGGGTCTTGGCTGGTGAAACCTGATGTATCTTAATCTGGAACAAGTCCACAGCCTCTGGCTTTCTGTGGAAACAAAAGCAGAACCTCTTTTCCAAAGTAACATATCCTTATATCCAAATTTTGAAGTCAAGGTACCTTTAAAATATACATTTTGGCATAACTCAACAGCTTTTGTAATCAAATGGTTTTTTTTAGTTATGAATATCAAAGAGAACATAATCCAGATTCTCTGTGTGGTAGCCATCTTTACGTGGCTTATGTTTTATATTACCTTGAGCCTATTGCTTTAAACTGTACCATTGTAAGCCTGAAACGGCACTGTGGCTGCTGGCTCCGCCCACTTCAGCTTTCCAACATGGCAGTGGTACGTTTTCCGCCAGCTCTGGGAGTCATCAAGTCTCAGAAATAGTGGGTCTAAGCTTTTATCAAAGCAGCGTGTAGCCCAGAAACCTCCTTTTTTTAAAAAAAAAATACTAGTAAAGACTAAATCTACCACACAGCTTAATTTGCCGCTGGCAGATGCCTCATTTCCGCCATACTGCGGGTCAAAAGCACCCGCCAGGAACCCGCCAGTGTCCAAACTTGCGTTTTGCGGCATCTAGCTGCCTGTATGAGACAAGAAGCAGGAACCTGGTTTTGGCTCTGTTTAGAATTGGTTATTAAATATTCTCAGGTTTAAGGTGGAAACTCGAGCCGTTGGGCGCCATTTGTTGCTGGAGGGCTTTTCTCCAGGTTCCCCAAGCCCCGCAGTCCCACAATCCACTTATAAAATAATCACTCAGACGCTTATATCACTTATAAACTGTATGGCCGTGGCAGGCTTCTTGCTAACTGCTCTTTTATCTTAAATTAACCCATTTCTATAAATCTATACCTTGCCACGTGGCTGGTGGCTTACCAGAGTCTCTACATGCTGCTTGTCCTGGCGGTGGCTGCAGTCTCTCTCCTCCTTCTTCCTGTTTCCCCAATTCTCCTCTCTCTTTGTCCCGCCTATACTTCCTGCCTGGTCACTGGCCATCAGTGTTTTATTTACATAGAGTGATATCCACAGCACACAGGTTTTGAGTATATCAGTCTCAGCCAATCTCATAGACCTCTAGGAAAGAAAGAAAGAGAGAGAGAGGGAGAGAGAGGGAGGGAGGGAGGGAGGGAAGGAGGGAGGGGGAGAGAGAGAGAGAGAGAGAGAGAGAGAGAGAGAGAGAGAGAGAGAGAGAGAGAGAAGGAAAGGAAGGAAGGAAGGAAGGAAGGAATGGAGGAAAGAAGGAAGGAAGGGAATTAGAATGTTTGTGGTTGGAAGCCACTAAGATTTGGAAGACATTTGTTTTAACTAAAACAAATTTATTTAAAAGTTGGCTAATATTAAAAATTCCTCCCTAGACTGTGACATGTTTGACTCAGTACATTTTCTCTATTGCTTTAGTTGGTGTATGTGTTGCATTTTTATTACTTACAAGCAGCAGCAATTTCTATCTTAGCGTCTGTTTATGTGTCACTTCATGTTCATACAAACTTCTGTAGCCTCAGTCTTTGCCTGTGTTTGCATGTGTGGTTGTCAGAACTCAACAGCAGGTGTATTCCTCCTGCTCTGCACCCAGAGTCTCTTTCTGAACCCAGAGTTCCCCTTTCAGCTAGGGTGGATGGTCGGCAAGCACCAGGGGCCTCTTGTCTCTGCCTGCCCCATAGGACTGGGCTTACAGATGTGCACCATCATGTCTGACTTTTTACAAGGGTGTTTGGGATCTGAATTTAGGTTTTCATATTTATGCAACAAGTACTTTACCAACTGAGCCATCTCTCCAGCTCTGATGATTTTTTTTCAAATCGATATTTAGACAAACCAATGCTTATCTTTTACCTTGTGCCTCATGTTCCAGTTTAGTGAGACCTTTTTCAATTTGATTTTTTCACTCTGAGATTAACTGTTCCTTCAGTATTTGTCAAACACAAATTGGTTCAGCACAACTAAGAGAGCCTCTTCTGAGCCCTTATTGGTGGTGGGATGATCTAGACTGACCCTCTTCCAAAGCACAGATAATCATGTTGAAGGGGAGATTTTCTAGATGAGTATCCACAGGATGGAAGTTACTTTCCTCACATATTTGCTACCATCATGATCTGCTGTGGGATGGTTTTATGTCAAATTACTCTGATTGGTCAATAAATAAAACATTGTTTGGCCAGTGGCTAGGCAGGAAGTATAGGCGGGACTAACAGAGAGGAGAAAAGAAAGAACAGGAAGGCGGAAGGAGTCCCTGCCAGCTGCCACCATGACAAGAAGCATGTGAAGATGCCGGTAAGCCACGAGCCATGTGGCAAGGTATAGATTTATGGAAATGGATTGATTAATTTAAGCTATAAGGACAGTTAGCAAGAAGCCTGCCACAGCCATACAGTTTGTATGCAATATAAATCTCTGTGTTTACTTGGTTGGGTCTGAGCGGCTGTGGGTCTGTCAGGTGACAAGGATTTGTCCTGACTGTGGGCAAGGCAGGAAAACTCTAGCTACAATGATCTTAAAGGCATTGTTGGAATCAGGATGTTAAAAAGCAGTGGCTAGAAGCAAAGCCAGTCATTCCCTAAGGGTGTGTGTGTGTGTGTGTGTGTGTGTGTGTGTGTGTGTGTGTGTGTGTGTGTCTGTGTGTCTGTGTGCATGTATGCATGCATTCTCTCTCACACACAGGTGCAAGTGAACCTGTATCCACATGAGTGTAGAGGCCAGAGGACAATCATTAACTTCTTTTTCTCCTAAAGGCAGTCTCTCTGTCACTGATCTGGAACTTGCCATGCAGGACAGGCTGGAAAGCAAGCATAACTTCCCCAATGTTCAGATTCAAACATATGTTTTGAATGTGGGTTTCAGTGGTAAACTCCAAGCCCTTGAGCTTGCAAGGAAACACTTCAAGGACTGATCCATGTCTCCAGACCTTCCCTGATTTTTTCCAAGTGACTTACTTTTTAAAAACACCATGTGAAATTAGTCTCTCCAGAATAATTCATATGTTCATTTCTGTGTGTGTATGGGTGTATCTCTCTCAATGTATGTAATCATTCCTAAACAGTCATTCAAATTCAAAAGGAAAGTCTCAAGGATTGTTAATCCCTATTCTCCCCAGAATGAATCTGGGCAAGGTTCCTTTAAAAACTTAGAGAGAAATATTTCCCATCAGCATTCAAATAATTTGACTCAATGATTATCTGCTATGCACCCTCCTACTTATGTTATGACTTTGTTCTGTGTGTCTCTGGGACATTTGAAAGAAATTAAGAGCCTGTTGTTATGAAAACACCTGACATCATGTTTGCACATAGTTGGCACCCAATAACTATCAGATTGGATGAATGAACAGAATTCAGTCTGTAACCCTGCGTGTGTATGTGTGTGTGTGTGTGTGTGTGTGTGTGTGTGTGTGTGTATGTGCATTCGTGCACAGCTGGATAATGTTCATCCATGCACAGCTGGATAATGTTCATCATTAGTCTGAAGCATTTGTTAATGTTAAATTTAAATTAAAATACACTCTTGGGTAGCTGCATCTTCAATTTCATGGTTGATTCCTTTGTGACTGACTTATTAAGCTAAACTAGGAATTGCAAACTAAACTACCTCAGGGTCTAGAAGGAAGGACGACAAACAAGTGAGGTTGGTTGCAACTGGAAAACACCTAGTGTCTTTAGGTAGATGGATAAACAGTGTTTCTGGGTGGTCTACTTTTTCATCATTAAAAGTTATCATTTTAAAATATGATTTAATGCATAAACATTCATCAGTTTTAGGCTTCAAGACTTTGGAAAACTCCACAATTTCTAATGTATTGTGTGAATTAAATAAAACACATTTGCAGGATAGTTATCAGTTGTCAATCTGAGAAAGAAAACTAAATGTTTTACAGCTAAAATGGTATTTTGTTTGCAACAAACATTTAATTTACAATGAATAAGATTGATTAATACAAAGTACCACATTTCTTAGTGAGCAATCAAACCATACTACATTGACAGGGATTCTGTTAAGGTCTAATTTGGGAGCTTGATGTAAAACTTCATTGGGAAACCTCATACTGTTCCCTGGATACCAATATGGAATTAGATCACTCTGTAGCAAATTGGCTTAGTACTTTACCACAGAAAATATATACCTTGTTTCCTGGTAACTAATACATTTTAAAGTTGAAATAACCAAATTAGTGTATCACCTTTGAAAAGCTCCTGCCACACCCTGTGGCCTTGTCCTCCCAAGTGCCAAAGGGTAGATGATAGTATTTATAAAGAGAAATGGACCCCATAATTGCTTATGACTTGAACCCATCAATCACTGCCCCTTAGTTCATACATTGGGATTCTCTGGTGCATTTCCCAAGACAGAAATCAGAATCTCTCCTCGAAAAAAAATTCATGTGTTAACCAAACCTTACAACTTCCAACAAGCAGAAATTCATTTGAGGGTTCTATTTTATTAACTATTAATTGAAAGTCTAGTTTCATATTTGTGCCTAATTGACCCTAGACACTAAATTGGCAAAATATTGTAAAGCATTTAAAAAAG
The DNA here is from genome assembly GCF_004664715.2 of Peromyscus leucopus. NCBI lineage: Eukaryota > Metazoa > Chordata > Mammalia > Rodentia > Cricetidae > Peromyscus > Peromyscus leucopus. The sequence goes on along the minus strand of NC_051086.1, from coordinate 27,955,705 downwards.
CACAAGATATTAAAATAACTCTGAACATTGTCTAGCAGCCATTAAGGATGGGATCTTTCCTCCCTACAGATATCTGGGGATGAGGGATTCTCAGTTTTTGAGAGAGCTGAGGCATGGGGAAGAGCAAGACAGAGATGACCCAGACAGAGGGGAACATGGAGCACTTGCTCACAGAAGATCTGCTCTCATATAGTGCTGTTGACTTTACAGATAATAATAGGGACTGACAATGATTTTACCACCAAACACTAGCTCAAATGAGGAAAGCTCTGTAATCAATTGATAATGTCTACTGCAGATCCAGGAATAAGAAATGGCCATATCTATGCCATGCATATGCCACTTGCTGCCCTAAGTAGAATAAATAACAGTGAAAATTGTCATAGAATTTTTTTTTCAGTTTCTGGTTTTTCTGGGACATGCTCAGTTGATACCTTTTTGTCCTAATTTGCATCTCTGTTGCTATAACAATCACTGCCCAAAACCAACTTGGCTTACAGTGCAGCCCATTATCAAGGGAAGCCACTGAGGGGACTTGGAAGCAGGATCTGAAGCAGAGACAAAAGAAAAACGCTACAATTTTCCATATCTTACTCAGATACAACTCGCACAGCCCAGGCCCACCTGCCCAGAGGTGGCTCCACCCACATCTATCATCAGTCAAGAAAATGACTTACAGACAGGGCCACAGGCCAATCTGGTGGAGATAATTCCTCAGTTGAGAGTCCCTCATACTTAGTATGTCCAGTCTTGTGTCAAGTTGGCAGGAAAGTGACACTGTTATAGAACTATCACTTCTCACAAGCTATACACAGCAATTCCCATTATTTTACATGTCCCAACTTAGTTGATAAATATTACATAACTACCCAGGGGAGTTTCCTGTGTAACTATCATTAGTCCATTTGGTTCTTCCTAAATGTTTACAAATCACTGTTGAGTACTTAATCAGCCATAATCTTATTCCCTCTGGCTCTGGGTTTTCTCCATATTCTACTTTAAACAACTGAATACAACACATCTTTGGTTTGTTTAAGGGCATGCATGATGTGAACTTCCTTTCTAAAGCCCTTTTCTAGAACACTTTGGACTCTACATGTACAATCACAGTCTTCACCACACAGAGTTCTACATCTCTGACAACACTTCCTCTCCACAGTGGATAGCATTTACAGCAGCAATGAAAACATATAGCTTCTCTTTGGAATGATATTCAGCCACACAAGGTTTCCCATCTATGTTCTTCACATGCCACATGAGCAAGAGAGAGAATGATGCAGCTGTTCAGATTTCCTCCAGCAGGGTCGTGAGTTAACATCTTTAACTCTTGCAGTGGAATAATCCTTTTGTACACTGTGAAGATGTGTTGCTTTCACTGGTTTAATAAAGAGCCAATTGGCCAATAGCTCGACAGGAAGAGGTTAGGCAGGAGAACCAGACTGAAAGAACACTGGGAAGAAGGAGGGTGAGTCACCAGCCAGAACCAGAGGAAGCAGCATATGTAGAAAATGAAGTAACAAGCCATGAGCCACGTGGCAACACGTAAATTAATAATTATCGGTTAAGATAAGTTGTAAGAACTAGTTAGTAATAAGCCCAAGATATCAGCTGAGTATTTATAATTAATAATAAGTCTCTATGCTATGGGAGCTGATGGTCCTGAAGAGAAACCCTGCCTACAAACTCTGTCTGAGTTTCCAGCTGGGTGCTCAAGGGTGGTCCCTTACAACCTAAGTTCCTAGCCATATATGATCTGAAAGCCATAATACTTACTTTGTATGACATGTCTAGTCTCTAGGGTAAGCCCTGGATTTGGGTTTTCTCCATATTCTACTTTAAACAACTTAATACTGAAGTTGTTTGAAGAGGCAGTGACACTCTAATTGAACCAATCCCTCTAATAGAGTAAATCTCCTCTTTGATTTTCATGATGTGAGATTGAACCTGGAGCCTTTGCAAATTTTTTCTGCTTTTTTTAAATTGTTGTTTAAGACAAAAGTCTTCATAAGTTGTCCACACATCTTGAACTCATAGTGATCCTCCTTCCTCAACCTACTAAATAGATGGAGTTACAGACTTGAGTATGAGGTTTGTCTGGCTTGTTCTGTTGTTTGAGATGGAATATTCTCTATGTAGCCCAGGCTGGTCTTAAACTTATGATGATTCTCCTGCCTTACCAGCTTCCTTGAGTGCCACCATTGGACCATACTTGTTGTAGGGCTCATCCTACGTATTGTATTGTTGGGTATTTAGCATTTTGAACTCTACTCAGTAGAAACCAATAGCACTCCCTCTCTCCTAAGACAATGACAGAAAAATGTCTTTTGATATCACCAACTATCCACCAGGAGGATAAAATTCCAAAGGTTGAAGGTAAGGAATACTAGATAGATCCTTTGTATATCAAGGAGAACAGTTTTTCCACCTCTGAGCAAGTGGCATGGGGAACACATCAAAGAGTGGTGATGAAAAACTCAAACTGTGATCCCAAGAGTCTGAAGAGTGCTCTGGGAGCCAAGGGAGAGGAGCGGGTGCTGTCTTCTTCCATGAGAGTCAAATGAGGCCTTGCAGAGGATGTGCCTGTGGGGCTGGTGTCCACCCAGGATGTCCAGGAGGGAGAGAAGGGAAGGGGATTCCAGATGAAGGGCGCATGTGCAAAGGTGATGAACTGTAAGAGTCAGGCTGCCAGAGCTGAGGTCCCGCCTCCTCCACTGGCTAGTATGTGGGGCTTTGCTTAAGTCCGTTCCTTCTTCTGCAAAATGGGTATGGCAGTCCTGTCTGCCCTGCTGAGTAGTTGAGTAGTCGTGTGGATCGAATAAATTCCTCTTTGTAGCATGCTTATCCAGGTGTAGATGAAGTTCATCAAATCAGTGCTCCTTTTGCATTGCAATGGGAGAGGGGCGTGGGACCAATGGTAGGCACCTCAGTTTGCGAAAGAAAATGAAACAATGGAGTAAGGAGTTTACAGTCATAGGAGGCTAGAGAGAAGATGATTAATTAATTCCCACTTGAATTAAGTTGATTTGGTAAGTTTAAATGTTCCAGGCTCCCAGCAGCTAGAGACTAAGTGCTCCAAATATCTTCACCTGAGTTTCCCGGCACATCCATCTCTGGACAGTGCCATTACAGGACATTCCCCACCTGCTACCTCCTTGACAATGTGGCCCTGCCATCTGAGTGTATGTTGTGCAGAAAGAATCAATTAGACAAGGAGCCCCCTCTGGAGAATGTGTCTTGGTTTCCTTCTGTTTTCTGTTCCTTTTCACAGCGAGGAAATAATAGCATGGAGATTCATTAAGACAGCACTGATGGCTACCTTGGTGTCTGGAAGAGAGAAACAGCCCAGAGGATTTCGATTCTCTACCACTTTTCTGACCTCAATTTACAAGATAGAATTAAGTTCTAGAAACCACAGAACAGAACAAAATAACAGAACTATTGGCTTTTAATCACTGGTAGAATTGTGGGGAGTTGGCAGACCTCTAACCTTATCATTTAATTCTCTTCTTTAAAAGTGACTTCAACATCAAGGGCACGCAGCCTGGTGTGGATGCTCTGCTCTCCCATAAAAAAATGTACTCATTTGAAACGATTTTTAGAGCCCAAGTTGTTGGTCACGTCAGTGGGAGGCACTGGGGGTGCAATGGTAAATAAGACAGAGGCGACTCCGTTTTCAGGGACCCAAGATGTTAGAGAGATTCAGAAAATAAAGAAACTATAGGAAAATGTTATCATTGTGTTTTTTTTTTTAAGCACTAACTTCTTTTTACTTAGTCAAGAAAATGGATTGCCATTTAAAAAATAATTTTCAATGTCTTTCCTGGGTTCATAAGCATGAAGAAGACAGTTTGATATCTGCCTCTGTCAAATTTTGGAATTGACTTATGTTGACTGAGAGCTGCAGCAAATGACCCAGACTTCTGTGTGCTTTCTTACCTGTCCAGGAAGTCTGGGCTCAGAAAGAAAGGGAGGAACTTCCTTTGTTCAGTTTTCCTGTGCCTGGATGAAGTTGGAAAGAACTTCAGTTGGCAGGATCCAAGTGTAAGCAGGAATGTGGACCTCCACATAGATGTTCCAGGCTCAGATTGTCATCCTTTTTCCTCATCTCTGTTTGTGACCTGAGATGGCTGTGAGAGATGAAGGAGGCAGTGTCTAAAGTGGGCAGTGTCTGGTATACACGTAAACACAGCATTGCAGATGGAGATGGAGTGATGGCTGTTGGGGTGTCAGGGTGTGACGATTACTGGCATGTCTCTGAGCAGCAACCACTACAATATGGGAGCTTCATTGTTTCACTTCTGCAGTGCCAGCCACTGGGCTGCTTTCATTCCCAGGCTCCATGTTCAGCCCTGACTGTTTGGCTCACAATCACACCAAGTACTAAGCACTAAGTACAGAAAAGACCAATGGGGCTGTCTTCTACTGCTCCTATCAAAGTCTCTTTGAGTCTCCCTGACTCTTGTAATGTCACATGGTCATCCTTGACTCTGCCTCTGGTCAGCCAGATGCAGCTTTGCTGACTCCCGGCAATGAGAGATGGGTCAGCCTGAGTCCTTCTCCAAACTTCACTTTCCTCTTCTCAAAATAGGGATTAGTGGCGGCCATCTTCTGAGACCATAGTGGAATATGGAAGAAAGGGGGTGGGGCAGAGGGATTGCAGGGGGTGGTTGTCATTCAATACCATGGCCAGTACATATTACACTTTGTTATATGATAACATCATTATAACCTGGGTCAATTAAATTGCTGCTTAACATGCTCTTACCATTCTTGTCTGCCTTGAATTGTGTTGCCTAGAAGCAAAGCTTGCAGCAGAGATGCATGTGTAGATGACTTCTTGAGGGAGTTCCTGTCTAGACTCACCTGCAGTGGAGAAAGGGCAATAGGAGAGGATGTAACAGGGAGGGTGCACAGAAATAGTGCCAGAGGAAGTCCAGCCTAAACCCGATCCCACGAGATGCTTTAGAACTTGGATCATGGTATAGAGTCCTACTCAGAGGGCAAAGAGCTTGGCTGTGCAACCTCATGTGAGCTAGCGCCCCCGCCCCAAGTAAAAAGCCCCCGCCCCAAGTAAAAAGTCTTTTTTTTTTTTTTTTTTTTTTAAACATAAGGGGCTAAAGGGATGGCTGAGCCATTGCAGGTGTGAACTAGTTTTTTTTTTTTTTTTAAGATTTATTTATTTATTATGTACACAGAAGAGGGCACCAGATCTCATTACAGATGGTTGTGAGCCACCATGTGGGTGCTGGGAATTGAACTCAGGACCTCTGGAAGAGCAGTCAGTGCTCTTAACCACTGAGCCATCTCTCCAGCCCCGTAAAAAGTCTTTATTTCCCCAAGCATGTCTGGGAAAGTAGCTAATTCTTCAGAGAAGGGTGTATCATGAACCAAGCAACAGCAACTTGGAGACAACACAGCAGCAGAGCACCAGCATCATCTACTCCACCCTCTGGAACATCTTGATTTGCCTCTGGAAGACCATTTATGTGATCTCAGCCAAATTCCAATTCAAAGGATAAGTTTTGGACCTGGGACCTGGCCCAAGACTATCAGATCTGGCTGACCAGAGGCAGAGTCAAGGATGACCATGTGACATTACAAGAGTCAGGGAAACACAAAGAGACTGGTAGGAGCAGTAGAAGACAGCCCCATTGGTCTTTTCTGTACCTAGTACTTAGTGCGATCATGAGCCGGACCAGTTGGGGCTGAACATGGGGCCTGGGAATGAAAGCAGCCCAGTGTCTGGCACTGAAGATGTGAAACAACGAAACTCCCAATTCAGTCCCCAAATCAAGGCATGATTGAAGATTTTACATTACTTTTGCATTTTCATTTATGTGACAACCAGATCTCATGTAGTCCAGGCTGGCCTCAAACTTACTATGTAGCCAAGGATGACCTTGAATTTTTGATCCTCCTGCCTCCACACCTAGAATGCTGGAATTGCAGGTGTGCACCAACATATCCAGTTTTGGCTTTATGTTTGCAATGTAAGTGTGCCGACTGAGATACAGCTCCAGCTCCCTTTGTTATTATTTTACTTGGTCTTTTGGCCTGAGAATTCTGGGTATTTGCAACACAGAGTCTAAGAGTCTAACTGATATCAAGACCACAATGGATCTAGAAGTAGTATGCAAATTAGGGCAGTCAATCAGTTTCTAGGAATACTGTTGTTATATAAATACAATTTTCTTTTGACTGAGTGAACAGAAACATCCAGGCTGGGGCAGATTTCCAATTGAGTTTTATTCTCTGAGACGAAGACAAGGAATGTGAGGATGCTCTGAGGGAGCACCGTGCCACCTCTGGCATGGAGGCTTTCCAGCCAGCTTTCCTGGATATCAGAGACCAAGGTGTGCCACAGCAAGAGAGGATGTCATACTAGTAGGAAAGGCATGTGGGGAATGGAACTGCAAACCAGTATGACAAAACCATCCAGCTAGTCAGCCAAACCATCCTCTCAAGGCCAGGGAGATGGCTCCATGGAGAAAAGCCCTTGCTGCAGAAGCCTGGCAACCTGACAAGTTTGATCCCTGGAGCCCACCGTAAAACTGAAAGGAGCAGCAGCCAGATGTGGGAGCTGTGGACATCTGTAATCCTTGCATTCCTAGAGCAATGTGGGAGGTAGAGATGGGAGACTCGCCTAGGAGCTCCAGGGTGTGCTAACCTGGAATTTACACATAGCAGCAGAGCAGGAGACCAGTGTGAGCAAGGTGCAAAGCAAAAGCCAAGCCCCAGAAGTTCTCCCCTGACCCCCTGACTTCTAGATGCCTGCTGTGGCACACACATGCTGGTCTTCATAGGGCACACACACACACACACACACACACACACACACACACACACACTGAAAACAAAAAAATTATCCAAACAAAAACCATTTAATTCATACAAACTGTCCTACTGACCAGGTAAATTTTATTGACTATGTGGTCCTGAGCATTTAGAAAGTTAGGTTTTGATCAGTATTTTTCCCTTTTATGCCATTAGTGTTTTCTTCCTCTAATATTGTTTCCTCGTACAGTGTGCAGTGCTGTGGCTCCTGGCCTCAAATCCCCAGATTTCAAAACCACACCTGTGCATTTAAACATAGACACCTGCGGACACTTTTTCCAAAAACAAAAACAAAGCAAAGCAAAACCCTGGTGCTGTGGGGCTGAGGAGATCAGTTGGTCAGGAAAGTGCTGCTGTGCACCTGAGGACCTGAGTTCAAGCCCCAGCACTGACAGTTTTGTTGTTGTCTCATCACTATCTGTAATTCCAGCCCCAGGCATCTGACCTTCAAGGGCACATACACATATGTGCAAAAACACTCATGCACATAAAATAGCAAAATTAATTTAAGATGTCTTTTGGTTATTTTAAAATGTAAGGTCATGAATGTAAGGGTTCCCCCACTCCTTTGCTATATCTTTGAAGTCAGAACAGTCTGGCACATAGTATAAGCTTATTTAATTTGCATTGATTTAGATTTTGTGACAAAGTAGTTATGCTAGCCACAGCAAGTCAGCAAGATTAGCTTCCCTTTTCCTGGTGACCCTCTCTATCCAATGTTGTCATGCTCACTTGGGATTTCTTTGAGTTAGTCTTGACCTTGTTATGGTTTGGAAGTGAAGTGCCCCTCACAGGCACATGAGTTTGAACACATGATCTGCAGCTTGTGGTGCTGTTTGGGAAGGGTGTGGAATCTCTGAGACATCGAGCTTAGCTAACAGAAGTGAGTCCTGGAGGCAGGCCTTGAGGATTGTATCCACCTCTGGTCCAGCACACACTGTGTTCATCTTGATCACCAAGACTTGAGCAGCCTCCACCACAATAGCCTCGGTGAACTCTGGCATGCCATCTCCTTCCCGGTGAACCATGCAGAGGCAGGATAAACCCACCCTCCCTTGAGTTGCTTCTGACAGTTCTTTTTCAGTGATGATGTAGCAAAGAGATGTGAACCTTTTCATTCTAGTCACTATTTTCAGTGATGATTCTGTTGGGTGACTTTCTATAAGGATACACAGAGAATAATATGCATACAAACTCAAACACCATCCTCCACGAGCCTGAGCCCCACTGCTCCTGAGCCCGACATTTGATGTTTGCGTTCATACTGTATCCCATCTCACCCACTGCTCAGATAAAGACTTTGCATAAGCAAAGCACACATTATGTTGTCATTGATCTCATTTGTTCTTTTCTGTCTCCTCTTTTTTTTTTTTTTTTTTTTTTTGTCCTGAGTTCTCTCTTACTGCCTTAGTGAAGCCACTAAGGGCTCCTGAGAAGCGTGTGTCCTTCCCTGAATGTGCATCAGAACCATCTGGAAAGTCTTTAATAACCCCACTGGTGACCAGTTGAGACACATGGAGTACCAGGCTTTTCAAAGGCCCCTGGACAGCCATGACTGAGGGCCTCTGTCCTAGTCCCATATCATCAGGTGGAAAACACCTGTTTAGTGCCTGCATGATATTTTATAGCAAGGATCATCAACATTTACTCACATAATTCTGCATTTATGTACATTTCAACTGCACCAGATTTATTTCCTTTGTGCCCATGTTGACCGAGGAAGTTTCATTACTGTAGTATTTTTGCCAAGGATTAACACCTTTTATCCTTCTATGATCCCTCATTTCGAAGAATTTGTGCTTTTGGCCTTGAATCATTTCCTCCTCCTCCTCCTCCTCCTCCTCCTCCTCCTCCTCCTCCTCCTCCTCCTCTTCTTCTTCTTCTTCTTCTCCTTCTTTTTGGTTTTTTGAGACAGGGTTTCTCTCTGTAGCTTTGCTCCTTTCCTGGAACTCACTTGGTAGTCCAGGCTGGCTTCGAACTCACAGAGATCCACCTGGCTCTGCCTCCCGAGTGCTGGGATTAATGGCGTGCACCACCACCGCTCAGTTTCTTCTTTTTTATTATTAAATTTTAAAATTTATTTTACATACCAACCACAGTTTCCCTTCCCTCCTCTCTTTCTGTTCCCTCCCCCAACCTCCTTCTTACCCCCTACCATCCACTCCTCAGAAAGTGTAAGGCCTCCCATGGGAGTCAACAAAGCATGGCATATCAAGTTGAGACAGGACCAAGCTCCTTCACCTTGCATCAAGGCTGAGCAAGGCATCCCACCATAGGGAATAGGTTCTAAAAAGCCAGCTCATGAACTAGGGATAGATTCTGGTCTCATTGCTAGGGGCCCCACAAACAGACCAAGCTACACCACTGTCACCCACATGCAGAAGGCCTAGGTCGGTCCTATGCAGGCTCCACAGCTGTCAGTCTAGGGTCTGTGAGCTCCCATGAGCTCGGATCAGCCATCTCTGTGGGTTTCCCCATCATGATCTTGACCTCACTGGCTCCTACAATCCTTCCTCCCTCTCAGTCCAATCTCAGTCGAATGTTTAGCTGTGGATCTCTGCATCTGCTTCCATCAATTACTGGATGAAGGCTCTCTGATGACAATTAGGGTGGTCACCAATCTGATTACAGGAGAAGGCAGTTCAGGCACCTGCTCCACTATTGCTAGGAGTCTCAGCTGGGATCATCCTGGTGGATTCCTGGGATTTTCCCTGGTACCAGGTTTCTCCCTAACCCCATAATGGCCCCCTCTATCCAGATAACTTTTGTTATTTTTCCTCTCCGTCCCTCCCCCAACTCAATCATCCCAATCCCTCATTTCCAATCCCCCATCACCTCCCCTTTACCCATCCCCACCCCCAGTTTACCCAGGAGATTTCATCTATTTCCCCTTCCCAGGGCAACCATGCATCCCTCTTAGGGTCCTCCTTGTTACCTGGTTTCTCTAGGGCTGTGGATTATAGTCTGGTTATCCTTTGCTTTACATCTACTATCCACTTATGAGTGAGTACATACTGTGTTTGTCTTTCTGGGTCTGGGTTACCTCACTCAGGATGATTTTTTTCTAGTTCCATCATTTGCCTGCAAACTTCATGATGTCATTTTTTTTTATAGCTGAGTAATATTCCATTGTGTAAATGAACCACATTTTCTTCATCCATTCTTTGATTGAGGGGCACCTAGGTTCTGGCTATTACATATAGTGCTGTTATGAACATAGTTGAGCAAGTGTCCTTGTGGTATAATTGAACATCCTTTGATTATATGCCCAAGAGTGGTATCACTGAGTCTTGAGGTAGATTTATTCCCAATTTTCTGAGAAACTGCCATACTGATTTCCAAAGTAGCTGTACAAGTTTGCACTCCCACCTGCAGTGGAGGAATGTTCCCCTTACTTGCTTACTTGAATTATTTCTATGTGATGGTTCTGTCACTACTTATGCTTCCTATGACGGTGCCTTTGCTGAACATGCCTTTATTTGCTTCCTGTTTACTTACCCACAGTTCATTTGCTCACTCCTTTTAAGTATAAGAACACATATTTAGAATTTTTTGAAAGTCTTTGTCTTTTGATAAGAGCACTAGCATTTTTTCAGAGAATATCTAAAAAGAGGGGCTGAGGAGGTGGCTTAGTGGTTAAAATGCTGTCATTCACATAAAAGGCAGGAGGGGTGGTGACCCCCTGAAATCTCAGTGCTCAGAAAGCAGAGTCAGGTGATCTCTGAGGCAAACTGGCATGGCTAGAAATGGACTCTAGGCTCAGCAAGAAATCCTGCTGTAGAGGGTCTGTAGACAAAATTCTAAACAGTCTTATTAAATAAGAAACACAGAGCCAAATACAGAGTTAAAAGTCCAAGAGATCAGAGCACTAGTGAAGAGCTAAGACTACCTTTAGCTTACCACTTGATGCCATCCCTCCTCTGAGAGAGAGCTTCTCCCTGCGTGACTTTTATTGCTTTCCTGTTCTGCCTTCTCATTGGTTCTAAGTCCAGCCACATGACTTCCTCATCACTGCCTGTCTATACAGACCTCCTGGTATCTATGGTTGGTACTGGGATTAAAGACTCGGGTCACCAAGCTTGGCTGTGTCCTTGACCACACAGAGACTCTGCCTGCCATGTGATCGGATTAAGGGTGTGTGCTACCACCCCTGGACTTCTGCTTAATGGCTCGCTTTTACCTCTGATCTTCAGGCAACTTTATTTATTAACATACAAATAAAATAACATTTCAGCACAAATAAAATACCACCATAGGGTACAAGCTTGAAGATAAGTACTAGGGAAAACAGGAATATTAAGCACACAGACTTGTCTCTTCAACAGAAGGATTGTGTACTTGTTTCTTACCCAGAAGCCAGGGAGTGGATGCAATTGTTAGCCTGGTGGTCTGGTATAGGGCCAGCTCACATCTGAATCCCCAGAGTGTCCCAGAGTTTCCCTAGACCTTTATCTTGAGCATTGGTTCTTAGTCAATGAACCCATCCTTAGGAGAGATGTCATATGTACTTTATAGCCTAGTGATCTCTACACTATCTCCATCAGAGACCATACCAGATCCTAGTCCCTTAAGCTGTAGAACCAATCTTCATGGTAGAGGTCACATGTACTTTGCAAAAGAGTTTCGATATAGTCATACCCTAAGTTTTACTGTGCACGCAGGATTGAGGCAACTGTTATCAGGGAACTTTTTCTCAAAGTTGTACTGTATTTAAATATGTTTGATATAAAATGCCTGGTGTCAGACTCCAGAGATTTGAGCCAGCCAGGTTAAATAAGTTGTCATGGATGTGATTTCCTTCTTGTCTCTTATAGTTCAGTTCCCTGATGGTTGATGGTCATAGTATTTCCAGGAGCCCTCACACCTGCCTCAGTAAATAACATGGGGAATAATTGAAGAAGACACCTACCGTCAACTTCTTGCCTCAACATGCACACTCAGGCAAATGCACATGTGAACACTCATACTCACATGCATATAAACCATACACACATACACTAAATACTAAAAATAGTTTTAAGCCACGTTTTGAAAATTTCAAAAAAGACCAAGTTTCAAGTAAAAGTACTTGTGGAGTGGCAGGCACAGTGCCAGCCTGACGGGACAGTGGGATGACTGACCCTGCCCTATGTCCCCACTCTCTCAAGTCCTGATCATGCAGCTGTCACATAGACCACTTCTTACTGCAGATGCAAGTTACACGTTCTTACTTCCATCGCTCCTTCCCTCCTCATTTGCAGCAGGCTTAAATGATTAACACTCTTCAAAACAATGCAACTTCTGGTGTGTCTGTGCAAGTGTTGCTGGTAACTTCCAAGTGACATTGATATCACCCTGAAAACACCACTCCAGAGCACCCACTCTGTCATAGGCTTTGTTCAGAGAGACCCACAGCAATAACACATTCATAAAAGTGAAAATTGAAAAGTCAATTGCACATTTCAGTTCTAAGTCTAGAACTCTCAAAACTGTCTTCCTTGGGTATTTGATGTATCTCTTGACTGGGGTAGGAATGGGCAGGCCAGAAGAGGTCTTCAATGGGAGCGGAAGACTGAATTTCTTAAGAGAAATCTTTAAAAATCATTTAATGCAAGGCACAGCCAGTGACTGTATTTGTCCCCTGCATGACAATAACTGGATGAACAACTTAAAGGAAAGGCCGTTCATTGGGCTCATGGTTTCAGGGCTGTAGCTGGTGGTTGTTTGCCCCCAACATCTTGGCTCTGAGCATCTTGGCAGAGGGTACATGATAGAACAAAGGACCTTGCCTCATGTCTCTTGGAAGCAAAGAGTAAGGGAGGGATCTGAGGCAAGCATATGCTTCAAGGGCATGCTCCCAGGGACCTATTCTTCCAATTAGGCCCCATCTCCTGGTTTCCACTATCTCTCAAGAATGTCACCAAATTATGAATCCATGGATGGATGACTCCACTGATTAAGTCAGAACCCGTACTATCAACCACTCTTCCCAAGACCTGCCTCTGAACCTTGTACTGGGGATCAAGTCTTCAACACTCCCAGTTTGTGGGGGACATACTATATTCAAACCAAGACAACATCTCAACACAGTTTTGTGTGATAATTCCTGCTACTTTTCCATTCTACAGATGGGAGAATTGAGGCCCACAAAAGTCATGTCATTTGCCCATGGTGAGTCTGCAAGTTACATAAGATTCAGGGATTGGCCTCCAGATCTCTATGGTGCTGGAGCTCACTTCCTTAACTCACTATGGAAATGGATTCAACATGAAATGTACAACTTTCATGATCTGGCCTCTGCCAACTTCGTCATCTAGACTCCCCAGACCTCCTTACAATCTGTGTTCCAGCCATACATACTTCACTGCTTCCTGATATACTTTGCTATTTATGCCTCTACAGCATCCCAAGCTTGTACATCTCATCTGAGCCTCCATAGAATGTGAGCTCTCTGAGAGTGAGCACTCAGTGCAGATCCTGGCACACAGCAGATGTTCAGTGACAGACTGTGTGGTCTCACCTCAATGACCCTCACACTGTGAAGGTAAGTTCTGCTCTACCATTCACCTTGGATTCTGTGTTGGGCCCTGGGGACTATGTCAGTGTCTTAGTTAGGGTTTCTATTGCTGTGCTGAAACACCGTGACTAAAGCAACTTGGGGAGAAAAGGGTTTATTTGGTTTACATTTCCATATCACTGTTCATCACCAAAAGAGGTCAGGACAGGAACTAAAACAGAGCAGGAACCTGGAGGCAGGAGCTGATACAGAGGCCACGGAGGGGTACTGCTTACTGGCTTGCTCATCATGGCTTGCTCAGCCTGTGTTTTTATAAAACCCAAGACCACCAGCTAGGGGTGGCCCCACTCATAATGGGCTGGGTTGTCCCTCATTAATCACTAATTGAGAAAATGCCCCACAGGCTTACCTGCAGCCCAGTATTATGGAGGCATTTTCTCAACTGGGGTTCCCTCCTCCTATAAGACTCTAGCCTGTGTCAAGTTGACATAAAATTGGACAGCACAGCCAATGACAAGGAGGAGCAGCCCCCAGCACTCATATCAGAGTCTGCAAGCTCATGTATCCAAAAGGGCAAAGAAGCACACTTAAGTAAGAAAGATGACCCAGGAAGCAACAGGGAAGATGAAGAAGGCCACTGTGGTCCAGGGGTGTGGGCTTCTTCTCACATCAACAAGGTGTTGCCATGTGGGTATCCTGGTCTATTGACTTCATAACTTTCAACATTTCAAGGCTAGTGAGAAATCTGGGTTTGGGCTAGAGAGCTGGCTCAGTGGTTCAGAGGACCCAGGCAGCCATGTTGAACAGCTCACAACCACCTGTAACCCCAGGGGATCTGATGGCCTCTTTTGGACTCCAGGAGTACCTATACACACACATGCATACAGAAGAAATAAGGATCTGTGTAAAAAAATAATTTAATGATGGTTGAAATTCTAATTCTTTTTTTTAATTGTGCTGCAAATTAAAATCATCTTTTGACATGATTTTGCCAGTTTTTTTTCTTTTTTGGGGGGGTGGGTGTTAGGTCTTTAATCCAGGGTGATGAAGTATACCGATCTAGACTGGAATTCCGATATTACCATTTTCCTGGGTGGCCTTGGGATGTTGGTAAGCATCTCTGAGCTCTGGGCTCTTCATCTATAGCTAGAGCCTCACCCTAAATCTTCTTAATCTTAGCCCATGTAAACTCACTTATAGCAACCATTTATGCCCAGCACAAAGGAGGTCTTCCACAGTGGTGCTGGGAAGAGTGCATTGCTGTGATATTCTGTCTCCAGTGTAGAAGATGTGTTGAACAGAGTTCAGGTGGTGCCATGGACAAGAATTGAACAGAAATACCCATGAACCAATTAGAATGCATTTGTTTGCAAGTAACAAGCCTAACTCACATGGCTTAAAGGCCTCAGGGGGAATCCCATTCTGCTCAGGGTTTCAGATATGGGTTGTCCTAGCTGATCTTGTGGTGAAAATCAAACATGGTCTTACTGCGTGGAGGCAAGATGCTGCCTGATTGTTTTAAGATGTTTTCAAGATTAACCTCCTGTTTTCATTTTCTAGTCCGGTCAATTCTTCTGAAACTATACAAATTTACACCTGGGAGGGAGTGGTTCCTTCCAGAAGGAAGAAAGTAAATATGCTTGTAATGTGCAAGTCTGCTTTGGAGTCTACGTCAAAATACAGCAGACATGTACTTCCGTGGGTACCACTGTGCCTCTTGATGGTGCTGAAGATGGAGATGGCTACAGAGCAGCAAATAACAGCTGCATATCTCCCACCTTACATCAGACTCAGGGTTTCTTTGGCTTAAAGCTAATGGTGCAAAGGGTATTTCTGAATCTCTTTCCAGAGATGCTGCAAAACACAGAAGAAAATTTAATCTTATCATCCAGTAGTCACAATGCACACTGGGCACTTTAAAATGCACTTCCATTTGATCTCTTCTAATGCAGGGTGCCCAGGTGTTTGACATGACCTAAATCCCTCATGAGGCTGCTGAGACAGGAGCTGCACCTTCAGAGTGTGGCAACCCAGAATGGCAAGTGTGAGGGATTAATTATTCTAGTTCCTTGAGACCATGTGCACCCTGGCTGACTTCCATATCCATGCACCTCAAATACAGATAAGCTAGCAGCTGCTGATGTGTTTTAAGGGACTCTGAGGACCCAGGGGAGGCCTCCTGAAGTTGATCTGTGGTGAAATGTCCTTTTCTGGGGCTGCTCTGTCCATCCCAATATGCTCTTGCAGCTTCTAGGAGCAGATGCATGCCCTCTGGCTGGGTTTGGGAGAGGTGGCTGAAAGTAAGAACAGAGTTATATTTTGTCTTTTGTGAAACTCAAGTTAGTTTTCCGTTTTCTCAAGAAGATGGAAGTAGGCTAGAAATGAGAGCATGTGGACATTTGACTTGAATGAGTGCTGGCGGCCCTAACTTTATTGTCTGGATGATGGAAGTTTTTTACTTCACACACACACTAACATTAGTGTGCTAATTCTGCAGTTACACTGGAGCATGACAGAGGAGGGTGCTGAGTCTCACGTCCTGCAAGCTCCAGGTGGTACCACCAACTGCTGTCACCTGAGCCACCTCTGCACAGAGAGAGGCAGTCCTCCTAACTGCTTCCATTCTAGAGTCATCTGAGGGAGATTTTAGAGAAAAAAAATCAAGAAGTCAAACTACACTTATGCAGGCCAACGCAGAATGTTGCAGTGGCACCAGAATCAGTCTCATTGGAAGACGTCCTAGATAATTGGAAACCAGTCCTGGTGACTGCACATTGTAACAAGCTGGGAATCTAATCAGTCCAATGCCTGGCCCCACCCAGGATGGATCTCTTGAGATGTGTGTGCTTGGGGGTTGTACAGAAGAATTCTGAGTTTAAAAACCTTCCAGGCTAATGGTCTATAATGAACCTACTCAAGGGTGTGGAGGGAACCAACTCCCTGCTGTTGCCTCCCACCCTGGGATCTTAGGAATCTCTACTGTTGTCTTTAGGGATAGAATTATCATTTGAGGGCTTAGTTCTGTATCTTACAAGACTCATATGCCTGGGAACCTTAATTTTGTGAGTGTTTGTGTGCCTGACTGTCTGTTTATGTGCCTCTACATATACATGCCGTAGTCAGAAGAGGACATCTGAACTCCTGTCAATTCTGCCCAATCCCTTTGAAAGAGGGTCTCTCGCTCAACCAGAAGCTCACACAAGGGCTAGGCTGGCTGGCTAGTGAGCTCCCACAACCCTAGTCCTAGCATTAATCCATGTGGTCCCGTGCTGCAGACTTTTTCCAGGAAGAAGGATGTTCAGACTGCTCAGTTCTTTTACTTTCCACATTGTCCTGAAATTAACACTGAATGTTGATATCTCTTCTAAATCTTTTATTATGTTATTTTTTGTTTTGTTTGAGACAGTTTCCTTGTGCTTGCCAGGGTAGCCTGGAGATCCTTTCCCCTCGACCTTCCATGTTCTGCAATTGCAGGCACTCACCAAGATCCTCATTTCAAATATCCAGATACGGGCTTGCTGGATGTTGTCATTGCTATTGGTGTCCTCCTCCTCCTTCGACTTATATTCTTCCAGCCTCTCGTGGGTGTGTCTACCTTATTCCTTCAGACAGGGTGTCTCACTGACCTAGAAGCTCCCCTCCTCAGCTAGGCAGCTGGACAGTGAGTTCTTGGGGTCCTCCTGTCTTTGACCTCTGAGGCTGGGGTCACACAGCTATGCCAGCTTCCTGTGTGGGCACTGGGGATTTGAACTCAGGTCTTCGCACTTACACAGCATGTGCTCTTACTCACTAAGCCATCTCCCTAGCCCTTCTTCCAGTCTCTTTTATTTTGCAAAATTGAAATTGTTTAATAGGCTTTTTATCCCTTTCAATGTATCAAAAATCACTTCCTTGTATCTTTTTTGAGAAATACATTTATTAATGATTACAGATTATTACGATTCATTTAACAGTTCCTTACTTTTGATAAATATTTGGATTGCTTCTGACTCTTACAATTTAGGCAAACTCAGATGTGGCAAGCAGGTTAGAGAGTAGGAACACCTCCTTAGGAGAGCAGACTCCTGTTGTCTGTTACGACTTCCCAACTACAGTGCGTTTTAAACATCCACTGCTATGCACACCTTGATTATGTAATAGGTGAGTGAACGAGTCAATGAACAAAGTGAGGCGCTGCAACCCTGGCATTTAACAGGGCAGTTGATGCGCAGTCAGTGGACTCCGAAGAATACATTAAAAAATACTTAGCTGCAGCTGGGATATGCCAGGAGGCTGGTTCTAAAACATAATTTACTTCTTCCTGGTGGAAGAAGCCAGGCTCTATTGCCTAGAAATACTTCACAAAGTGAGGGCTAACGTCATAATTTGCTCTCAGTATGGTTTCAGGAAATTAATTGTTCCATTTCTTAAGACCTTTTTCTGTGCAATAATTAAAGAAAAAACCCTCCACCACAGCAATTATCTATAATTACTAATGAAAACAGGTGTCTCAAATGCCTTTTCAAATTGAGACATGAATGGTTCATTATCGTCACAGGCAACTACCAATATCCAATTTTCAATGAGATATTGAGATCAAACATAAGGTGGAGGATGGTCAGGGAGAACAAAGGGAACAGGCACTTCCTGGATCCTGCTCACTAGAGGAAGCTTGGCAGAGGGCAGGGTTTGACAAGCATTCGGATAAGAAGCAGGGAGTTGCTTGAGAAGGCAGCATACAGTGTGGCTGAGAAAAGTACGAGGCAGAACAGTGTAGAGGGCAAAAATCTCACTGCAATGCCTTTCTTGGAGTGAGATTAATGCAGTCAAGCTGTTGTCTCTAAGCTTTGTCTCTCTGTTGAGTAATTGAGAAAGAACTGCAGTTATTAGCTTCAGAACTTCTGTATGTGCCATTCAAGGCCATTGGGAAACAATTGAATGAACGGATGGGAAGGTGTTAGCAGTGCCCAGCTTGTGCCTGGAGGTCAAGATTAATGAGGCCCCTTTCCAGCCTGTCAAATCATCTTCCCACACTATATCTTCATTGATAAAAGTGCCCTATTTTCCCTTTACAGTTTTTCTCAGTTCTTAATGTCCATGAACATGCAATAATAGAACAGGGTTGTTGTTGTTTATTTCTGCTTTTTGGGGGCCTGCTACCCAGATCCCAAATAAATCACATACAGAGGCTCACATTTAATTATAAATACCCAGCCTTTGTTTGACTCAGTTTCTAGCCAGCTTTCCTTAGCTTAAATTATTCTGTTTACCTTTTGCCTCTCAGCTTTCTTATTCTCTTACTTTTGTAAATTTTACTCTTATTCCATGGCTTGACTTCAGAATGGAAGTCAGGCAAGGTATTACATTGGGAGAGATGTTATGCCTTTGTTTCCACAGGAAATGAAAAGCTATGGAAATTAATAAGGGTCAGATTTGACCAGGAGAGATCTCCTAAAAATTGTAACTACAGACATGAAGGAAGAAACTAAGAAAAACTACAAGACAGGTGGCATATATGCTGATCCCTCTACATGGGAACAGTTCTGTGACTGGATGAGACATGATCGATCTTGTTGGCTACGGAGTCCTCATGACTTATTATTATATGCCATTCTTTCATATGGCATGGAGGAATATTACAATTTGGTTATTTAGTCCAAATGGACTTATACAGTTGACAGATGCCTTTCACATGCTCAAACACGGAACAGAAAATCATCTTTATATGACTTGTGTACACCCCACATTCTGTACTTGTGTTAATGCAGATATGTACGTTACCTTTAAAAGTTTGTGTATTTTCAGAAAAAAGGACCAGCACCAATGAAGGCAAGACAAGTAGCCTAGGTGATCTAGCCTCACAAAATGCTTCCATTGCTGTTTCCTCAAAAATCTGTTCAGAACAACTTCAAAGTGGCTAGCTAAGACAGTCCAACCTAATAGACTACTCCAGCCAAGACGTCAAATAAGACCTACACTTTCCTATCACACAGAGACTGGACAACAAATGATATAGCGAGCTCGCCCAGAACTTGACAATTATTCCAGTTTTCTCAGGGTCCGCTAAAGGTATCATCATCCCCAGACATCAAGAAGTAATTTTAAGAACATTATGCCCACATTCCCGAAAGGGGGTTGGTGGTTTTTTATCATTCAGTGATTATGGATGTTTCTCTTTATTTATGGGGGTTGGTTGCAAGTTGTTACTGATCATGG
This sequence comes from Peromyscus leucopus, assembly GCF_004664715.2. Taxonomy (NCBI): domain Eukaryota; kingdom Metazoa; phylum Chordata; class Mammalia; order Rodentia; family Cricetidae; genus Peromyscus; species Peromyscus leucopus. The sequence continues at coordinate 27,936,180 of NC_051086.1, read as the reverse complement.
TCAGGAAGAAAACTAAGTAAAGGAGATTAGATCCAGAGATCTCTTTCTGAAGAGAAAAAAGGGGGATATAGGAATGATAGGATAAAAGGGTAGATTATTGGATCTACTTTTAAAATAAAAAGCAACTACTTAAATATTTAAAATTGGTATGGATTTTTATATATTGATACAAATTTAAGGTTATTTTTGTTATAACATACTGTATTGTACCTATGTAGCTCATTTTAAAATGTAATGTAAAGTTCTAGTCCTTGAAAACTATTATTACAAACTGTTTAGAATAATTAAGAAATGTGGGTTAGTAATTTGTCATCTATAACAATCAAACTTATAGTCATGTTAGGTATGTTTTCAATGCTAAACAGATACATTTTAGATAGATAGGTGTTCTTCAAACACTTCAGAGATCCACAAAATATGGCATTTAAGATATTTTAAGGCTTTTCATGACAGTGAAATACGTCTGTTCCTGGCAGCACCAATCTACTTCAAAGAATATGACAGGCATTAAAGAACTTCCTTATGGAGTTTGCTTTCAATGTGATAAGCTATCCAATGGGTAAGAAATTTCTCTTACCTTGACTGCTGACAGTATGCTGTCCAAATTGGACAGGCAGGAAACAAAGGAAATGGATGCCAACCTTTTCCAAGGTAGGCCAGTCCTTCAAAATTCCTGCTTCATAGCAAAGTCTGTCAGCTAATCTAGTCCTATAGGCTGAAGATGGATGCCCCAATGCTGCAGAGGAACCCTGGGTAACCGTCCAGGCAGCCAGAGGTCTGTGTCATTTCTATAGTTTTGGAAGTGGCTTGCTTTGCACTTCCTGTTCACTCAGGTAATAGTTTATCCTTCTCAGGTCTCTGATGGAGTTGATGACTAGATAGTTATAGTTTTACAGTTTTCCTTGTTACCAAAATCAGAGAAGAAACTCACAGAGGAAATGTAAAGTTTATGAGGTTGAGAGACATAAAAGTTTAAGTTGTTTATCTAAAAAATGTTTTAAGGTCTAAAAAGGTATTTTTAGGTTGGTAATACAAGTTATGATTGAAAGCGATTTAGGTACAAAACTTTGGACCCAACAAGATAGGATGGATTATAATAGAGTACTTTCTCCAAAGTTGCCAAATAGAAATGGACTGGACATTGTGAATGTAATTTTTACCTGATATTTGCAGGGAAAAGGGGCTGGCTAAAGAAACCCACCCTGACCCTGGAGCCCAGAATTATGGAAGGATGGCTCAGATAAGGCCAGTGAGAGAAACACAGTTTGGCTCAGATCAGAGCCATATCTGCCCCTGCCCAACTGACTTGTGAAATCAACCAATCACAGAGCAAGACAGCAGAATCCTGGCCCTAGGGCCCACGATCAGGGAAAGAAACACAGCATGTGTTTGGGACCTGAGCCAGAGAAATGAACACTTTATCCCCAAACCCAGAACCGAGGAAATATGCCCTGACTCTGAAACTAGTAGCAAAATAACACTCTTGGCCCCTAGAATCAGAGTCAGTGAAAGAAATGTGCCCTGGCTTAGAATTAGTGTCAAAAAGCCAAGAAAAGCCAGTGAAAGAAACACAGTTTGGCTATGAAATCAGGGCCATCTCTGCCCCTTGCCCACAAAACTGACCAATCCCTGGGCAGAAAATAAACTAACCAATCACAGTTGACTCTGCCCCCTAGATATCCTATATAAACCACCCTGCCTGGTCAGTTGTGAGCTGTTCTCTCCACCCTGGTAGAGGCAGCTACTCTCCTGGACTCCTCCTTCCCAAATAAACCTCTTTCTCAAAAGAGTTTTGAGTGAAGACCCTCAGTCACTGGTGCACAGAAGAACCTTGCTAAGACATCCCATAGTGGACTGAGCAAGGGGGAGCTGACAGAAGAACCTTGCTAAGATGTCCCATAGTGGACTGAGCAAGGGGGAGCTGACAGAAGAACCTTGCTAAGATGTCCCATAGTGAACTGAGCAAGGGGGAGCTGACAGAAGAACCTTGCTAAGACGTCCCATAGTGGACTGAGCAAGAGAGAGCTGGTAACACTGAGCTGGAGATTGTGGCTTTCCAGGAGAGGAGCAGGATTGCTGTGTCCTGTGGGGAGACCATCCCCCATCACACCAGGTATATCCTGACTTTCCCAAAGAGTCAGGATACCCTTCCTTGCTGAAGCAGTTCCAGGCCTGACTCTCCTGAGAAGTCAGAAAAATTTCCTTTCTGAAGTTGGTCTGTTTCTTTGCAGTCCCAGCCATCACAGCTGTGCCAAACAGCTCCAGGTGCCCAGGACACCTTTGGGGCAGAGCTCTTGTTCTGAGTAGCTTGAGTTGTCCAGGATACTTCGCCCTCTAGGGCTGAACTGTCTCCTTGCAGTTTCAGCCATCAATTTACTAACATTTTGGTGCTGAAACCTGGGACACCAAACCCAGAGCTTTTGCAGTTTACTTACAATAATTGTTCTTATTGTATATAGTTTTATTGTGTTAGAGTTAAAACCTTTCCTTTTTATTTTGACAAAAAGGGGGAAATGTTGTTGGGTGTCTGATCACACTGTGTACAAATGTGTCACTGTTTGACCTCACCTCTACCTAAGGCACATTCTGCTTGGTTTAATAAAGAGCTGAATAGCCAATAGCTAATCAGGAGAGGATAGGTGGGACTTCCAGGCAGAGATAGGAACTGTTGGAAGAATCTGAGAGGCAGGGGATTCACCAGCCAGATGTGGAGGAAGTTGGATATACAGTACCAAGGAAAGGTAATGAGACATATGGCAGAAGATAAGACTAATATAAATAGGTTAATTTAAGTTTTGTTTGTTTGGTTTTTTTTTTTTTTGCTGCTTGCTGGAGGTCAACTTGGGCTTTAATTTGCATTAGCACTTACATGCATAGTAGTCCAAGTTGTTGATCTCATGACTTTAAAAAGTAACTCTAAAAAAGGAAAATGGCCCTTCTTGGAAGACTAAAGAAAGACATCCAGCCATAGTTGTAAAAAGTCTCATCAAAACAATATACCCTTTTATGAATTATGCCTCAATTAAAAAAAAAGTAGCCCCAAATAAGAAGCAGCTCTGAAAAAGAAAATATAACTTAAGATATTTGAAAAAAACAAGGTGAATACAGGTTCAAAAATAATTAAGATACATTTTCTTAAGGCTACCTAGAATTAGGCTTTAAAGAATTCTACCATTTCAAGTTTACCACTAGTTACTAGATACCTATTTACAAACAAGATGTTCACCTTTTTTGTTCCTTTATCAAGAGAAAAATCTACCTTCAGACTATGAGGGTGGTGATGGGGAGGGACTAGAAAACAAGATTCAAACAATCCCATGCAAATATCACATTTTTCAAATGGAAGAACTCCAAACTGCACTAGAAGATCCAATCACTAAGACACTTTCCATTGAAATGATTTAAGTACAACTGCATGGCACCAAGGTTTAGGCCTAATATAGGCCTGACAACCAAGTCCTTGTTTTCTGGAAGAAAGGCCTCAAAAGTCCCACTCAATTCCACATAGCAATACTTCAAAGATCAATTAGGTTTTCCTTTCCTTAATATTTTTGTTTTTGACTTCTAATCTTAAAGACTAGATTAAAACTTAGCTCATTTCCCAGAAGGCATTGCTTCCCTTTGCTCTATGAAAGAGTCCACCAAGACCTCTTCCTTAAAACCATCTAGCCCCAGCCTCCAGCCTGTGCTTGTGATGCATCTTTCTCAACATCCTGAAAAGGTAATGTAGGTAAAATATGCTCATAAACATTAAAACTAGTTGTTAGAAAGACGTAACTAGCTTTATAGTCTAAGTTTTAGAACATAAATACTTGTAGCTTAATCTGCACTGACAATGATTGTCGAAGCCCAGAATTCAACATTTACAAATTCTCATTCACACACACAAAACACACTATTATCACACAACTTGTGTCTTGACAGAATCTTCTGCTTTTTAAATCTTTGGCCTCCCAGTCAATCCCAAGTTCAACCAACTTTTCCAAGTTCTGGTAGTTACCTGGACCACTGAGGCATTGCCACAAGACTTCTTCTCTTTTGAAACATCCTTTTTCTCTAGAAATTAGGATAGCTACACCAGCTTGTTTCTTCTGTGGTGTATGTTGGTGTGGGATTATCTATTGCTTGATTTTTCATGGATGTGTTTAGCTTCTTTGGGTTGAATTTTCCCTTCTAGTGCTTCCTGTAGGGCTGGGTTTGTAGACAGGTATTGATTAAATCTGGTTTTATCCTGGAATATTTTCTTTACTCCGCCTATGGTGATTGAGAGTTTTACTGGGTATAATAGTCTGGGTTGGCATCCGTGGTCTCTTAGTGTCTGCATGAGATTTGTCCATGATCTTCTTGCTTTCATAGTCTCTATTGAGTAGTCTGGTGTTATTCTGATGGGTTTACCTTTATATGTTACTTGGTCTTTTTCCTTTGCGGCTCTTAATATTTTTTCTTTGTTCTGTATGTTTAGTGTTTTGATTATTATGTGGCGAGGGGACTTTTTTTTTGGATCCAGCCTATTTGGTGTTCTGTAAGCTTCTTGTATCTTCATAGGTATTTCTTTCTTTAGGTTAGGAAAGTTTTCTTCTATGATTTTGTTGAATATATTTTCTGTGCCTTTGAGTTGGTATTCTTCTCCTTCTTCTATCCCTATTATTCTTAGGTTTGGTCTTTTCATGGTGTCCCAAATTTCCTGGACGTTTTGTGTTATGACTTTTTTGTCTTTAGTATTTTCTTTGACTGACGAATCTATTTTCTCTATCGTGTCTTCAGTGTCAGAGATTCTCTGTTCCATCTCTTGCAATCGGTTGGTTATGCTTGTTTCTGTAGTTCCTGTTCGTTTTGTCAGGATTTCTATTTCCAGCATTCCCTCAGCATGTGTTTTCTTTATTGTCTCAAATTCATTTTTCAGATCTTGGAATGTTTCTTTCATCTGTTTAATTGCTTTTTCTTGGCTTGATTTGATTTCTTCCCATTTTTTGTTCTTTTTTTCTTCCATTTCTTTAAGGGAGTTTTTTATTTCCTCTTTAATGGAGTTTTTCACTTCCTCTTTAAGGGAAGTTTTTATTTCCTCTTTAAGAGAGTTTTTCATTTCCACTTTAAGGAAAGTTTTTATTTCCTCTTTAAGGCAGTTTTTCATTTCCTCTTTAAGGAAAGTTTTTATTTCCTCATTGAGGGAATGTTTTATTTCTTCTTTAAGGGCTTCTATCATATTCTTAAAGTCATTTTTAGGGTTGATCTCTTCTGTTTCTTCTGTCATGGTATGTTTAGGTCTTGCAGGTATAGAATCACTAGGTTCTGATGTTGCCATATAGGTCTTTATATTGTTGCCTGTATTTTTGCACTGGCATCTACTCATCTTTTCCTCTGTGCGGTGCAGGTGGTGTCTGTGTCTGAGAGTGCCTCTCTTGTTCTAATTTTTAGTCTTGGTTTAGTAGGGATTCTTGGTTAAATTGGTGCTATTGGGCTGTTTCTTCAGGGACAGCTGATTTCAGTCAGTGAATTATATACTTATGATTCTGGTGATCTGGTTTAGTGGCTGGGTAGCGCCTTCTGTGTTCCCAGGTCACGTTTTGTTCATTTGTCAACTCCTCAGCTGATCTTGTTTCTTCAGACTTCAAACTTTAGGCATCTGAATCCTCTCCCAGATGGGTTTCAGCTGAGCAGGGTAGTCTCACAAACACCTCCAAGTTGTTGGGTTTCACAGGATCAGCAGTTGGGCCCTGGGTTGTCCCCAGACGGAGTGCCCAGACTTGCCCTGGTTCCGACCCACGGAGATAGCCTCTTCCCCAGGTGTTGGAGCCAGGGGCGTCCCCATTCCAAGCTGCGTCCACCCGTCTCCGTCCCCGGGCCTGTCCACCCCTGTGGCCCACCGCCACAGGCCCACCTGCGTCCACTTGTCTCTGCCACCGGGCCTGTATGTCCCTGTCAGCTGCCGCTGGGTCTGTCTGCCTCTGCGGGTGGCCAACAGGCCTGTATATCTCTGCCGGCTGCCACGGCGGGCCTACCTACCTCTGCTTGTCACCGCTGCCAGGCCCATCCACCTCTGCGAACTGCCACGGGGCCTGTATGTCTCTGCTGGTTGCCGCTGGGCCTGTATGTCCCTGTTGGCCGCTTCCACTGGGCCCTTCCACTTCCGTGAGTCGCCAACCTGCGTCTGCCCTTCTCCGCCCCGTGGCCTGTCTACTTCTGTGGACTGCCGCCGGGCCTGAATGTCTCTGTCGGCCGTCGCCGCCGGGCCCGTTCACCTCCGTCTGCTTATCTCTGCCGCAGGGCCTGTCCACCTCTGTGGGCCACCGCTGGGCCTATATGTCTCTGCCGGCTGCCACCAGGCCTAAATGTCCCTGTCGGCCGCCGCCGCTGGACCCGTCAACCTCGGCGGGCCGCTGCCACAGGCCTACCTGCATCTGCTTGTCTCCGCCATCTTGTTGTTTGGTTTTTTTGAGACAAGGTTTCTCTGTGTATAGTCCTGGCTGTACTAGAACCCACTTTGTAGACCAGACTGGCCTCAAACTTACAAAGATTTGTCTGCCTCTGTCTCCTGAGTGCTGGGAATAAAGGTATGTACCACTACCATCTGGCAATTAATTTAAGTTTTAAGAGCTAGTTGGAAACAAGTGTAAGCTGAGGCCAAGCTTTCATAATTAATAAAAAGTCTCCTTGACATTATTTGGGAGCTGGCAGTTGGAAGAAAGTTGAACTACATTAGTGTTTGAGTCAGACCCTCTTCCTGAACCTGGAGCTCATTGATTTGGTTAGATGCCTGGCCCATGAGCTTTAGGGATCTGCCTGTCTCTGCCCTCTGAATTCTGGAGTAACAGACCTACACTGCTACTCCTGACTGAGGCTGCTGGGGACTTGAACTCAGGTCCTCTTGCTTGTATGGCAGGCACTTGTCAATTGTGCCATCTTCATAGCCTCTTGTGGGAATGTTTATAAAGCACTGGCTTGTAGTTCTATTTTTCTTCAGTTTCTCCATCAATGTTTCAGTTCTTCTGGACCCAGAAGCATGTTAATGAGAAACCAAACCAAAGGAAAATTTTGTTTTTGTCCATCCATTTATCTATGCTCTTCCCTAGCAGGTGAACTTGACAAATTTCCATTCCCAGAACCCTCCCCTGGCTTCCATTTTAAGATACCAGCGAAGACACAAGGCAAGCATATGAGCTTGAATTTCAGAAAAAGGATGAATCAGTTTTTAGTTCACTCTACATCATATTTCTATCTGCTATTGGACAACCTTAATACTGTGGTGCATGTGCACTCCAAGACCTGTCAATCATGGAACCAATGCCTTTGGCTCAGACTGTGTGTACCAGAAATTGGAATCCTACCCAAGCCAGGTCAATCAGAGAACTCCCTGTGCAATTCCCGACTCAGTGTGGGAGGAAAGGCATTGCTTTTCATGTTACTAAGCTGAAAGACTGGTAGTGACCAGAGACAACAGTTTCTCCTTTCACTTGGATAAAGGCTGTCTGTGGAAGATGACGATAAGGCCACCCCTTCAGAAAAGCAAAGAGAGGGAGAGAGCACACTCACATCCTCAGTGATGTCCCTGGATCCACTCCTACATGGAAGCAGGCCTATCTTTAACTTGCCAGAGCCAGCAGCCACTGCATCTGTCTTTTGCAGTTTTTTTTTTCTCCCTTGAGCTAATTTGAGTTGCAACCAATAAATAAAGCATATCTGGCACTCATTTACTCCACTGTGTTTCTCTGTCACTTGACACCCTCTACTCTATTCCAAAATGTGTGCCAAGAGAAATTGCATTAGCTTAGCCCTTGTCCTGAAGGCTCCTCTCATCATTGCCTTGAGCTTCATTATACAGCAAACTCATGGAGCCAGTACTTTCTCTGGGACCCTTTCCTCCAACCCCAAGCTCCCCACATCTCATCACTGATGTGTTGCTGGATCATTGGCACCTGAGTTTAAACAGAGTCCCAAAGACTTCATGCGCTTCAGCACAGACCCCAGGAGAACACATGAGAAGAGGTTTTGCAAGCCTCCCCATACACCCCCCCACCCCCCTCCTCCCTGCCTAGTAGCTGTCAGTATAGTTAGGGGAGGCTCTTGCTCAGGGCACTTTCTTCCCTTGAGGGCTTAGCACTGGGGAAACTGTCTGACCACAGCAAGAGAAGAGAGTTATGGGCATTTTTTTCCTCTAGTATTGTGGATATGAGGCTCATTCTTCCAGTTTAAGACCCTGTACATTTTGAAAGAAATGCATCCTGGCTGATACAGACAGCCACTGACTTAAGTGAGATCTCAGGACTATAGTGCTTGATTTGCAAACACGAGGATGTGGGTTGGATCCCACAGAACCCAAGTGAGGAAAAGCCAGGGAGTGGTGGGGATTACAAGCACTTGTAATTTCAGTGCTGGGGAGTGGGGAGAGACAGGTGTGTTCCTGGCACTTCTGGCCAGTCAGTGTATCCTACCTACAAAGGTCTAGGGGAATAAGAGACTTTGCCTTAAAAGCCAAAATAAACAACACTGAATAACAACACCCAAGGTTGTCTTCTGGCCTTCATAACCACAGAACCATGTGGAGACATATCGACACCACACATAAGCGCACATATATACATACAAAGACATTCACTAAGAACTGTGTGTTTATTGATGAGCTCATGTAACACTGCCGGGTTTTCTTCTCTCTCTCTCTCTCTCTCTCTCTCTCTCTCTCTCTCTCTCTCTCTCTGTGTGTGTGTGTGTGTGTGTGTGTGTGTGTGTGTGTGTGTGTGTGAGAGAGAGAGAGAGAGAGAGAGAGAGAGAGAGAGAGAGAGAGAGAGAGAAAGAAAGAGAGATTCAGAAAGACGTAGCAAAGAGAAAGGGAGGTGGATAGTGCTGTTGTTTCCCCAGCTTTCTCTTCCTCTTCCATGTGTCATAAGATCCAGCTGTTGTGAGTTATTCATGAACTTCATTGTGGATGTGAATCAGGAGTTTTTCACTACCATGAGACTTGGTCAAAACTGTCTATAGGGAAACAAATTTTACTTAAGGATAGCAGTTTCTCAAACTCTCTTCCTACATTGGAGTCTCTGAAGGTCCCCAACCCATCTGTGTGTGTTCTACAGTAGAAACTAAGTTTAGCTAGGATCCATTTCCTGTCCCCTCTTAAAACTAGCCCTAAATAATGACAGATGTTTTTAGATATTAACACCATATCTGGATCCATGGTTATAACATGTGACCCAGCCAGCCAATGAGCAGCATCTAGCCTCCTGACGGTGGTGATGGATTCAGGGATGGCTTTATGACAGAAGCTGATCTAATCATAGGAATCTTCAGGTCTTTGGTAGAAACCCTGGACCACTGGGATCTTCCCATATCTCTGCAGACAGTCTGCTGCTATGAGGGAAGTCATTCTTCAGACACAGTGGCTAGAATTGCAAGAAGTGAACCTCAGTACTACAGACTCAATGGTTGTGATCTTAGGAAACCACACCTGAAATTTGCCCTCAGCCTGGACTTTTCTGTTGCATGAGGTGATGAATTCACTCTTGTTCACCTTAGAGCCAATCTGACTTTACTTTTTCACTATTTAGGGTGTATAAAGTCTTCACTTATGCACAGAGCTCCACTTTATTCTCCTGTGAACCTTTCCCAGTGAGAACCACTACTTAAAATCAAGTCAGTCATTCCAATTGGTGTGACTGACTTTGGCTGAAGGCACATCTGCCTCTTTCTCTTCTGGGAGTACCTCCTACCCATTCTGCAATCCAGCCTGTCAGTACTTATTGAACATTCACTTTGTTCTGAGCAAGGAGCCAGATGCTCAAAGACATCCCAATAACAGCAAAGATGGAGTTGGCCAGGTGCTTGTAGTAGAATGAAATGGAAGAAACCTTGAGTTTCTCTGCTTCCCACTGCTGTGAGACCCTGGCTACTCACCATGCCTCTCTGAGTTTTGCTTCTCATCTGCAGTGTGAGGGGAATGGCTGACAATTCTCCATAATCCTCCCATGGCTAACATTCTACATCTCTGTACATATAAGTCTGTTCAAACCATACAGCTGCAGGCTTTCTTCTGTGGCCAACATTGCTAAGCACCTACTGTGCTCTCATTGCTACAGACACAAGTAACAGAACAGAGAGGGGCACATTTGGGGATGGCTTAGAACACATAATATTCTTATTGTTTGCAGCTCTCGTATTAGAAAATTACTTGCTGAGTTATTTGTATGCCCCAGATCAATACAAACAGTTGCATTTGTTGTTGTCATGGCCTTTTATAGACCTAGAAAAACTGTGGTCTTTATGCATAGGTTCTCACTGATGCTTAGCCACCTGGTGCCTGCCCTCATGCTTCAATGATAGTGCTTCAAACGGGTGTTCTTTTGTGGTCTGTTTAGAGCCATGTCTTTTAGACACATGTGGTGTGTGTGTGTGTGTGTGTGTGTGTGTGTGTGTGTGTGTGTGTGTGTGTATGTGGAGTGATTGGTGAGTTTTCTGTTTAAATTTACACCCAAACATAGTGCTGAAAGCCATCTAATGTCTTTATTTCCTTTTGAATTATGTGTCTCTGTGTGGGTATATGAATGCAGGTGCCCACAGATAGAGGTGATGAGTGCCCCTGGAGCTGGAGTTGCAGGTAGTTGTGAGCCACCAGACATGGGTGATGATGGTTCACCACAGAGCCTTCTCTCATGCCATCTGGCAAAGAAGCACACGCTTCTGAGTATGCTGCTCAGATATGTGTTCTAGTGCCTTTGGCCATGGTCCAAAGCCTGTGAACCACACATATTAAATAATCTTTAAACAGAAACAACGTAAGATCCAAGGTGAGAGTTGATTGGCTGAGAACATTCTTGTGACCGGAAGCTGAACAGAACCATTCAGGGTTTACCTTTATTTTGCTAAAAGTAGTGGTTTGGAATTTGCTGACTGAGATACTGTGGCCACTTTTCTGATGATAACAAGAAATGGTCATGCATTGTGTCAGATGTGGCTAGAGAGACTCACAGGGAAGCAAAGCAGAAGAGCCAGAAAGGCAGTCTGCACTTACAAGCTCATCAGAAGTAAGCAGGTTCCAGCAAAGGGTGAGAAAGAGGATCCTGCAAGACAGGTGTGACATTTGCATCTGAGGACCTCTCAGAGCTGGTGTGGCCCCAGGAAAGTGAGCAGGGAGTGCACTGAGAGGTGAGGAGGTTGAAGAAGTAGTGAGAGTCCTGACTGGAAGGGCTTTGTGGGTTCTGGCAAAGCAGTGCTTTACCTTGAGTGAAATGTGAAATAAAAACTGGTGAAAGGTTTTGATAGAAAAAGTTCACGGTCTGAGTCAGTGTGTGTGTGTGTGTGTGTGTGTGTGTGTGTGTGTGTGTGTGTGCGTGTGTGTATGCATGAAGGAGCACATGTATGCACATGTGTGTGCAGGCCAGAGGGCAACTTCATGCATCACTTCACAGGATCATCTACTTCGGTGTGGTTGTCTTGTTTTTTTGAGACTGGGTTTTTTCAAGGGGGTCTGGAACTCACTGATTCACCTATATTGGCAGCCACTCATACCTAAGGATGTTTTGCCCCACCTCCCCAACCTTGGGATTTCAAATGTGAGCCACCACATCAGACTTCCTGGGTTCTAAGGATTGAACTCTGGCCCAAACTCTACCTCCCCAACCTCCCAAGTCAGCCTTAATGGGGTTCCCAGTTGTGGCTGGAGGGGTGAGAGTCAGGGGACAGATGAAAAGGAAGGGGATTAGTGAGGGGCTGCTATCACAACATGCAGGCTCAATGTGATCTGAATCCCAAAGGCAGCCATTAGCCTCCTCCCTCAACAGGTTTCTGGGAGTTTGAAAGGCTCTCTGTTATTGCAAAGTCCTTGAACTTGAGCAGTAAATTATCTTCAAAGTTCCATTAATGCACCTTGCATGGTTCTGTCCTCAGTGCCCCATGCCCTGCTCCTTCTGAGAAGTGGCTATAAATAACACAAAATTCAGCTCTTCAGGGCAACAGTGCCTGGAGTCTTCTCTGGGCAATTTTACATCCAGCCTCTCCTCACCCCCAAGTTAATCTTGTTATAGCCTGCTCTATCTGGGTATCTTCTAATCATCATTTAAACTGCAACACTCAAACATCCTGTTCATCACCAGGCTGAGCCCCCCTTAGTGGTCTCAAAGGAGCTTTGAGTTCAGATGAAATTCCAACCAAATGTCTTTCTAGAAAAATCCATTGAACTGACATATGGGAATGTATTTTTTAATCTTCTTATCTGAATTCATCTTCGTGGATGAATTATGTGCAACCCTGGTCCCTTGTTGCTGACTCAAGAAGAAGGTAAAAAGTTTGTAATCTGGTTTCACTAAATCCTTATGGCTAGAGGTATAAGTAAATTTGTTGCAACTCTGTGGGTTTGGTCCCAGATTTTGGCACCAAAACATGAGTTTTGCACCTCTGGGAAAGGGTATCCTGACCACTTGGGAGTCCGGTGACAGCTGGAGCTTCGATGAGACAGCAGCCAGGGAGGGCAAGGTGGCTGCTTAGAACAGCTGACAGCTGGAAGACAAGGCATCCTGGAAGCTGTGAGCCGCTTAGGACAGCTCTGCCCTGGAGGGGATGTTTTTCTGACTGTTGGGGAGAGTCAGACCTGGGACTGCTTCAGCAAGGAAGGGTATCCTGACTGTTCAGCAGAGTCAGGCACACACATCACTGGTGTGATGGGGGATGGTCTCCCCACAGGATATAGCAATCCTGCTCCTCTTCTGGAGAGCTGTTACAACTGGGCTTTTTCAGTCCCCACTTAAGGGGGCTTCCTAACAGAGTTCTGCTTCTTGGGCCTAAGATGTTGCTTCTTTTGCTTCACTCTGTAAAAGTGGAAAATTCTGCAGAAATATAGCAATCTCTTCTGACTCCAGAGGAGATTTTTCAGCTCTCTCTTGCTCTGTCCACTGAGGGACATCTCAGCAAGGATCTTCCCCACACCAGTGAATGAAGATCTTCACACCCAAAACTCTTTTGAGAAAGAGATTTATTTGGGAAGGAGGACTTCAGGAGAGTAGCTGCCTTTACCAGGGTGGAGAGAACAGCCCACAACTGACCAGGCAGGGTGGTTTATATAGGATATCTAGGGGGTGGAGTAAACCAGTGCTTGGTTAGTTATTTTTCTGCCCAGGGATTGGCCAGTTTTGTGGGTGAGGGACAGAGATGGCCCTGATTTCATAGCCAAACTGTGTTTCTTTCACTGGCCTTATTTGGCTTTTTGACACTAATTCTAAGGCCAGGGCACATTTATTTCACTGACTCTGATTCTAGGGACCAAGAGTGTCTCTTTGGTACTGGTTTCAGAGTCAGAGCATGTTTCCTTGGTTCTGAGTTTGGGGATAAAGTGTTCATTTCTCTGGCGCAGGTCCCAGACCCAGGCTGTGTTTGTTTCCCTGGTCCTGGGCCCCAGGGCCAGGTTTTCTACTGTCCTGCTCTGTAATTGGTTGGTTTCACAAGTCAGTTGGCCAGTAGCAGAGATGTCTCTGATTTGAGCCAAACTGTGTTTCTTTAACTGGTTTTATCTGGGTCATCTTTCCCAATTCTGGGCTCCAGTATCATGGTGGGTTTCTTTAGCCAGTTCCTTTTCCATACAAGAGGATTGGAGAAGGATCTGTTGAGCACATATGTATTCAATTATTCATTATTAATATTTATTGAATAACTACTATGTGCCAGCCATTGTTTCACATCCTGAGAAAGAATTGAATACCAAGTGATAGACTCCCAAGACAGATATACACTGGTCACTTACATGACAAGTGGAATTATATACTGGTTGAGATACGTACTCTGGAACCTGGCTTTGTTCAAATGTTTTCCTGGTGCCTAGAGGTTGTGTGACTTTAGACAAGTCATTTAAGCACCCCCTCTGGCAGGGTCCTGATCAGTAAAAGAGGTAATACAAGCACTGGGTTACAGTGCATCTAGTTAAACATCAGCAGTTTGTATGTGTGATTTGAGTCTAGTTGAGTGCTTGGTGAGTGCAGTGGATGCTCACACATGCCAAGTAGACACAAAGGAGGACCTGATTGTAAAAGGGCCTGGCCAGGTGCAGTGAGCCTCCATCTATACCTCTGCAAAAACATGAGAAGTGATTGCATTCCTCTTAGTTCTTGGAAAAAGTGAAAAACATGAGAACCAGGAGTGCTGGGCTGCTTCTCACTCATGGAGCTCATTGACAGAGGTCTGAACCTAGAGACAGAGACTGAACGCAGCTAGGTTCGATTGCACTTTGACTGGTTGCTTCTCTGATGAGGTCTGCAGGCTGCACTAACTAATCTGTCTATAGGGATAAGAATTTAGAGGGCAGTTTGATACTATGTCCATTTAACAAAATAATGATAGTAGGTTCGGCCATAGGGACTGTAGGCTCCCAAACCTTGGATTCTTTGCCAGATTTATAATACCAGGCATATACTTCCTCTTATGAAAAAGACCTTAAGTCCAATTAGAAAGCAGTTTTATTTATTACCCTATAATATTTGTGCCAGTGTTGAATCCATGAATGTATCTTGTCATGCTAGTCCTGTTCATAGCTGGGTGACACTGTTGATTGCTTCCACCCCAGTGACCTGTGTAGCACCCACCAGTGCTATGAAAGCTGGCCAATAGGAAGGAAGCTTCCTGGACAGGGCCATCCTAATTTTTTTCCATGTCCTATGACTAAAGTATGTGGTGTTTTCAGCGATAGGATCTTATTATCAAGTTCTTATGGGTAACCAAGAGCAATGCTAATCATCTGTACGGTTTTGGGGATTCCAAGAATACTTCTTACCAATGACTCAAAGTGGAGATGTTGTACATACACTGTTTGCTTTTTTACTTGGAAACCAGTGACTCTGGGAGGAGCATTTTTCCCCTGTGGAGGGCAACTCCAATTAAACACTGTTAATGCTGTGAGTCTTTAGATAAATTTCCTTCCTTAGTTTCCTTATCTGTAAAGTGGCAACAGACACACATGTGGTTCAGGACTGTTAAAAGACTAAGGGAGTCATGGGTATAGGCTTCTGCCAGGAGCATGTTCATGAAGTCACATCTCATTCTCTCCTAAAACCATAGGATATGGCAATAAACCCCTTTCTTAGCTGATATGAATTTGATTCCAGAAACTATGTTTAAAATTATTAGAAAATCCAATTCAAGTTACTCTCAGTCATAGAAGAGATTTACAGACTCTCCTCTGTTTGAACTGGGGAAATGTCTTAACCAACCTATAGTAAGAAGAAATATCATAAGGTAAAATTGCATTAATGCCACACCATCTACCAAACACAACAAGGTAAGGGCAGTTGTATCAGGCACTGGAAGTGCATCTTGCTGCCCCTAGTTGTGAGAGTCTCATTCTGCATAGCACTAGCTTGGGGACAGAACCAAATCTGAGAGACTCAAAGTCTGAAGCACCATTTCCACCGAATGTGTTTCAGTTTCACACCATTGGGGGGGGGGCAAAGTCAAGCTATTTTAAGTTGGGAATCATCCATTCTGAGTAAAGCTACATCTTCCATGAGGAGGTCTGTCTTCTTCAAGTGGTGCTGAGCGGTGGCACAACTTGTTCTCCAGGTCTCCTCACCACCGACCTCTTGTCCTTTGCACCCTATGACCCATCGTCATGAGTCAATGTGGCTGGTGAGGGTAGAAGTTCAGTGCTTCCTTGTCCTCATGCTATCTGTCCTAGGGCCGCAGAGATTCCCCCTCTA
Source organism: Peromyscus leucopus (assembly GCF_004664715.2). Taxonomy (NCBI): domain Eukaryota; kingdom Metazoa; phylum Chordata; class Mammalia; order Rodentia; family Cricetidae; genus Peromyscus; species Peromyscus leucopus. The sequence goes on along the minus strand of NC_051086.1, from coordinate 27,920,515 downwards.
GCAAATGGGCCTTTCTCCTCTTACCTTATTGGGTCAAATGATATCAACTGGCTAAATGAATCACAATGGCCCCCAAGAGTGTGGAGACTGGTTCAATTCGGTTGGAGCCCACCCTGGAGATCTGAGCAAGGCTGTGGATGTTACAAGGGGGCAGTACTCAGTTCAAAGTGAGTTTAATTACCCAGAAAAAAGGGGATAGATGCCAATTGTATTTGTTTTTCTTGTTTCTTCTTTTGAAACCTTCAACTTTCCCTAGAAGAGGGTGTGTTCCGTGGAATACTTGAAGTTTTGGTCTTGTACAATTTTAGAGGACCTGGAACATATTGGATTTGAACAGAATGTGGTTTTTTTTAATCTTTAATAGTCCAGGCTCATTTATTCAATGTCACAAAGAGATGAAAGTCAACATCTGGTTGAATTCCAAGACCTCTGTGCTTTCCCACAATCCCTGTAATAATGAAGAATGTGCTCAGCTGTAAGAGAGTTAATTGGCACTAACTAAAGGGTAGATAACAGGTTGGTGGTGATTCAAAGGGAAATCCTGGTTAATTCGCAACTATAGGCACACAGGAAATTATTTGCTTTCAAATCTTGTTACACCATTTCTCATGCACATATATGAGATGGCAGAAGATGATGGAGAGATAATTGAACCTGTGCGGAATAGTCTATTCTCTCAAAGATTACTGTTTGAGTGTGAAATGTCTCCCACAGGCTCCTGGATTTGAACACTGGGTCCCTAAATAGTGGTGGTGTTTGGGAAGACTGTGAAATCCATGAGAGGTGGAGCTTTGCTAGAGAAAATGGGTTACTACTGATGGCATGCTTTGAGAAGGTACAGCCTGGTTCCACTTCTGTTCAGTCTGCTTCCCAGCTGTGGATGTTTTGTGACCCAAGAGCCTGCTGACCCTGTGGCCATGCCTTCTCTATGCTGACCAACCTGATTCTCTCAAGGTGCCAGCCAGCACAAGCCCTTCCTCTCTGGAGTTGCTTCTTATGAGGTGTTTTGTCACTCAGTTTCTCTTCCGGAAGAATGAGTATTATAGGAACCACTCCACAGAACAGTTGGGAGAAAAAGTGCATTGAATATACCTTATGATGCTTGGCACAGAGTAGGCTCACGAATGTGTAGTCCAGTGATTCACAAGCAGGGATAGTTTTGTCTCCCAAGGGCTATCTAGCACTATCTAGAGACACCTTTGATTGCCACACCTGATGGAGGTGTGCAGTTGTCTGTCATTGGTGTGTAGAGGCTAGGGATGCAACATAATATCCCATAAGTATAGGTCAGCTCCAACAATGGATTATTTGAACCCAGAGTATCAATAGTGCTGTGGTGGAGAGCTGCTGCACTCAATAACCTCAGTGTCTATCCTCTGATCCTTTGTGAAGTCTCCTTCCTGTGGAGAGCTGTTATAGGACAAAGACCAAATGGGCAGTAGCAAAGAGAGCCCGGCCAGCCTTGTGAAGTGGGTTTGGTTATACTCAATCAAAACAGACTGTTAGAAACACAAGGCTTAAAAATAACACTCCAGCCTTCACCACCCCCTGAGCCTGTCTTTCCAAAGCTGAGCTAGATTCAAATATCAGCACATCAGTCATGACCCTGAGCAACTTATTACCGATCCTACCCTCACTTTATCTGTCTGCAAATTTGCAGTGGTAATATGTTTATCTCTTTGGGTTGTTGCAAAGGATGAAATGAGTGCAGGCAGCAAGGCCAGGCACCTCAAATTGCACAACTGTGATGACTACACCTTAGTGGTTGTTGCCTCTTATGCAACTTGCCCTTCCCATCTTCACTGAGACGTAAGTTTATAAAAAACATAGATAGGTAGATATCTCCAACCCAAAGCCAAAGGATGTGTGGATGTATTAATGTATGGATGCCATTAATATTGATCTAGGGATTCTGAAGAGCAACTGGGAGACTCCTTCTGTAGGAGTTCATGAATTTTAAGCTCCCTGTGGAGCATGAACTCACACTCTCTTCTTTGCAGAGATGATACCAGACCTCTGATTTCATTCCAAGATGTGTGCATTTTATTTTCCTGTCTATTTCACCTATTCCACAATTGATTTTCTGAATCATAGCAGAAAAGTCCAAAATAGAAGCAAAATATAGTGTCAACCCTTTACTAAACATGTTTCTTTTGACTTGCTAATTCAGGGAATGACACGAAAGCCCCCTGGTATGTAATTTTATGTATGTGAATGCTTTGTGTGAGAGGGTGTGTATTTTGTGACTATTTCTAATTTCTTATGCACATGAGTATATATGCACACATCCACCCACGGTTGTATTTGCAGTCCTGGTGTATGTTTAGTTGTCTTATGCCATTTCATGTATGCACATCTCAGGATTTATGCTTCAACCTATATGTATGTAATTTATTACTTATACATGAGTTGTGTGTATATAGATGGTTTCCTATTTGAATTTGCGTGTTTGTGAGTGTGTGAATTCATAGAGCTGATATGCTTCTGCATTATTACTGATGTGCTCAGAGCATTAAATTCCTCATGCATATGTTTGTCAGCATGCAAGAATATGCTATCTGTGAATTTACTGAATACTGGAACTTAAGTTCATGTTGGTGCTTGTGTGTCTTTAGTGAATGTTATCAATGGTGTGCACTCATACATTTGTGTACATTTGTAGGGGTGTGTGTACATGTGTGAATGCATATATGTGTGTATCAAAGAAAGAGGAAGCAAAGCTTTTCAGTGGACATTTATCTTTGTCCCATTGCTGCTTAGGCCAAATGTGTGCTCCCCACAAGCGACATTGGGAAAGAAGTAAGGATGAAGACCATCTGAATTCTGGAAGAAAATACCTTGCTAGTAAATTTTCCCCTCCTTACTGTTTCACACTGAACACTTACTGGTACTTTTAAAATGAGAGATTTTTGTAAAGTAGTTAGGCAACTATTTTTAAAAGCTTTCTAGTAAATCCGACATCCCCAAAAGGCCTGGAGTCACAGGAGCTGGATTCTTACTCACAGAGTCTTGCCATGTCTACATTCAGAATTGAATATCCTAAAGAATGTGCTGTAAATCACCAGCCTAACTGTGTGTTTGCTGATCCATGTATAAGACTTGCCACTTGACAGACTTAAAATTACCAATGAGGTGGGTATTTTGCTGGAGGGAGCAGTGCGTTTTAACCATGTTTTTAGGAATACTTGCAATGGGCAAAGGCATATGCCACCTAGCCTAAAATTTACACTGCACAGACAAAGAAACTTGAGGCCTAGGGAAGGAAACCCTTCAATGGCTAGAGATAGAACTATGAACAAGGCGGGTCTGGTTGCCATGGAGCTTAACAATCACACAGGAAGGTATGAATGCCTGGCTTCTCCTCTCTGGTTCCATGCTGACCTCTTTCTGTTCCCCCAAGTCCTCTCCTGTTGGGAATTTTGCACTTGCTGTTCCCTCTTCCTGGAATATTCTAGCTCTTCCTGTGATTCATTCTTTCTCCTCACCTCCATTGAGTGTTAATCCTTATAATATTATTTATATACCATCCTTACATACACCATGAGAATTATTTCTCATCCCACACTCTTTTCCTGGGAGGCCAGCCCATTTTATTGCCCTCTACCTATGATGGTTAATTTTATGCATCAACTCAATAGCCGCTAAAGCGTTGTTTCTGGATGTGTCTGTGAGCTTTTTCCAGAAGAGATTAGACCTAGAATCAAATGGAGGACAGATCCCTTCTCACCCACATGGGTAGACATCCAACAATCCACTGAGCATGTGAATAGAACACAAAGGTAGAGGGGAAATGCTTTCTTTTCTTGAGATGAGGCTTTGGCCTATTCCTGTCCTTAGATGACAGAGCTGGTTCTCAGCTCTGAATTATGGTATGGGTACAAAAGTAAGGGGTAAAAAAATAGGCCAGAACTCCAGGTGTACCTATGAGAGGCTATAGCATGATGTTGGTTAGGTGGCTGGATCCTAGGAGAGACACATAAATGTACTGGAGAAATGCGAAGTGTAAGTGACAGTGGTGTATGAAACAATGGATGCTTCCAGGACTAGCTGTTTCCCTCTTAGGGGAAGGGAAGAGCTATTAACTTTCTGTAGGTCTCTAGTGCCTCGGGTAATGGCCATGAACAAGACTCCCACTTGTTTCAGTACACAGGCTGAAAGAGATGTGCTCCTCTACACATCTTTCCCAGGTGAAGAGACCACATTCAGTAGGATTCTGGCATTTTCCCTTATTTTCTTTGATTTAAAGAGGTATTTGTTTGCTTCCATAGCAATGATACCATCTGGTAAAGCAAGAATGTACTTAGTACTATATCCTAAGTACTGTGGATTCGAGTAGATTGTGAAGTCTTCTCATTATTATTCTCCATGTGTGTGGTCTTTGGCAAATTGTTCGGCTTTTCTGACCCTATTTACTCAATGACAAAACCGAAGTAGATATCACCTAGACTGCAGAGTCACGGTGAAGAAGAAAGTGGAAATAAACACATAGCACATGGCTTAGGGCCCAGCATTGGCAGGTCGTTTACTAGTGACCCTGGTGGTGTTGTAACGGTGCGGTAAGTTAGGAGAATTACGACAATAGTGACAATGACGACAAAGTGCTAATTTGCAGACAGTATCAGCCTTCTATTCTGAAGGGCACCAAAGCCACATCTAAAAATGTGGTAACCATGAGCGGCTGAGGCAGGATGATTTCTGGGAGTTCAAGACCAGCCTAGACTACTTAGCAAGATCCTGTCTCAAAACAAGCAAGCAAACGTATGCCTGCCCTTCATTTGTTCCCTTTGTGTAGTGCTGGGGAAAGGTCTCAGCCTGTCACAGTTGTGTCAGCTCTCCTGGAGTTTTAGAGCCCCTGATGGACACAGCACAGGTACTGTGGCCAGCGCTACTGCTGGAGGGAAAATGTCATAGTGTTCAGGGGAGGCCTCTGCTGTGCTATCAAAGCCTGGCTTTACACTGGCAGGTTGGGTGGCCGGAGATGCATTGTCTCATTTTGCTGACACTCAGTTTGTCCGATGATGAAATGGGCATCAGAATGAACATACACGTGAGTCTTTCAAATATTTGTTACATGTCTTTCATGACAGCTCCTCACAAAGCGATGGCAGAGTGAATGCGGGCACTTGTGGGCAGTTGTGCAACAGTGAGACGAACAGGCAGAAGCTCTGTCATTAGCCTGTGCTGTTAAGCTGGCAGCATGCCTGTCCACTGTAAGGGGTTTGCCTACACATGCATGTGTGCACATGGATTGCTTTTCTTGTTTCTGTGGCAAAATATCTGCCTTTCATCCAGAGAGTGTTATTTTGAGGACACACTCACTGTCTATTGTTGCAGGGAAGGCATCTGGCCATAGTTATTACATGAGCTCTCAGGAAGCAAAGAGTGAATAGGAAGTAGAGTGGGACTATAAAATCTAAAAGCTCACCCCCAGTGACTCACTTTTCAGTAAGGTTCCACCTCCTGAAGATTGTAGAACCTCCTGGAACAGCTCCACCCACTAGAGACTGAGTGTTTGATCACATGAGCTTATAAGGGCCATTTCTCATTCAAGCCACTCCATTTGTATATATGCCTATTGTGTATATACACATGTGAACATAAAAGCATGCTGCATACCTCTACACTGGATATTGAGTTGAAGAAAGGCCTTTGATTTGTCTTCCAGGCCTCTGTCATACTCCAACAGCAACAGGAAGTTTGTTTAGTAGGCTTGTCCCAGCAGGTAATGTCTTCTGATCCTACTGAGATGCCAGAAACCCTCAACAACATTTACAGCAAGGCTCTTGAGCGGTCAAGTTCCAAAGTTTTGCCAAAGTTCCAGCTTTGAAATAAATGAACGCTTTCTCTGTCCTTTTCCTCTGTCCTTTCACACAGTTCACATCCAATAATTTTTTTTAATCCCCAAAAGATTGTGTTATTTAAGTCTTTGTAAGGAGCTGTGATTGCCACACTTAGAGCTCAAGATGCAATCAGGGAAGAGAATCAATGCCTCATAACCCCATGAACGGATGTGCTCCCCCATAATTTCTTCAGTAATGACTTGTGTAAACTGTGTGTTTCTGTAATTGAAACTCCATGGTGTGGGGGTGGTTTATAAAGGTCTGTAATTTATGATCACTTTTCCATATTGTTTCCTGGTTCCTGTGCTTGTCCTCATTAGAATGTTGCCGCTACCACCTCCACTTCAGTCCATCACCACCATTTAGTCTAGAAGGTAAAAACACATGGTGCAGTTGGGAAGGAAGCTTCCCACAAACATAGACAAACTTTAAAATCCATTTTTTTTTTTGCCAAAGGACAAATATTGTTATTGTCGTTTGCCATGTATTTTCTGACAGTATCTAAGATGTGATTTGTGAAATGGTTGTGAAGAGATTCGTACTTCAAATGTCTGGTAATAACACCATTTTTCTCTTGTGACCACCAGATTTTATGTGTTTCACAGTTACAAAAGCCTGGCAGAGGGGCAAGGACTGGGATGCATAGTTTGCTCTCAGAGGGCATTCCATCACAGGGCCATCTGAAAGGAAAGATGTGCCTCCTGCCCTGAGGAATTACCCAAGAGTGAGTGGCTTTCTCAGGATTTGCACTGAGTGTAGGCTCAGGAACCCCAATGAGTGCCAATGTGCTGTTCTCTTTCCCACTCTTTCTTCTGCAGCAGAAAACAAGCAAAACCTCCAGGTACAATGTGCAGCTCTCAACTGAGTGGTCAGGAAGCTGAGGCAGGTGATTGCTGTGCAACTGAGATCAGCTTGGGCCACATAGTGAGTGTCCAGCCAGCCCAGGGTGCAAAGTGAGACCGCATCTGAACAGACAGAGGAATGAAGCCAAGCACCATACAGCATTTGAATGATTCTAAACTCAAAGATGATTGAAATGAACTTTAGAGAAACTTCTCTAATCTAATGTATTTTTCTATTTATTTGGGTATATTCATTGTATGATATGATGAATTCCATTATAACATTTTCATATGGGTGTATTATAGACTTTGTTCTTATTTACACCCTAATACCTTTGGTTCTTCCTGCCCCCCCCCACTGGTCCCCTTCTTCTTCTCAAGTAGTCCCTTCTATACCTAGAGCAGGAGCTCAACAATTACTCTTGATTGCTGACCAGAGTGGTTTGAGAGCTGTCTAGAAGATTATGGAAGCGCACCCTTGAGTGTGCCAGGGAGGGTTTTCCAGTGGGGATTAGATGAGGAGGGCTCTGGCCTCCTCAATGCTTTGAGTAGGCTGTTTAGAGGTGGTGAAGTGTCCAGGTGAAGGAAGCGGCTTGCTCGGAGATGTGCCTTTTAGATGTGTATTGTAGCCCGTGGCCCCGTCCGACTCTTCTCTACTTTCTAGCTGCTGTGCTCTGGGCAGTTTCCCCACTGTGGTCAACTGCCCTTTTACTACTATGTACTGTGTCACCATGGAGCCAGCTGACCATGGGCTAGAACATCTGAAAACATGAGCTAAGGTGAATTTCCTCCTGGTAAGTAATTTCTCTCATGTATTTGTACAGCAATAGATTGTCTATCTAACTCAAATGGAGAAGAGAAGAGAGAAAAGAGAGCTCAGGCTAGTGGGCAGCCTTGAAGCATGCAAGCATTTAGAGATTAGCACATAGTGAATATTCAGCAAAAGAGGAGCTTCCAGATGTGAGGATGACATCTCCCAAGGCAGGGAGACAACACAAGCTAGGGTGGTTAAATTCTTCAGAGAATGCTCAGGATTCTGTATGAGGATTGAAAATTGACCATTGATTTCAACAGTGTGAAAGTCACTGGTGACCTTAGAAAGAATAGAGTTTGTGAAGTGGAGTGGATAAGAGATATATGGTAATAGAATCAGGTATTTTACCATAAATTGGAAAAATAAATGAGATGGTGTCTTACTTAGGGTTTATTGCTGTGAAGAGATACCATGACCACAGCAATTCTTACAAAGGAAAACATTTCATTGGGGCTGGTGAGAAACATGGTGGCGTGCAGGCAGAAATGGTGCTAGAGAAGGAGCTGAGAGTTTTACATCTTCATCTGCAGGCAGCAGAAGGGAACTGTATACCACACAGGGTGTAGGTTGAGCATATGAGACCTCAAAGCCTCCCCCTACAGTAACACACTTCCCCCAACAAGGCCACACCTACTCCTAATAGTGTCACTCCCTATGGGCCAAGCAATCAAGCACATGAGTCTATAGGGGCCACACCTTTTCAAACTACCACAGATGAGGGACATAATACACCAAGGGAAGTATTCTGAAAATTTTGCACGTTAGGGGAAGTGGCTTAGTGGGTAGAGCACATGTGCATGCCTGAGGACCTGAGTTCAGATCCCAGCACCCACAAGAAAAGCTACACGTGGTTGAGAGAGCGCTGCAGCATAACTGTGCACTCATGGAAATGCTCCACAAAGCGAGGAGCACTAATAGAGAGGGATTGGGACAACCACAGCAGCAATGCTCTTGTGGAAGAAAGCAGGAGGACTTGCAGAAGTGTAGGGCTTGGCCTTTGGTAGTCTACCTGTGTAACAGGGGCCCAGGCTGAGTGCTGATGCTTGCGTTTTGGGTGATGGAAGTAGGATGCTGAGGTAGTTCCTAGGAATGCTATTTATCAATGAAACAATAGAGAAAGTTCACCGGTTTTCCAAGGATAAATGAGGAGGCATTGGAGGTTAGGAGAGATTTTTAATAACTTTATCGGAAAAATAGAAAAGGCAAACTTTTCAAGGAAACACAGTAGTATATTTTTTCTTTGTGACTCTATGCTTTTAGAGTAAATAGAGGTCAGTCATCTTGGTACACACTTTCTTTAACCGTGCTGGGCTATTAGGTTTCAGGCCCATGATAGGTGATTTCTGTCCTTGCCTTGGCTAGAGAAGCAAATTAGGAAGAGAAGAAGTAAGAAAATTCATGGCATTCCCCAAATAATATGATCCAGTTCTTGACCATGAATCTCAGTTGTTTGAAGAAGGCAGTAAAGGTGAATAAAGAGTGACCACTAGTTGAAGACTGACAGGGAAGGAGAGGTCTCACTGTTGAATTACTGAATTAGGGAGTTCACAAAAAGTGAATTGTAAGAACAAGAGAGTGTTCACAGAGGTCTTGAGTCAAGTTTGAGGTCTTGAATCTAGGGCAGAAACCATGTAACTGGGCCGAGGTAAGGTAGAACAGATTTGTGGAGGTACAGTGATCCTGAGAAAAAATTGATAATATGTGGATGGAAGTCACAGGAAGGAGGCAGGAACCATGGTGGAAAGCATGTGCCATGTGGTAGAATACTCAGCGAATGAGATAGATCAGCAGAAGTCTGAAAAGAAAAGGTTTTGTGTAGTCAGGATTGCTAAGTTGTCGTGGGATATTATTTTAAGATACATTACTTTTGTTTATGTTGCATTTTTTAACTCTGTGAAGCTGTGTCATTTTGCCTGTCTAAAACACCTGATGGTCTAATAAAGAACTGAACAGCCAATAGCAAGGCAGGAGAGAGAAATAGGCAGGACTGGCAGGCAGAGAGGACAAAGAGAAAGAGAAATCTGGGAAGAAAAGGGATGTAGGAAGGAAAAAAGGAGGCCAGAGAAGGAGGAGGACTCCAGGGGCCAGCCACCCAGCTACACAGTAAGCCACGGAGAAAGAGTAAGATTTACAGAAGTAAGAGAAGAGGAAAAGCCCAGAAGCAAAAGATAGATGGAATAATTTAAGTTAAGGAAAGCTGTCAAGCAACTAGCCAAGCTAAGGCTAGGTATTCATAATTAAGAATGAGCCTCCGTGTGTGATTTGGGAGCTGGGTGGTGGGCCCCCCTCAAAAAAGTGAAAAAACAAACAACTACACCAAAGGGGTTGGAGAGGTGGGGGCTGGGAAAGTGTTTGCTATGCAAGCATGAAGACCTAACTTGGATCCCTAAAGCCAATGCAGAAGGGTGGTTTTGGTGGCGTGTGCTTGTAACCCAGGTGCTGGAGAGATGGAAACAGGTGCATCCCAGCCAGTCTCTCAATGAGAGACTCTGACTGAAAATACAAGGTGGATGACTCCTAAGGAATAACATCCAAGGTTGACCTACACACACACACACACACACACACACACACACACACACACACACACACCGATTTGGCATGGGCTTGAAAGAAGCTGAAAGTTTGGATTCAGAAAGGCAAGGAGACATAGCAGAAAGCAGCTGCTAGACGAATGGAGGGCATTTTCCTAGTAAGAGAAATCTTGATTAGCATCTGTATACATAAACACACAAATATTCTTGTACACAAACACACATAGAGTCATGTGTTGCATAAAGACCTTTTGGTTAACAACAAACCACATATATGATGGTGGTCTGTAAGAGTCTATCTTGTAAGATATCCCCCACTGTCTTAGTTTATGAATGTACACCCTATGAAAATCACACAATAATGAAATCTACTAATGCCTTTCTAAAAACTTATCATAGTGTGTGATGGTATACACATGTATTTGTACACACATGTTATTCATACATAACTACACATAAATAAATAAAATCACCCCATTCTGTATGCTCAGTGAACTTACACAACCTAGCCTGTCCACAGGGAAGCTCTTAGATGCCGGCCCAGGTGATCTGCTTTGTTTTGGAACCTGTCTAGTTCACTGTGATCAAACTTGGGTACCATGCTCTGTTTGGTTCTACAATGGGTTGCTTCCTTCGACAGTTTTTCCTTAGTAGTGGCCTCAAGCTTCCTCCTCAGAGCTCACCACCCGAGCTTGTCTGGAAGGAACTAAGGGTCTTCCACCTGCTGAGCAGGGGGCTCATCCAAGAATCCTTGAACTTTGCCTGCAAGGTTAATAACCTATGTACTAGGGAATTCACCCCTGACGTTTTCTCAGTCCAGATTCTATTCAGAGCAGGGATAAGTCAGTAATGACAGCTGACTTTCATTCTCCTGGTGCCTATGGCAAGATAATGAGTCACACTGGCCCTGCTTATGAAATGGAACCTGGAAGGGAATTAACAAACTCCTCAGTGAGGACAGCAGAGAAGGGGATTTAAATTAAAGAGGTAAGAACTGATTTGGTTGGCATTCATACAATCTCCTGAAGTATTTCGCCTTCTTTGTGTCATCCCTAGGTGAGACAGAACAGACAACTGGTGAGGAAGAGGAAGGCAAGGCAGCAAAGCTCTGTGATCACTCATCTTCAGCAGTGCCTGTACGGGCTCTGCAGAGCTACTGGACTTGCACCATTCTGCTCAGTTCTCAGAATAACCCCTCAGGAAGGGAATGACCCTTTTTCTACCTCCAATTTGTGTGTGTGTGTGTGTGTGTGTGTGTGTGTGTTCATGTGCAAGGGTGTGTATGAACCTATAAGAGCATGAGTGAACAGAAGTCAACTTCAGGTATCATCTTTAGATGCCATCTTTTTTTTAAACTAGGATTTTTGAGAATTTTGTCCAGTGCACTTTGATGACACTCACCCCCAACTCCTCCCAGAACAATGAGATGATCCCACCCAACTCTGTCTCCTTTATTTGCTTAAACCTACTGAGTCCAACTTTGCTGTCTACATATTTTAGACATGTAGCCCTCCAATGGAGTGTGGTTCATTTATCAGAGGCTACAGTTTTAAAGAATAGCTACTCTCCCCATCCCGGCAGGTATCAATTGCCAATGGTTCCTTGGTTAGGGGTGGAGCTTTGAGTCCATTTCCTCTGTCCATGCTGTGATTTAGTTCAGCTTACACTTGTACAGGTCTTGTGTATGCTGTCATTACCTGTGTGAGCTCATATGTATGACTGCTTCCTGTATCCTGAAGACATTTTCCCTTGTGACTACTGTTGCTTTTGGTTTTTACACTCTTTCTTTCTCTCCCACAGTGATCCCTGAGCTCTGGGACAGCAGGAGGTGGTTGTGTGTGTGTGTGTGTGTGTGTGTGTGTGTGTGTGTGTGTGTGTCCGTCCTATTTAGAGCTAGGCATTCGTAGTCTCTTATTCTCTGCACTTTGACCAATTGTGGGTGTTGGTGTCATTTACCATCTAATGCAAGCAGAAGTTTCTCTGATGAGGGTTGAGAGATACACAAATCTATGATAATTCACTAGGAATTGGTATATTATTATGTACATTTAGCAGAGTAACCATAGTAGGTTTTCCCCTAGGCCTATACACAGGTTCTTGGCCCAATAATGGTGCCAGGTATGGATGTTCTCTTCCAGAGTGGGATTTAATAATCAATCAGAAAGCAGTTAGCTATTCCCACAATGTTCATGCCACTATTACAGCAGTATGCATGTCTTGTCAGGTCATTCATTATTGTGGCTCTCTCAGTTCATAACTGCGTAAAACTGATGATTCATTTTCTATACTAGTGTTGCACACAACCCCTTCCAGAACTATGAAAGATATCTGCAGAGATGAAGTCTCCAGGTCAGTACCAGATTGACTTCTTTGTGTTCTATGACTCAACTGTGACTGAAGATGTGATGTCTTGCTGTTGAATTCTGGAGGGTAACCAGTAGGATTGTCAGCGGCTGTAATGTTTGGGGGGATCTATGGAAATTCAATGACCAGCAATTCTAGAAGAGGTAACCCATTCCTGTTACTGGGATTTTTATCTGTTAGCTTGTGATGCCTAGTAGGTGCATTGTTCCCTCATCATAGAGTAACTTCATTTAAACTATCATCTATCAATCATCCATCTCTCTCTCTCTCTCTCTCTCTCTCTCCCTCTCTCTCTCTCTCTCTCTCTCTCTCTCATCTATCTGTCTATCACCTACCTACCCATCTGGAATCTTTGACAGTATTAGGTTTCCTTATGACTTTTTGAGACATTTTTAATGTTGTGCATTCTTCCTCTGCCATACCCTCCATCCCCACTGAATCCCCATTCCATTACTCCCTTTTAACTCTTCAACTACTCTTTTAAAACCTTCCGCCCTAAGGCTCCTCATTAATTTCCTGACCTTTTGGGGTATTCCAAATGAGACACACATATCTGAAGATTCAAAACTAACATTCATTTTAGTCAAGGTTTGGAACTCATTGATTCAGTTAGACTGTTGGTTAAGGAACCCCAGAGATTTGCATACATCCACCTCCCCACTACATAGTCTGGATTTTCTTCTTTAAAAGTGGTTTCTGTGGATCAAATTCAAGTCCTCATTCTTGTGTGTTAGGCACACTTTGGTAACTGAGCCATATCCCCAGCCCTCTTAAGTGTAGGCAATTTAGTGTCAGGGTGATTATGCATCTTACTCAGGTCATGAAAGCACACCTGACTTCCAAGCCACCCCACCTTCCATCTTTTGGTTATCGCTTCCTCAGGAACCTTATTTACCTGCCTTGGCTTTACTTAGCAGCCGGTAAGAAAAGGCCACATCAGGAAGCCAATCAACTTGCCTGTGGTTCTCTTCCCTCTGTGTCACAGAGCTGAGCCTCTGGGTTTAACTATCACCTGCCAGCTGTGTGCCCTTAGGGAAATTACTTGGTCCCTCCGCACCTCATTTTCCCCATCTGGAAGATTGGGATGATTATAACTTTTATCTTATGGGGCCGTTGTGAAGATTAAATAATTTAAATATGTTAAGCATTTACAACTGTGGCTGGCACAGAGGAAGTGGTCGATGTTATTTTTGTAGCTGTGGCAGTTGTTTTTATTGTGAGGAGCTATGTGACTAGTAATGATGATGATCGCAATGAAGGCGTCAATGATAAGATATAATAATTTGTTTTGCCTTTACTGGGGTGCCAGGGTTGACTGGGACAAGTGATTTAACACGTGTAGTATCGTAATTAACCCTCATCAGCTAGGATACTTTTGGATGCAACGACAGAAATTGCAACTCCAGCTGGTTGAAATGACAGGTCATTTATTATTGCCAGGAACAGGAAACTCACTCTAAGGCAGGTTTCAATATGGGTTGATTGAGGGATAAATGGCCAGACACGTCCCCAGGATCTTTTGACGTGTCTTCTCTGCTTTTCTTGGTTGTTGGCTTCATCCACAGTCTGTCCTGAAGATTTGTAATTCTAGGCAGCAGAGACAGAGCAGGCAAGAAGAGATGTGTAAGAGAGGCCTGGAAGAAGGAATAAAGACCTCCCCAGAAGTCTGCAGCACACACCCGCCCCCGTCTCCTTGGCCAGAGCAGTGTCCTACAGCGGTCTCTGAGATAGCGGACTGAACAGTATTTCCCCATGCCATTTAGGTCAGCCTTGGAGCTGAATAGTGAAACTGTGCTCCTGTGCAGAAGGAAGAGGACCTGGGTGAGTGAGAGTCATCGGGGTCTCTCTCATGTGGCTGTTGTCGTTGCCTTTTTATTGAGAAAGAAATGGGAGTCTGAAGGGGTGTTCAAAGCCAGCCCTGTCTGGTCGCAGAGTACATGTTCTTCTGGGCCACACCGAATCTGCGTGTTTGGGACAGGAGAGGCGACCAATTTCATTGAGCATATATGGTATGGTAAGCACATTGTAGACATATGGCAACAAACATTTATTTATTTATTTATTTATTTATTTATTTATTTATTTATGTGTAAGGCTACATATGTGTATGAATGCCAAAGTGAAACTTCTGGTTTCGTCCCTCAGGTGCAAACCACCTTTTCTCTGAGATAGTCTCTCATTGGCTTAGAGCTGGCTAAGTAGTCTAGATGGGATTGGCAGCAAGTCCGAGGGTCCCACTGTCTCTGCCTGCACAAAGCTGGGGTTACATGCCAGTACACTTGGCACTTCAAAGTGTCTTCTAGGGATTGAACTCATATCCTTATGCTTGCACAGTTGAGCCGTCTCCCCAGCCCAAATTTATTAATTAAATGTATTATGCATTTTAGGATGCTTTACTATGGGAGAGAGAATCAGAGGTACATGAATGGAAACCACTGGCCTAACAAAGCCCCACCTTGAACTCAGGTCTGTCTACTTTCAAAGGCCCAACTTTTTCTATGATCTCCCCCAAAATAGAATGTTCTCACACTCTTGTATTTTTGGGGATCCATATGAGGAAAACTAAAACTTTTAATGAGGATCCTGATGCATTTCAACTCAATGACCCAGTTTTTTTTTTTATTAAATCTTTTTTTTTTATTTTAGAATGAGGTACTTTCAAAGCACATGCCCTAGTGAACTTTTTCCTTTTTTGCACACGGAGTTCTGTGACCTGTTCTTCCCACCTGCCTTCACTGAACACTTTGAGGATAAAACATCCTAATTGGCTGCTCTGATGCCCCCTGGACTGCATGGAGTCAGGAGTATAGAAATTGCCTCTTTGGGTGACCGGATGGCAGCCCTCCTCTTCTCTCATGGCCACGAGCAAGGAGAGAGGTGAGGTGATTTGATCACATGAAACCCAGGTCATGCCCAGTCTTGGGTGACATGCCC
This sequence comes from Peromyscus leucopus, assembly GCF_004664715.2. Classification (NCBI taxonomy): domain Eukaryota; kingdom Metazoa; phylum Chordata; class Mammalia; order Rodentia; family Cricetidae; genus Peromyscus; species Peromyscus leucopus. Next base: position 27,905,187 of record NC_051086.1, on the reverse strand, counting down.
TCAGAAATCACCTCTGTGCTTTCTCAAATCTCTTCCAAGTTGAATACAGGGGTGAGGATTATGATTAGTGGTGACCCCACCAAAGTGCCACGTGTTATATTAGTGTTTAATTTTCACAGATCAAACCCCTGTGGTCCACAGTAGTAAAATTCCCATCAAGATGCCATGGCTATTGAGTGTGACCTTGGAGTTGACCTGCACCTTGTATTTCCTGGGTTGTAAATTTCTGATTGGTACTTGTCAGAGTTTTATACCTTTTTGAACACCTTCCTCATATTGCACACACAGTCATATTGATTTATGTTATTTTGATTGCTGGTAATAGAGACCTACTCAGATTAACATACGAAAGGGGGAGACTGTTGTATATTATTGAATTTTTCCCAGAGTTCAAGGGCAAATGTGTCAGAAGTAAACAGAGACAGCCAAGACGTTGAGTGCCATGGAGACTTCCTCTCCACCTATCACATGAGCTACGTAATTGATTCATTTTTTTTTGCCCACTGTAGACTAGCCTCCTGTGCCCCTCCCTATATGAGAACATTGCCAGTTGCACCTAACCTTTGCTGTGCATTGAAGGAGATAGCCCCATGCTGGTGTACAGATCCCTCCTCTCCTTTTTCCCCTCTTCCTCCTGCCCAGCTAATTGGATGGTTTTTGGAAAAAGAATAGTCACTCTGGCAAATGATCTGTATTTGTCTCTAACCCACACAACTGTTTTCACAGGCTTGGGAGAAATATTGTACCAAATGGCAGCTCCTGGTAGAACCTTGTAGGTGGGTGATAGGTGATATTCTGCAAAATAATAAAGGTACATTCTAGAAGGCAACTCACATCTCTGTTTTGCAAAGCAGTTTATAATATAATAATAATCTACACATTTTGAGGACCCAGCAAATTACATACAAAACAGGACCCCATTGGTCAACACAAGTGCCCAATGAATGCTCAGTATTGTCATTTAGCCCCTTCTTTGAAACTTGAGGTGGAAAAAAAAAAAAAGTGGAGAAACACAAGGCCAGCACTCTACTCAGGGAGTGGTGAAGGAAGGGCCAGGCTGTGGAATTCTTAGAACAGAACAAAGTGTATAATTTGGTTACAGAACTCAAGTAGTGCAGGACTTTCCCCCTACATCATTAAAACAGTGTTCTTAACCAAAGATGTGGACTGCGGTCAGCTGAGGGCCTTGCAGACTGTTGGCGCCTATGTCCACGCCCACGGCTTTGGTTCCCTCGCTCTGGGGTCTGGGTTCATACACTAAGGTTTTAAAAAGCTTTTTGGGTGAGTTAAATTTCATACAGGTGAGAAACACTGATTCCAAATGAGAATCGGTTTCCTGGGGGCCTTGCGATGAATCCAAGAAGATACAGTAGCCACACTGCGGTATCGTCAGGGGAGCACAGCGAAGGCACGTTTACCCTGGCAGACATTGGCAAGCCTCTGAAATAATGTTCTCCTTGGCAGATACTGTGCTGAAGCCACTCACGGTCTCTTCCAGAGTGGGACCTGTTCTTGATAATTGTGAGAGAGAGAACTGAAACTTGGTGGACCTTGGGAGTGTTAAGTATACACCTCCTGGCTCCCTTTACTTCATCATCTCCCACTGCGTATGTACTCCTGAACGTTAGAGGAATCTCTGAAAGGAGATGCCAGAATAGGTTCACATGGGTATTCCAGGCTAAAACCTGATCTATGAGCAAGAGAACCTGTGCCTTGCTGTAGTAATTTGCACCAGAGAGGCCACTTTAGTCTCACTGCCCATTTTCTTTCTCGACAGTTATGACAACTGTCCTGCCTCATTCTAGGTGATGATAGCACCTTGAATTTGCGTAACACTCTATAGCTTCTAAGGCTCCCTGACAAATATCTAAGTCTTCACCAAGGTGTCATAGATAACATAAACCGCAGGAGGTACAGATGCACTTAGGTGGTACGTGGAAATTTTTAGTTACTTTAATGCATTTTAGGGAAGACTTAATTAGCAAGTGAAAAATCATGATTTCACATGTATTATTTCTTATGATTAAGGTGGTGATTATTTATTTAGTGAGTACATTTGAAGAGAAAACTGAGGCCTTCAGAAACCTGTTCTTTCAAGCACAGACTATTTGCGTACTAAATATTGAGTACGGGATTTTTGACTGAGAGTGGGTTCTCCTAGCAGACAATTAGCCAGGCCTGTAGGCATTTTCTTTTAAATCATCCCAATTGAGGTGGAGGGAGCTGCAGGTGCCAGTGATTACAGGCTGCTGGGCATCCTCAAGTGCCCAGGGACGCTCCCACTTCAAAGAATTCTCCAGTGCAATAAATAAATAGTGGTGAGCTGACGGGCTGAACGGCAGTGGGTACGGAGCTGATGTAGGCTGTTCATGGCTGTATTCATACCTGGAACGGATACCAAATTGTCATCGTGGTTATTAGTAGAATATAGACCAAAGATCCAGAGAAGACAGAGGCCAAATGTGGGGTTGCTTACATATATGCTTACATATATGTATATATACACACACACACACACACACACACACACACACACACATCTTATTGGGCACTCTATCTCTTTTGAACTTCAAATTGCTTCCTGGATGTCGAGATTTCACCTCTATAGCAATGGAGGCATGTAGCATAATGGTTGGCAGCACTGTTTTTTTGTGTGTAGAGGAAGACATATGTGTTTATGTGTATGGTGTATGCAACCATGTGTGTGTTGGAGGAGGAACAAGTAGGTGTCCTGCTCTACACTCTTTGCCTTATTCCCTTGAGAGAAGTCTCTCGATGAGCCTGAAGCTCAGCTTTTCTTTCGTGCAGGCTGGCCAGCAGGCCTCAGAGATGATCCTGTTCTCACTCCTCACCACACTGAGTTTACAGGCCTGTACATCCATATCCAGCTTGAAAAAATATTTAGCAGTCTTTAGTTTTGACAAATCATGCTTGTATACGGTACACTGTGATTATATTCACCCCTCCACGACCACCTTCCACTCCCACTGGCCCTTTCTTCTTCCAGACTAGCCTCCCTCCCACCTCCGTTTAGGCGGTCACAGTGAACACAGTTACACAGCTATGTCATGCTCAAAAGACAGCACTCCATCACACTCTTCCCCATCCTTTGGCTCCCGCAGTCCTTCCTTCCTTCCCCTCTTCCCTGACATTTCCTGGGCCTTAGGTGAAGTGGCAACAATGTCCTATTGTGATCAAGCACTCTGAACAGTCACTTATTTTCAGCACTTTATCCGATCTGAGTTCCTGCTTTGACCCACTGCTGGAAGAAGTTACTCTGACCAAGGCCAAGAGATTCACTAGTCTATGGCTTTAAACATCCATGTTCAGAAAAGAGCTTAGCCACATCTACATTTGCATGCCTGGCATTTGATGTGGGTGCTGGGGATTTGAACTTAGGTCCGCATGGTTGCACAGCCAACTCAGCCATCTCCCACTGGCCGTCATCACCACTCTTTGGAGTGAAACCCCAGCTGCTTCACTTCTCAGCTGTATACATCTAGGAAAATCCTTCATTTTCTCGTCTGCAAAGTCAGAGTGATAGTTGGCATAGTCTTCTTTCTCAGCATTATTAAGAGGATCAAATAGAACAAGTATATAATCTCTTCAGCAGTTCCAGACCAGTAGACAATGCTTGCGTTCTGCTAATTACAGCAATGATTAATTCCCTGCGCTGCCTCCTTATGTATTCTGTCTTTACAATGGGAAGAATATTCCCTACTGTCCAGTGCTGTGCACCTAGAATGAGCCTTTTCCCTCTCCCTATCTTTCATATGCTAGGTAATTTTGTCTAGGATTTCACTCTAGCCCCAGAAGGGTGATGTGATTTCCATTGGGGATGGGGCAGTGTAGTACAATAGTCACTACCATAAATGCTGAGAATTAATTCTAAATGATGATCAGCAGCAGAAGATATTTTCAAGCACGAAATGGCTCTGTCCCTCATAAGCTGGCCCCATTGCTTTTATCAGTTCAGTCTAGATCAGGTTAATAGGGCTTTCAAATAATAAAGGGGCAAGAGATGGAGCACGTCTGCTCTTCTGGGTTTAAAGTTCACTCACCTCCTAGGAAATGCAGAAATCAAACCCAGTCCCCAGATAAGACTAGGGAGAAGGGAGCCAGGGTGAACTCTGCACTGCTGGCTCAGGACACAAGTGGGTCCCACATGGCCACCAGCAGAGCACCTCCAGTTTGGCTGGAGACAGTCTAAGCACAAGGACATCTGTGCACAAATCTCCCAGGTGGACATCTTTCAAGGGTCTTCTCTCCTCTGTGACATCAGGCTATTTGACAAATCTCCCTAGGGGCTCCCGGTTGATCATTTTCCCACTAATAAAACTTCTTTCTGCTCTCACACCCGAGCACCACACTAGTAAACAGCACAATGCCTGTGCATCCCTGCTGGGCGCAGCCTTCTTCACGTGTGTGGAATGACCAGGAAAGTGCTTTGAACAGGTTTTGGATTCCAAGGCTAGAGGAGGCAGACTGAGCAGACTCCATCATTCCAGGGCAGCTCCAGAGCTTCAGGCCAGAGCAGCTGCAGTGGTTTAGGCATTCGGTGTCTGGCCCCAGACTGCTGTTTAGGGTCTGAGTGGGCTTCATGTACAGATAATGTCAACAGGCTGCCTGACTCTCAAAGAGAGAGATTGCTGTTTTTCTTGAGTATTTTTCTGAACCCCCCCATCCCCCCATTCCTCCACCCCACCCCCCACCCCCGCCCAGAAGGATTGCACTGATCAATGAAGATTTCCACTTCAAAGCTCTGTTTACATTTTCAGGGACAAGTGATATTTTGGTGACTCATTCTAACAGCAGCTGTAGGGGGAACTGGGTAAAGGTTAATAGAATTTAACTAAAAAAAATCACGAAACAGTTAAATGGCAAAATGTCTGACATAAAACCATTTGCCAGACAAAGGCCAGGGACTCGTAGCCTCAGCTGTACTTTCAAATGATCTGTGATATTCTGAAACATCCAGTTTGGGGAACCAGGGAAGTGGCTCAGTTGTTACAGTATTTTACTGCATAAAGGTCTGAGTCTATATCCTCCAACCAACATGAAAAGTGTGGCAAAACAGCATTTCTGTAATCCCGGCACTTGGGCCTGCTGTGGCTGTAGGCAGATCCCTGGAGCTTGATAGCCAGCTAGCCTCACTGAATCTTCCAGGTTCACTGAGAAATCCTGTTGCAAAAATAAGGTGGAAAATGACCGAGGAAGACAAGTGGCATTGACCTCTGGCCTCCATACACACAAGCACACACTACAAGTCCACTCACATGCTCACACACGTGTAGGAGAACACATACACACGTGCGAGCGAGCACACACACACACACACACACACACACACACACACACTTTAAGAGCTGGGCATGATAAGGTCTGCTTGTTATCCCAAGATCAGGAAATGGAGACAAGAGGTCTGGAGTTCTGGGCCAGGCTAAGCAACAGGATGAGATCCTGTATAACAGAGAAAAGAAAATTCCAATTTGAAACATCCAAGCTAACATCAACCCCATGACTAACAAAAGCAGAACCCTTAGGTTCTCTGAGGTGTCTGCTAGATTCACTGGGGATTCATGGTGGACAGCTCCTGACCTAAACTGACAGAGTGTGGCATACTTTGTTCTCTTAGAGAAAGTAGAAATGACTGTGTAATAAATACAACATGGCGGTATGCACTGTATGAAGCCAGGGGTCTCTGTAAGAACATATTAGCTAATTCCCTGAGGTATGTGAAGGTATGTTCCCAGAAGAGAACAAGAGTGATTTTAAGGAAGATGCAGAGTCTACAAATGGGAAAGAAGTGGGGAGGGAGAAGGAAGCTGGCATGCTCTCAATGAAAGCACAGCCAAAAAGGAGCCGGAAATTTCCTACCCATAACCATCAGACTCAGTGACTTAACTCAGGAACTGCCCTTGACTGATGAAAAATCAGTAGCTAGAAAATTCTTTCTCTTTAGTAGAGCTGAAAGTAAAAGTTAGAAGGCGGTGTGTATGCAAAGCACTTCTGAGGGGAAGAGGTGATAGAGTGGCCTCAAGGGACTGCTTTTCACTTGGACTGTTAATATTTTTAAAGTATTTGTTAGCACTTCAAGCCACCATGGTAATACGTATATCTTGGAACAGACAGCCAACCAGACAGACATACACACATAGATATGCATGCACGTGCACACACACACACACACACACACACACACACACACACACGAACACTGACACACACATAGACACAGACACACAGGCTCACACAGACACATACACAGACAGACATGCACACACACACACACACACACATCTGCTGAAGAACTTGGACATCATGATGATGATGCTTTTAGGTTTCCTTTCCTCACAATGTTTTAGTGGCCTTCTGTGATGGTTAATCTCAATTATCTACATGATTGGACTGGATCATGCTTAGAGTACCATCTCTCAGTGGGATTGTGAGGACATTTACAAAGAGTAGACCCTGAAGGTTCTAACCTAATGGATGAAGCAATTCTTTGATGAATTCAGAATTTGAATAGTCTGTGGGAGGTGTTGGAACTATGGAAGATGTGGAAGCAGGTTACTGGGTAAATGTCCCTGAAGGATCTCTCTTTCCCTGTCCCCTTTTGTATTCCATAGTTTGTTCTCTTCCTGGACCACTGTGACATGTATGTTCTGCTCTGCCATGCTTTGCTAGCCATGACAGACAGACACTTCTGAAACTGTGAGCTAAAATAATTCTTTCTTCGGATTGGGTGAAAGGCTGGGGGTGGGGGCAGGAGGAGGGAAGACAGGGGAATCTGTGGTTAGTATGTAAAATGAATAGAAACTCTCTTAATAAAAAAAAATAATATTTTTTCCTCCTGGCTACAAACACTGTTCTCTGAGCAGAAGAGCCATCCTATCTTCATCAGAGCAGCTGCAATTTCTTGCAAGAGTCCTGAGAGATTAGGCCTGTTGGACACGTAAGAGTGGAGGGGAGGGTTGCTGGGGACTTGAGATTCCAGCCACTGTCTCCTGAACCCCTTCTCAAATGTGTGTAATTCTGCCCAGCTATCTGCAGTCCTAGGATGTCCTAGGCTACGCAGTGGGTGGAAAGTTAATGAATGGGGGCCTCATCTGTGTAGGTATGGGGAAGTCATCATCCATGTGCTGGTGAGACCTACAGTCCTGTAAGTAATATCTCACCCATTCCCTGTAAGTAAGACAAATACACTCACTGGCTCACTGTAGACAAATTCCTCCAGTCCTGCCTTGCCCAGCAGTTGGGAAAAATATCTCCCACCTGCAGTCCTGTGGCCACTTATAAAATAATTACACAGAGGCTTATCTTAATTACAAACTGTATGGTCTACAGCTTTAGCTTCTTACTAGCTAGCTCTTTCATCTTAAATTAATCCATTTCTATAAATCTGCATGTTGCTACACGGCCATGGTGTTACCTGTCTGCTGATACGTTGTTGCTCCTTCAGTGGCAGGCTGGTGTCTACCCTGACTCTGCCCCACCCTTCTTCTTTCTGTATCTCTGCTTGGATTTCCTACCTGGCTGTAAGCTTTCTTGACATAGGCCAAAACAGCTTTATTTATTATCCAATGGGAGGCACACATATTCACAGCATACAGAGAGACATTCCACAGCAGCTCACTAAGTAGGACTTAGTTGGAATCCTATCTTTAGTCTATCATCAGTGCCTTATCTAGGTGGAGTAGTCATTTGTCCACATCTGTCCAGTAAAAGCTGCCATATCCCCAAGTCACTCAGCTAGGCATTTTGGTTACAGCTACAGAAGTGTAATGAACAACCCAATCATGCCATAACAAAGCTTTGGATAGCACCAGCTTTGTTCTGAGCAACATTTGCCTAGGTTAGTTCACTAAGCAGATCCAAAATGTTGGCAAAGCCCTGCTTCCTCTTGGAATGGGACTGTCCCATGTTGACCTTCCTGTATTGTTGACCTTCCTGAATTAGTCCAAATGACCTGTGTTAAACCTGATCTGTGGTTCTTCCCACCACCAACCTTTATTCCAATCTCCAGTTACTTCTGGTGTTCACAGGGGCTGTTTCCATGGCACTGACAACCTTGATGTTTAAGGTCTTCCTCACTTTGAATCATGTACCAGTGACAGAGACATTGGTTTGGGTTTTAAGCTGCAGCATCTTCAAGAGGGCAGCCAGTGCAGACAATTGTAGCTGCTGTTACAGAAGTGATTTATGAAGACTTGTGTAAGTCTGGAGACATGAGGGAATTTTGGCAATCGCATTCACGTTTGAGGTCGACACCAGTCAAACCACCAAGTGACCAAGTGTCAGCTGAGCTGTGAAGAGGCTTGTGTGTCATCTGTCATCCTTCCAGCCACCGTAGTTCATAGTGGGATTACCCAAAATGCCCTTGTTTTGTTTTATTGCCATGCGGCCCACTCTGTCCTTAAACTTCTCCCTTAGCTGTCTCAGTCCTAGGATTGCAGGCATATGCAGCACCATGCCCAGCTGCAACCACAGTAATTAAAAAAAAATCAAGAACTTAATCTGCCCTAAATGTGCTAACTATTTTAAGAAATTCACTGCCACTTATGCTCTATCCTTAATACTCTCCAAAGGTCTTACTTGCATATTTGATCACTTATAAGGGTAAGATTTTAGGAAATTTAAAGGGATATTTTCTCTGTTTTGTAGAAAATCATATTGACTTTGATTTACATGTACCACCCTCCAAGTGTGTTTTGGAGGCAGGGTGGGGGACCTGAGAAAGGTAATTAGGCCATAAAAACTCCCAGAAAGGTTTACATCTCTTTATCAACAGGATGGATTTCCTATTAAAAAAAAATGCATCCTCCCTCCTCCTCTTGCCTTCTATTCTGCATTCTGGCACAGGATGGAAAGCCCTGGCATTCTTCTGAGTCACTAAGGGATTTGGATGTTATCTGGTAATTACAAGGATGCTCGGACTTTGTTAGTACATCAAAGGCCACGCAATGCACAGTCCTGTGCTGCAGGTGAACCACATGAATTGGCATCTGCAAGAAGTCATCCACCCCAGGCGGAGATATAGAATAAGAGGCAGAAAGGAACCTGTCCCAAGGCCTGCCTGGGCTGGAAGAGCACAGAGCTCAAGTTCAGCTTCCACTGGCTTCCTCCTTGACTGTCAGCCAGAAGCTCAGCAACCAGGCAGAAAGTGTCATCTCCATGGAGACCAGAAGAGTCAGGATTCACTGATGGGATCTGACCAGACAGACCCGAGAAAGTCCCTCCCTTCACTGTCACCATAGTACCCTGTAATCCTGTCTCCAGCTCCTCATCTGAATACCCAATGAGGAAGAAGTGTAAGGAGGCTGGGAGGAAATCAGAAACAGTGGGGAGAAGCTGAGTCCCCTTAGAAATAGATTGCCTCAGACTGAGTTAACTTGGTTAATTTTGAATTCTTGCCACTAACCCTGGGGATGAAGATCTGTGAAGATTATCAGGTAGTTCAAGAAATCTAAATAGTACATTTTGTTTGAAATCTAGATATAATGTACTAATTTGTAACCTAGCATATTAGAACCTCTACAACTAACCACAAAGTGGACGGCTTATCTAAGAGAAGTTGTGCTTATCTAGGACTCAGGAGACCTGAAGTCTGCTACTAAGGTGCTGGCAGGGTTCTTTCCTTCTAGAGGCTGAGGGTGAACCTGTTCTGGGCCTCTTCCTTGACATTGCTGGCTGCCATCAGTTGGGGACACCGCTTGGCCTGTAGACGCACTCCTCCAGTCACTGCCTCCGTTTACACACTACTCGTCTCTAGGTGTGTCACTCTCTGCCCTCTCCATTTCTTAAAAAGATGCCAGTTATTTTGTTTGGATAAACCTTAATTAATCCAGCATGCCCCATCTTCACTGGTTATGTCTGAAAAATTATTTCCAAATGCTCTAAAGTGGTAGGTAGACATGGTTATTTAGGGATGCATTGGTCAACAATAATTGCTTTTTCTCCTGCATCACCTTGCAAGTGATATGAGGACATTAAGCTGGTCAGTTTTATGCAATGTATTTGACACCTCACATGTATGTGTCCCACGTGGAAAGACTGCATATGGGATCGATTCTCTTGACTACTTCCCTGTGATCTTCTATCCACTCCGGGAACACCTCTTCAGTCCATCTAGCTGGGCTAATCATTTTCTCTGTTATGCAAGGTCTTCATTTTTGGTATTTTCTCCTCCTGTGCAGGAAGTTTCTCCAGAAATGTGGTTTCTCTGAAAATATACTCTCTTCTGCTTATAGGTACAAGGCAACTAGTGAGCCTTCATTGTGACTACCTGGCACGTGCTGAGGAAGAGGCAAGTCCTGCCTCTGTGCAAACAGAAGGCGTTTATTCCTCACCATGGATTGATGGGAGAGTTGAAGCTCTTCCATCCCCATTCACCCTCCATTTTCTGTTGTTTATCTGGACTGAGAATTAGCTTGGGCCAGACATATCCTCTGCAGCATGGAGTGATTCTATGTAGAGCTATAGAGGACATTTTATTATTATTATTATTACCCTGCCTTGCAATTAAGAGATAAAATAGGTTATAGGCAACTGATGTAAAATGGAAAAAAAAATACAGTTTATTCTCTTTGCTAAAGGCGGTGTATCTACAGTATAATTCTGACTAGTCCTCCAGGCTTATTTTGCTGTTTTTGTTTACTTGACAAGAGAGTATCTAGGCAGGCTTCATTGCATATTTAGGACCTGCAAACTATGTTCAATAACGTGATTCTGTTGTATGACTCTCCCTTAGGAGGTGTGAGCAAACATTACTCTCCCCAGATAAAGCACCAATGACAGACCAAAATTATTCCACCCGAGTCCAGGTTAGTGAACCTTGGTTACTGGGGTTGCTTACAGGAACATGGAGGACTCAAAGGCAACTTCATCAAAATGTGGTGTCTACAGCATTATAGCTGTGTCTATAGCATAATGATGGCTGTGTCTTGGCTTATTTTGCTGGACTTTTGCAATAAGGAGGGTATCTAGGCAACTTTGGTTACAGTTCTGTGTCCTGAGGACTAAATTCAATATGGTGAATAGTTGCCCACTTGTCTTTCAAAGTCCCAAGAACCCAACGTTTCCCCATAATAGTTGTATTCCCTGCTGAGGTCTAAATGTGATCTAAATGATCCCTTTCTCCCTCCCCCTATTCAAAAATCTACCAACCCGCTCTTCCTTCTCTCCTTGTAAAATTTTCCCACCATTGCTTATAGGCAGAGGAACTCAAGGGTGAAAATCCCAGTTTAGTCAGACAGACTCATTCTAGTTGAATGTCCTTGTTGGGGTAGTTGGGGAAAACCCAGGAAGTAGTGCTTGCACTCACAGCTCTAAAGGATGAAGAGATTTGAGATGGATGTCTTGTGTCAAGAAAAGAGCAGGCAGGGAGAAAGAATAACCTTTTCAAAGACAAAGAGAGTGGAGGTTGATACTGCTTTTACCCAAGTAAGTAATTCCAGGTATTTAATGTGGATATTCCACCATGATGGGAAAGATCATAAAGACAAGTGGAGGCAGTTTTCAGAGGGCTGGAAACCCAACGTGAAGAGTGTGGACTGTTTTGTGTGGCACTAGTTGGGAGCACATGTTGTTAATTTACACTTTGCTTGCTAAGTGGTGAGTTTTAAAGGAAAAGAACAGTTCATAGTGTCTCATGAGACTTTGGTGGTTCCGTGAGGTCCATCCCTGTTAGATCAGCAGCACTAAGCCTAACCCTGAGAGAGCATGTATTTTCCTGAATGTCTGTGATGCATCCTTTAGACTCAGAATGAAGTCCATTGACCAGCAACACCAACATTGCCTTATACAATGTGTTGAGGAGCAATCAGTCTTAGATTCCATCCCAGACTTATTAAATATGAATGTGAATTTTAACAAGAGCCAGCCAGGGTGATTCATATGCACACCAACATAGGAGAAGCACTAGTTTAGGTGTTTCTTCTCGAAACATGTTTCTGCATTTGCATCCAGTTGAGCCCTCGTCTCATCACCGTAACATGGATTTCATGATAACCAATGAAAATGGTAACAAGAAGGGCAAATGAAGTAAGCTGCTGAGTGCAGCCTTAACCCCCAATTTAGAAAGGATTGCTTCCAATGTTTTTGTGGTGGGATTGATTTCGTCTTTCAAAATCTTACATATATGTGTTGTGAGTGTGTATGTGTATATCCCCCCCCCCCCCCGTGTCTCTCTGTCTCTGTCTCTGTCTCTGTCATACACACACACACACACACACACACACACACACACACACACACACGTCAGATTCTGGGTGTGTCTTCCTTAATTGCTCTCCACTTTATTTTTTGGAGACAAGATTTCTCAACACATTTGTCTAGAATCTCTGGCCGTGAGCTCAGGGAACTTCCTGGTTCCGCCTTCCCAACACTGGGACTAATGGTATGCACCTAGCCTTTTCCATGTGTACAGGCAATCTAAGCTCAGGTCCCCAGGTTTGTGCAGCAAGCACTTTATCAAATGAGCCATCTCCTCAACCCTTGAAATCTGACTTTCTTCACTGCATGTGTGCATGTTTACATGTGTGTGAAGGTATGCATGCACATCTGTGCACATGGAGGACAGAAGTGTGTCCAGTTATTTCTTCAATTGCTTTCCACCTTACGTTTGAGACAGGGTCTCTCACTGAACCAGAGCTAGCTGATTTTGGCTATTTTAGATAGCTAGCTTGCCCTGATAGTCCTTGCCTCTGACTTCCTAGGGCTGTGGTCACCACACTTGCCTGGCTTTTGTGTTGGTTCTGTGAATCCAAACACCAGTCTTCACACTTGAAGGGAAAGCAATTTTCCCACTAAGCACCTCCCCAGCCCCAAAGCCCCACTTCTCAATGTACTTATTTACCTGTTGTAGAGAATCAACACTAGATCTCGGCATGTTTAGCCCCTCGCTACCATCCTCACTCAGATGCACGCCTTAATTCTCAAAGATGATGTTTCTCTCAAGAGCTGTATCCTGTTCTGCTCACCTGATACCTTGATTGCCACTGTAAACACTTATGCATAAGGGTTGCACAAATAACTTTCCCTGGGCAGGAGTTGCATGGGCAACATCATTCATTGTCTTTCCTTAAAGATGTATCATGCATGCCAACTTGCTTATGATTCCATGGCATCCTATAGAAAATAAGCTTGTGCAATTTATTGTTCCCACTAAGTTTCATAATGGGACAAACTTAATAAACACATTAATCCCTCACAGGACACAGTTAGAATAATCTACTCTAGGAAAGAAATATATGAACACTGTTGGGCAGCAAAACAAAATGCCATTGACTAGAATAAGAGAGGAGGAGAAACAGTGTCATATGGACTTGGAATTATCTGTTGGCTTCAGATCTTCATTTTATTTCAAATCTGTGTTCTCATTCCAGTTAGCTGAGAGGTTCTCAATATCAGAACCATTTCAGTTAACTGAGAGGTTCTCAATATCAGAACCATTTCAGTTAACTGAGAAGTTCTCATTATCAGAACAATTCCAGTTAGCTGAGTGTCTTTTGAAGCCTCCTTAAACTTATCAACTTATTGGGAATTGAGAATCTTATTAAACAATCTGATAGTTTGAATCAAAGAACTTTTGTAAGAGAGATGTGGACTCTGATGTCGGACACACCCTTGTGTAACAAAGTTTTCTTGTGTCTAAAATGGAGAATGTGATAACCACATACTAGGAATCCCTAAGTAGTAGTTTGTTTTGCAGCTAGATTATATTTTAAAGAAATATAAAATATAAGAAAAATTATAGACAGATATCTGGACAGACATTCCCATAATTATGGTGTCCCTCATTTTTTTGTGTGGCTGCACACTCACTTCTGTGAGAAAATTTTCTTCTGCTGATGAAATTTTCTTAACAGCTTTGCTGGTGCTAATCTACTTCTGACAGATTTTTGTATGCCTAAAAGTCTTTTCTTCAAAAATAGCTATTTGAACACACACACACACACACACACACACACACACACACACACACACACACTGGGGGGGCATTTGCTGTCCTTAGAACAGTTGTAAGCACAGAACCTTGAGGCTGACAGGTTTTCTGTACACTTCTTGCACTCAACGCTTTCACTTTTAAAGGACAGTCTTGCTGGGTGTAGAATCCAGTTGTATTTCAAGTGTCTTTCTTTTCTCAAGTTTAACATGCTGCTCCACTGAATCTTCTTGCTTGTGTTATTTCTCACAAGATCACTCTCACTTTGGTTCTTTTTATGAAACTCACCCCTTACATGATTCTGTAATTTTCTGTGTTTGTTTATATTTCTTGTGCTTTGACTTTTTTGGTTTCAGCGTCAATATAAAGGCTTATAAAGTTATAAAATTCTTAGCCATGGTTTCTTCAAATACCTTTTCAGTCGTCCACTCTGTGGAGTCTCAGGTTGTGTTAAATTGGTTAAAGTTGGCTAAAATTTGTAGGTATGAATCCTTACTGATTTTGTTTGGTTCTTTTCTTCTTTTTTCGGCACTTATATTTGGATTGATTATACTGTTGTCTAATCTATTAGTCTCTTCTTCCAATGTAATATTCACCTCTGGCAGGTAGGCCTTTAATGTTTCATTCGTGTTTCTATTAATGAATATGTTTCCCTCCATATTTTTGAACACACAAGGTATGTGTACTGTTAATGTCCTCATTTCATTATTTCTGCTATCTGTGTCATTCCTGGGTCTGTTGTGATTAACTTGTTCTGTTCATTGTGGATTATATTATTCCTGGTAATTTTTGTATTGTGATTTTTAGCTTGTTGGATGTGAGATAATTTTGTATTTCTATAAACATTCTTGAGGTTTGTCCTAAGGTGTAGTTAGGCTACTTGGGAAATTCTTAATCCTTTTGTTTTCAGCTTTGTTATGAGGGACCAAAGCAAGCTTTTTCTAGGGCTGGCTTTGTTTTGCTAGCAAGGCCAAGAACTCTGAACTATGTAATGTTAGGACTAAATCTGGTGGCTCATTTTCAGTTACAAATGAACCAGATACCTGCTAATGCTTGTTAGTCTGTCTATCATTCCCATCTCTGCTGAATTACTCCAACCCAGACTAGAAGTTTAGAGGAGAAAGTTACACCTAAAGTTGGCTGCGTTGTCATGTGTGTGATGATTTTGAAAGTAAACAGGATGCAAAAATAGAGATGAGGCCACACATGGTGTTTGCTGAAAAAAAGACAGACTTAAGCAAACTTAGGACCTGGGCAATGTGAAGCTTGTGCCCTCCTCAGTACTTCGCAAGGCTGTAGTAAATTGCTTTGCTTTTACTACTCTGGGTTTCCAGCACTCCTTTTATGAACTGAGGGTCATTGTTTGTACAAACACTCTGCCAAGCTTCTGTATTTTATGGCATCTTTATTCTAATCATCAGGAATAGGAACTGGTTCTGGCTGTGGAGTGTAGGGTTATTTCCTCTGGGCTAGCAAGCAGTGCTAAGTGCTAAGTGCTAAGCATGCCTAAACTTGGGCATGTTTTTTACACACATGTGCTGGTTGCTACTCAGCTAAGAACATCCAAGGCCTCTCCTGTGTCCCTCCACTCCTTTCCTTCCTCCTCAATATCTTCCCCTGTGACCCTCACCTCGGAAAGGTAGGTTTGCCTGAACTTCCAAATCTGCCTCAGTTCAAAAGTTTCCCTTTTCTACACTATGGCTTCAAAACTCTCTCTAGTAACCAGTTAGTTATTTGTCAAGCATAACGGGATACGTGTTCTTCTCTTTTAGGGGCCACTCTACTCCTGATGCTCAGGATCTGAAAACACACATTTCATTTCACCTCCAGGTTCTAGCTTTCAGGTGAAAGAAGAAATCTTGTTCCTATTCTTTCATTATGATTGTAAGCAGAAGGCTGTATTAGGAAGAATATGCCTGTAGGTGAGTGTGCTTGTATGTGTGTACCTGTGTGTATATGTGCATGAGTATGTGCACACTTGTATATGTGCATACCCCTATATGTGTATACACACATGTGGGTATCCCTGTGATGCCTAACATAACCATGAAGTAAACCAGAAATTCTATTTTCTTCTACTTATGTGGTATGTTGTGATCTCTCTCTCTCTTTTTTTTTTTTTTTTTTTTTTTCGGAGCTGAGGACTGAACCCAGGGTCTTGTGCTTGCTAGGCAAGCACTCTACCACTGAGCTAAATCCCCAACTGGTATGTTGTGATCTCAAGCTGAACCTCCTGTTTATCCGAGATATTTCTGCTTCTCTGCTTTGAATATCACAGCCATCTGAAAGTCTCTGCATCTGACAAGAAGGTCTCACCTCTGTGACTAATATCATTTGATTTGGAACGAAACACAAAGGTCTGATTTTAGCTTATAACCACAAACTGAACTTCATTAATCACCTTATCAGTAATTTGTGAACATTAGCCACATAGGCCAGTGTGCAAAATTTTACTTTCACTAGGAGAAAATATAAGAAGATGTGGCTCACATGCAAATTGCGGTTGCAGTTCTTTTTTTTTTTTTAATTCTTTTCTCATACATTACATCCTGATCAAAGTATCCCCTCCCTCCATTCTTCCCAGGTCCCCCCTCTACCACCTACCTTCTCCTTCAGATCCACTCCTTTTCCACCCCTCCAAAAAATAAGAGTAGGCCTCCCAGGGATATCACCCGAACATGGCATAACAAGTTACAATAAGAATAGGCACAAACCCTCATATCAAGGCTGGACAAGGCAACCCGGTAGGAGGAAAAGGGTCCCAAGAACAGGCAAAAGAGTGAGAGACACCCCCACTCCCACTGTTAGGAGTCCCACAAGAACACCAAGCTACACAATCATAACATACACGCAGAGGACCTAGGTCAGACCCATGCAGGCTCTGTGATGTCCTTTTAGTCTCTGTGAGCCCCTATGAGCCCTGCTTATTGATTCAGTGGGCTGTGTTCTCCTGGCGTCCTTGACCTCTCTGGCTTCTATAATCCTTCCCCCCCCTCTTTTGTGGGGTTCTGTAGCTCCACCTAGTGTTTGGCTATGGATCTCTACATCTGCTCCCTTCAGTTGCTGAGTGAAGCCTCTCTGATAACAACTGGGCTAGGCTCCAACCTATGAGTATAACAGGATATTATTAGGAATCATTTCATTGCTCCCTCCTTTTTTTAGAGCAGTAGTGTTCAGTTCTCTCCCAGGTCTCTGGGCTATCCAGTCTCTGGTTCCTGAGCTATCCAGGTAGTGTCAGATGTGGGCTCACTCAATAGACACAAACAACAATCAACAGAATACAAGAGATGAAAGAGAGAATCTCAGGTGTTGAAGACACGATAGAAGAAGTCGATTTATTGGTCAAAGAAACTGCTAAATCTAAAATTGCCTGACACAACACACATCTGGGAAATCTGAGGCACTATGAAAATACCAAACCTAAGAATAATAGAATAGGTACCACATTTGTAAAAGAAACATTACTAAAGCTTAAATCACTTATAGACACATGGATAGTTGGAGACTTCAATAACCCACTCTCACCAAATAATAGGAATAATTTGAAGTCCAGCTCAAAGGCCCAGAAAATATTTTCAACAATATCATAGAAGAAAAATTTCCTAACTTAAAGAAGGACATACCTATAGAGGTACAAGAAGCTTTAAGAAGACTGGACCAGAAAAGAAAGTCCCCTTACCACATAACAATGAAAACACTAAACACACATAAAAAAGAAAACTAAAAACTGCAAGGGAAAAAGGCCAAGAAACTATAAAGGTAAACTTATCAGAATTACACCTGACTTCTCAATAGAGATTCTAAAATCCAGAAGATCCTGGATAGATGTGCTGCAGACTCTAAGAGACTCTAAGAGACCACAGCCAAGACGACTATACCCAACAAAACTTTCAATCGTCATTGTTGGAAAAAACAAGATATTCCATGATAAAGTAAAATTTAAACAGTATTTATACATAAATCCATCCCTACAGAAGGTACTAGAAGGAAAACTCCAACCCAAGGAGGTTAACTACACCCATGAAAACATGGACAATAAATAATCTCACACCCACATAATCCAGAGAAGGAAATACACACACGGAAACAACTGTAACACAATAACAGAAAATAACTGTCATTGGTCATTTATATCTTTCAATATCAATGGACTCAATTCCCCAATAAAAAGACACAGATCAACAGAATGGATGCAAAAACAAGATCCATCCTTCTGCTGTATACAAGAAACCCACCTCAACATCAAAGGTAAACATTACCTCAAAGTAAAAGACTTGAAAAAGTTTTTCTAATCAAATACCCCCCCCCAAAAAAAACAATAAGCCAGTGTATCTATTCTAGCATCTACAAAATAGTATCTAGTATCAATAAAATAGACTTCAAAAAAATTAATCAAAAGAGATGAAGAAGGACACTTTATACTCATCAAAGGAAAAAGCCACCAAGATAGCTTTTCAATTCTCAACATCTATATCTCAAACACAAGGGCACTCACATTTTTAAAAGAATCATTATTAAAGCTTAAATCACACATAGACTCTTACAAATGGATAGTTGAAGACTTCAATACACCACTCTCACCAATTAACAGATCACCCAAACATTAACTAAACAGAGAAATAGTGGCATTAGCAGACATTATAAACCAAATGGACCTAACAGATATCTATAGAATATTCACCCAAACACAAAAGAATATACCTTTTTCTCAGCACCTCACAGAACATTCTTCAAAGTTAGCCACATAGTCAATCACAAAGCAAGTCTCAACAGATATAAGGAAATTGAAATAAGTCTCTGCATCTTATCAGACCACCAGGGATTAAAACTGGATATCAACAATGCAGAAACAACAGAAAGCCTACAAGCTCATGGAAACTGAACAACTCTCACTGACTACTGGGTCAAGGCAGAAATCAAGAAAGAAGTTAAAGACTTCCTAGAATTCCATGAAAACAAATGTAGACCATACCCAAACTTATGGGACATGATGAAAACTGTGCTAAGAGGAAAGTTCATAGCACTAAATGTCGTCATAAAAAAATCGGAGAAATCTCACACTAGCGATTTAACAGCACATCTAAAATCTCTAGAACAAAAAGAAGTAAATCACACCCAAGAGGAGTAGATGGCAGGAAATAATCAAACTGAGGGCTGAAATCAATAAAATAGAAACAAAGAGAATGATACAAAGAATCAATGAAACAAAGAGTTGGTTCTTTGATAAAATCAACAAGATAGACAAACCCTTTCCAAACTAACTAAAAGACAGAGAGAAAGTATCCAAATTAACAAAAGCAGATGTAACTCTAACACATTTTCATAGATAAGTCAATTGCAGATTTCTCAGGATAAAGTCTGTAGACAGCAACAGTCCTTGGTTGCAGAGGTGGCAACTTCTATGCTATTTTTATTACTAAAAATACACAATGTAATATATACATTTCTCAACAATAATCATATGCAGAGTGTCATGGTCAATCTTGGTTGTCACAGTGACTGGATCTAAATCAACTAAAGACAAACTGATGTATTCTCCTGTGAGGACTTTTCTTGATCACATTATTTGAAGCTGTAAGGCCCACCCAAAGTGTTTGCAGAACCTTCCAGATGAAAGGACATGGGAAAAGAGAGGCTTTGCTTTTTGCTCGCTTGCTGGTATGCTTGCTGGCAAGCTCATCCCTCAGGTTGCTGCCACTGCTCCATTTCTTCACAGTTGTTAGAAGCAGCTTCTTCGGTGTGGGGCTTCACAGATTGGGCCTCCAGTGTGAGTCCACCATTATTAGGCTACCCAGACCATACTGTGGAAGACAGTCTATTAAATCTCTCTTTAATGTGTATTCTTTCTAATAATTCTATTTCTCTAGGGAAGTCTGATAGACTAATAAATCACTTATCATTTCATTAGTTTTTGAGTTATAGAATCCAAAATAGCTACTGCTTAATGAAAAAATATGTTCAAGAAATTATTTCTAATCTTCAAAGTAACTGTACAAGGAAATCACTATTGTCCAGTCTTTTCACTGTTTTCAACATTGAAATGTTGGTTATTCTGACCTAGGATGAAATTCTGTTCCACACTAGCCTTTGATGGGATCCTAAGAATGAGTTACTAACACACAGTTAGTTTGTCAATATGATAGAATAGAATATTATGGTATTTTTGGTCAGACTGATACATATTCAAATCTCATTCACTTAATTTATTGTTTTTATGATCTTAGAAGGATTACTTATCTGAACGAGCCTCAGATTTTATTAATAAATAATAAGAAAAGCCAGCCTTGTCGGACCACTTGCTATGTGTCAGACACTGTAGTAAGATGAAAAAAGAACTATTATTATTCTCATTTCCAGGAAAATGAGGCTTAGAGAGTCATTTTCTCTGAATCATAAAAACAGTGGACAAAGAGGATCTGAACCTCAGCTACAAGAGTGTCATGGAAAACACTTGAAATGGCACTGATTGTAAGTCCTGGGTAGTAGAGATGACACCCACATGTTTCTGATACAATCCATGTTACCCCCTTTCTCACTGTGATCTCTTTAAACAAAAGGCACATACAAGGGGAGGTAACAACTCAAAATTTAGCTCTTTAGTGACTAAAATATTTACAGTCTATGAACATTTGAGCCAGTTTTTTGTTGTTGTGACAAAATATACTAAAACGTGATTTAAGGGAGGGAATCTTTACCTTGGCCCTCAGGTTTACCGAATTCAATCCATCATCCCTTGCTCTGTTGATTCACAGTCTGTTGTGAGATAGAACATCATGGGGCTGAGCATGTGGAGGGTGGATGACGGACCAAAAGCAGAGAAAGGGAGATTGTAAGAAGGGGTCAAGTGAGGTATCGGCCCAGTGATCTGTGCTTCATCAACTCTACCACCTCCAAATAATCCCATCATAGTGTGAATCCATCAAGGGATCAAGCCACTGATTAGGTTAGTCTCTGAGGTCCAATGACTTTGCCAAGCTGGCAATCTAGCCCTCACTGCCTGAGTTCATGAGGGACACTTTATATTAAAGCATGACAGTGGGAAAATCTAAATTCAGAAAATGAAAGCAATTTTAAGATATTTTAATAGTGATATTACTCTGCTCTCTATGGGCTCCATGTTTGAAGATATACATGAATGAAGACAATCTTGTGTATGATTATGTGAGACTGGCATTAGAATTAACTTTCTTCCTAGGGAGAGAGACTCAGGATGTGGACACCTTAGACAGATTTACCTGCTCTGGGATGGAATTGAGCCAGACTTTGGTCCAGGCAGTTGGACTGTGTCTGCACCACGCCACCTCAGCATAGCTCCTAACACACCATTTCCGCAGAGCGCCTTTTGCATTTTGTTTATTGAGGAGAAGGTAGCTTGGTGTTGAAGTTAGGATCTTGCACAGACAAAGCACACAACGCACCTTTCTGGTACATATTCAGCTTTTTCCCCATTTCTGTCCAAATTCAGCTGTGTACTAGCTGCCAGGATTGCCATAATTCAAGGAGGATGTTACTCTGTTCCTAGACACAGTTTCCCCTTAAAGGTAATGTCACAAGTTCAAGGCAGATTACACAAATATTTCCTTTTCACTTCCCAACATGTACTTACCCTTCTGCCCCAGCCTGATTCCAAATTCCTGCTCAGGAAAGCCAATTTCCAGCCAACAGGGGTCAAATGAACAAAATCCTGGAAATCGTGTGAGAAATCCTTTCCTCCCAGGGCTACAGTAATTACATCCTTGATAATGAATTGCTCATCAGTTCTGCAGGAGACAGAAGTGATTGCCTCTGCAGGTAGCAATCATTTTTGTGCAACTGCCACAATTATCAGTCCCCTTCAGGATGATTGGGATTTAGCAATGGAGACCAGAAAGGTAGAAGGTGTTTGAAGGTATGGGCTAATATCAAAAAACAGAAAAGACATCACATCTTTACTCCTCTGAAGGGTGCTTAGCCATATAAGCTGTGGATATAAAAAAAAAAATGCCATCAATATTTCTGAGTCTGCCCCCTTAAAGGATTGAATGCCCATTGTACATTTATCCCCCCCACACACACACACTTTGTGTGTGTGTGCTCAAACATGCTCACACTTACCATGATAAGTGCAATATGTAGAAGTGGGCTCTTTCCCTCTATCATGTGGGTCCTGGGGCTTGAACTCCAATCATCAGGCTGCATGGCAGCAAGCTCTGTTGCCTGCTAAGCCATCAGCCCCCTTACCCCAATTTGATGGCTTTTAAGATGTACCAAAGTCTGTTTTTCTCCTTTACTCTTGCCTATGTTAATGTGTTGACACATGTATGCCTGTGGTGGTTTAAATGCTTGGTAACTTTCGGTGCTGATGGCAGTATCAAAATGTTGTGCTCTCCCGACACTCAGGAAAGTAATTTGGTAACAGGTACACAAACCTTCACTTTTATCTTCTTTGTCCTTAGCATTTAGCTTGGGAAGCACAACCTGGAGAAATAAAGAAAAACTCAGAAAAAGACTTAAGTGCTTAGGACTACTCCTAACAGCAAAACAGAAAACACTTCCCAGCTCGATGAGGACAGATCATTAAATAAGTCATGCTTCATTAAGTGATGGCGTATTATGCAGCCATTAAAAGTCATGTTTTTGAAGAGTAGTTAATGACACATGGGAATGTTCATTACAGAATGTCAAGTGGAAAAAACTGAACAAAGTTGAACTACAGTAGATAGAGTGTGATTTACTAAGCATCCATTATGTAATCCTGAAAGGTTTTACAGGTAGAGGATTTTATGTTCATAATTCAGAAAAGGAAACCTAGACTGAGTGTCTCTCTCTCTCTCTCTCTCTCTCTCTCTCTCTCTCTCTCTCTCTCTCTCTCTCTCTGTGTGTGTGTGTGTGTGTGTGTGTGTGTGTGTGTGTGTGTGTGTGACAGAGACAGAAATGGAGACACAGAAAGATTGGGAAAATGTGGGGGAGACACAAACTGCACTTGCATTTACCATGAAAGAGCAGGAAACAAAAATAATTATTTTCTTTACCCATGATTCCTTTAAGGTGGGGACTTCCATCTTAAGCAGCCATTACATTTGCAATTTGAAAAAAATGATAAATAGCAATTGAAATGTTCTGGACAACTAAGGAACAAGGAGCTTTGGGAAAGAATACTTTCCTAAGCTGGACTCCTTTAAGCAGGACACACAGCTACCTCCGTTCAAACACCCAACTTGAACATACACTTGCTCGCCTTTGCAAGGCTTGGGTTAGGATTGATCAGGCAGGGGCTGGAAGTCTCCTGCAAATAACTCTTGTCTCAAAATGAAACATCCTGGCAACTGCACCCAGGGTTTCTGAGGGAATTGTTGAATTCTCATTAAAGCCATGCCATCCTTAGTCAGTAAAAGGCTGGGGGCTCAGTGTGTGCAACCAAGGCTCCATGGGACTCCTCCCCACCAGCACCACTAGGTGCTCTGAGGATCATCGGCCAAAAGAAACACAACAGATGGCATCTCTGAACTCCAGAGAAGCTGCACAGGCAGGTAGAGCTACAGCAGGAAATCTTTCCAATGAGTTCTGACCAGCAACCTCCTGTTAGGATCCTGACCTTGAACTTAGGGAATTACTTCCCTTCTCTGAATTCCACCATTCTGATGTCTGAAATATGAACAGTAGTGATGATGATGATGGTGGTGGTGGTGGTGGTGATGACAATTCATGGCTTAAACTACTTTCTAGATCAACACTCAGCTCTCTCTTTGGGTGACATGGCAGAGCATCTTTAAATTGTAGATAGGATGGATATGACCCAATCCTCTCTTCCGAACTTCCCTGACCTCATTTCCTAGCCCTCCATTCTTTACTTCATTCAGGCATAGTTCTCTTTCTTTCTGCTTATACATAAAACATCTTGAATTCTCTACTCTTTGACTATCCATATGTCTGCTTCTACCAAGTCCCTTCTTCCTAAGATCATTCCTCTTCACACTGCCTTTCTTTTATTCTTATATTCCATTGCATATCCATCTTTTGACTTTGTCCATCACCCCCTACATAGCTGTTGGATTATAAACTACAGAAAGCCATATAAATTTTGTCTTTGGTTATTGTTCATTGATATCTCCAAACATCTTGAACAGTATCTGGCACATGAAAGGTACTCAGAATATAGCTGCTGAATGAAAGTCTGGGTGGGAGGATGGGATGAATGGAGGGGAGGAGAGAAGGATAAATGGATGAACAGATCATCCTCTAATTTGATAGAATTGATGGTTACTTAAGGTGTGATGGCTTGAATGTTCAGGTATATAATTATTTGTCTCTTATTTGGTCTACTGTTTAGCCAATCCTTTAGAGATCAATTTCTCTCTTACACCCTTCTTGTTCAAAGCCTTTAGTACCTGAGTACCTAGAGATATATCACTAATTTAGACTTTTCTGCAGCCAGCCAATGGGAAAGCACCTGGAGATGCCATCTGATGTGAATGTATACAAATAAAACTGTATACCTCTGGAACAGATAGGCTAAAGCCACTCCCTTCCCAAATCCACGGGGTCAAGGCTTTCTATAAAGGCTTTTGGTCAGGTATTATGTATGACAAATTTAAGCTGTCATACTTGCCTCACCCAAAGGGTGCCTTAACTTTGTGAATGAATTGTAATTTCCCAAATAAATAAAATCAGTTTATGATACCTGTGATTTTTCTAGATACTTCCCAAGACCCTTGGAAAACAGTGCATGACTCATTACTTAACTCATTGCTATGGAAAAAAAAAAAGCCTTACTAAAGCACTTGAGGAAAAGAGGGCTTACCCTGGCTCACAGTTTAAAGGAGGCTCACAGTCCAGCATGGAGGAAGGAGTGTGAGGCACTCTGTCACACTACAACCACAGTGAAGAAACGGGGGAAAGAGAGAGATGGATGCCTGTGCTTAGCTCAGTTTCTTCTTTGCAGGCAGTTCAGGACCCCAGCACTATTCCGTAGATGATCCTGTGGAATGGAATGGGCTCACCCCTGTAGGGCAAGTCTTCCTACCTGTTAACCTAGCCCAGCAAATCCCCAAGTGACTCCACATCACATCAAATTGATGATCAAGATTAACTGTCAAGAACATTGGCCCGGAAATCCCGATGTGGTTGGGAAGTGTGCACTTCAGGCTGAGGCACACTTTGTGTCTCACTGGTGGGAGCTCCCGTCACTGGCATTGTTGTAGGTACTCTCCTGTTGGTCTTTAACAGCCCTCAGCCATGTATGCAGAGGTTTGGGCCACTGTTTCTACTTCTTTGTTGCAGAGACCTTGCCCAGAATTGGACTGACTGGTAAGATTAGCTCAAAAAGCCACTTACTGTCATCTTGATAAAAGTAAGTTCTTTCCAGACTGACTTACTTCCTCCATTACCCCAGGTCTCTGTGGAGGTCATCAATAAAAACATATAAAAGTGCTCAGAAGGGCATCGTCCCCAGCAGAGGGGACCAAAGGACAGACTCAAAGAAAGGTTTCTTGGCACTGCTTGGACTCCCTAATGTCAAGCATTCTTAACTTTAATGATTGTTTTTGCTATTTTGCACAACATGATGTACTTTCTCTTTTCTGAGATTTCAGAACAGGATGATCCTTTCTTTTGCTTGGGTCTTTTTCAGACAATCACTATAGAGTTCATGCATAATCACTTAGAGTGACACAAAACAAAAACTAGAAAGAAAACAAACAACAAATAGGAGAAATCATGAGACATTCAAACCACACAGAAAAACCTTAATGTGTAGCCACTTGACAGAGAGGGAGCTGGGGGACTGTGGGTGTCTTCGGGGACTCTGACCATTCTCTGCAAAGATGGCAATGGTATCGTCACAGGGTCTCATATTTTGGTCATGATGTTGCCCATCAAGGTAAACTTGATAAATTTATCTACTTAGCTGTTCTCAGCTCCTCAGGTCACAGGTGGACTGGTAATCTACCCTGATGGGCTGACTTGAAGACTACGGGTGATTACATAACAGTTTTTAGTAACAGTTGGTCTAGAGCACACTATTATTATGTAGAGCCACACCTCTTTCTAATTTCCTGGGGTCTGTGACCCACATGATGAACAGTGGGCTTTATCATACAGCAGCTCAAACCCTCTGCTTCTTAGTCCTTCTGTATTGCTGGCTATTTTCTTCCTTTAGATCTCCAGTGATTGCAACAATTTCCATAATCTTGTCACCTTAATTGCTGCTGTCACTGTGAGCACTGAAATTAATTTTGATTTCTTTTTGTTTTTGCTTAATGCTTGGAATGTGACTAATGAGATTATTTCTGGCTTCTGCTGGAGCAGTGTTCCTGTGAACGTGACCAGTGCTGGCCTGAGTTCTGTATGTGGGTCTTTTTTCTGTCCAGATACCTCACATGTGCCAGACATCTCAGGGAAGAGAATCATTTGGCTGTGGTCATTTCAGCCAAATGACCTCTAAGTGGTATGTTCTTCCTGAAGAGTCTCTCTTTTACATCTCAATGGAATCTCACACTTGGGTCCTAAGGAAGGAAACTTGGCTATACAAAGGAAGGGAAGCAAAGGAAATTTGCTGAGTGTCTAGGCATTATATTGCTTGATGTGAATTAGTCAACTACCCACCAGAACTTGGAGGGTTAAAAAGAAAGGGAACCACTCTACAAATAAAGTCAGGAAACTAACTATTAAGGGGCAAACCTAAGACTCAAATATGAATACAGTGGTTGCTAAAGACCACACTCACTGTGATAAAACTCCCATAGAGGACTCTGAATACTGAATCTGGGGTTTTTGTTTATGGCTACGTGCAGTACCTTTCTGGTTAATCAGTGTTCTCCAGAGGAACAGATACATTATTATAATAACAGGTATTAATATAATAAACATACACTAATAAAAACTGTTTACATACACAAAGGGAATGTATCGGATTGGCTTACACTGATAGGGTCTAGGTACCTTAGCAATGGCTGTCTGTGTGTGGTAGAGATGGCCGTCTCAGCTGTTCTGGTTGGGCACTGAAAGCCTGAAAACCTTCTGGGCAGTTTGAGTCCACACTGGAAGATCCAGGAGGCTGGAACCCGATGTTATTGGCTCTTAGTAGCAGCAGTGGATGGACTTAGAACAAGGAAAGGTAGGTGGGCTCTGTCTGCTGTGCAGTGTTGTTTCCTAGTGCAATCTTTGCTGCATGCAGCCCATTCTCCCCAGGACAGATTATAACTATTTGAAAAACATAAATCTCATTATTTTAATCTCCATGCATTATTACAACTTCAATGGCTTTCTATTGTGTAAAAACAATTTGGCAGTTGATTAAACACCAATACTCTCATCAAGAAGGCTGGCCCTATGATTTAGTTTTATTAATGTAAGGAGGCAAAAATGGTGCCTTGTAGCACCCAATGCTGGTCCTTAAAAGACCTTCAGCTCCCAGCTGCAGTCAATAGCCATGCTGCAAGGAAGCCCAGGCTCACCATGTCATAAACCTTCCAACTCAACACAGCATCCAGATGAGTGTGTATGTATGACCGACCTAGTACATACTACAACAGAAGATCCAAGTAAGACCCAAAGGTTTGCAGTGTCCCACAGGCCCTTGCAGGACCTCAGCTATCTCATGTTAATGCCACAAGACACTTCACCTACTCACTGTGCTCCCGTCAGCCCCACTTAAGGTCCCTGTACAAAACAAGCCTTTTCGGGTTTCACCCACCACTTTTGACTCCTCTCTATGTGGGATATTTTTCCTCCCATCTGTTAGTAGCACGGTGGGCTTCTGCTCTTCCCCAGATGTAGCTTAAATATTATCTCCTTCAAAGAGCCCTCTGTCACCCCTATAAAGTTGGCCACTCAACCTGTTTTTTTGAAAAATTGTAACTGTATTCTGA
Organism: Peromyscus leucopus; assembly: GCF_004664715.2. Classification (NCBI taxonomy): domain Eukaryota; kingdom Metazoa; phylum Chordata; class Mammalia; order Rodentia; family Cricetidae; genus Peromyscus; species Peromyscus leucopus. The sequence continues at coordinate 27,877,395 of NC_051086.1, read as the reverse complement.
TTGTTTTATGAATACTATTTGTCACAATTCCTAATCACATACTTTTTCCTGACTTGTTACCTGTCTCTTCCAGTAGATTCCAAATACCACAGGACTAGGACTGAATGTGTCTTTAAGCTAGTGGATAGTTCCCACCAAGTGCTGTGCTGGGCGTGTCATGAATATACTTGTGGATATCACATGCTGCTTTGTTCAAGTACTTGTTTGCTTTGGGGTCTTTTGTACACAGGAATCTGACAGTGATACAGGTGATCATTAAGACTACAGCCTACATTTTTAAAGTTTTTTATTAAAAATTTGTTTCATACGTTATATGTTGATCATATTCTTTACCTCTACCAATTCCATCCAGATCCTCTCTACTTCCCTACCCAGCCAATTTCATATTCTTCTTCTCTCTCTCTCTTTCTACACACACACACACACACACACACACACACACACACACACACACACACATCAAATCAAAACAGACAAATTAAATAAAAGAAAACCAACTAGAACAAAAAAAAAGCTAGACAAAAACAAAAACAAGACTGTAGAGTTCGTTTTGTATTTGCCAACCATTCCTGGGCCTGTCCGGGGTGTAATTAATATACCCAGTGACACTCCATTAGAGAAAGCTGATTTTCCCCTTCCCAGCAGATATCAATTACGAATTAATTTCTTGGTTAGGGGTGGGACTTTGTGTCTATAACCTAGAACTATAACACTATTCTAGACAGAATATTTCTAATATTATCCTGTAGTTTATCTGCCAATTCACACATTCATTCATTCACATATCTATCCACTTATCCAACATTCATCTATACGTATTCGTTTATTCTTTCAACATATATTCATTGACCCTCTCCTCTGTGCTGGACATTTGAATTATGTGCTATCTCAAACAGGCATCATTCTGTTCCTAATGAAGATGACTAATTAATGGCAGACAATGAAACAAAAGTTTGAAAGTCTGTGATGACAGAGGGAAGGAATGGCCATGAATCTGGAAAACACGGTATTGTTCTGTATCCTCATCTGCTCCTGTTGGCCATGCATGGGACATCTTTATCTGGCCTAGATTCTTTCAATAACTCATATTTCCTTCAATATCTTCATTGCTTTCAACATAAAATCCACATTATTTACAGGTGGTTTCAGCGTCCATCCTCCCATCTACCACTTTACCTAATGGACTCCTCTTGCTTCTTCTCATTCTCTTGTGCCCTCCAGGTCAGACTTTCTCCTTCCCAAGGATGAGCAGCTTTTTAATATGGGAGCTACCTTTGAACAGTCGCATGATGCATTGACCCAGCTCCACCCAATAGACCACAGTAGAACCTCTGCCTGCTTTAATTTGTAACAAGTTTAAAAAAAAAATCTGGAGAAATTTCCTGAGAAGCAAACTCAGTCCTTGTTGAGAACCCCATTCTGAGCTGTGGGGGTCAAGTTTGGTTTGGTATTGGAAGGCTTTGCCTCTCCCAGTTGAACACCCTCTACTGTCAATCAAAGTACACCCCTTCAGCCAAGGGTCAGCCAGATAGCCCCCTCCTCGGGATGGGTGCCTAGTGAAACATTGGGCTGAGAACGGGTGGCTTACCTGTGACAGCTCCAGGTGGGGCCCATTCAGCACCCTGAAGCTGCACATGCTGAGCCTAGTTCCCCAGTTCTCCTGGAGCTCTTCAGACATGCCCCATGCTCCTCAACTTAGAGTCAGTTTCTGTGATACTTGACCAAAGAAGCCTACTAGTCCATCCTCCTCTGCTCTTCAATTCTTAGGGTACTAATAGTAATGTACTCCAACCCCTCTTACCTTTCCTCCATCTCTTCTGGAATATCCTACCTGCTGGTTCCACCCACCCAGATCTTCGTCTTTCATGACCAAGATCAAATGCTATCTCCCTCCAAGGGTGTCACAGAGTGACTTTACTCCGGCTTCTCAGTGTACCCTCAGCGCTGGGTGAATACCTCAGTTGCCCATCTACCATTCCCCTGCACAGTTCTGACTTGCTTGTCTGCCCTCCTGCTGTGGGATGCTCCTCTCAGGTTGAGATTTGACTTTCTTGAGGCTGCAGGTGGACACCATACTCAGAACAGTTCTGGGCACACAGCTCTTCTTAGTGACTGCTCTCTATATGAGTGGGCAGGTGTATGGATGGGCTGACCTTGTGCAAGGACAAGAGTCTGAGAATCATCAGACTGAGAGTAATCATGTTGAATTGCCTAGAATAAACCTTTCGTGGGTTTGTGCTCATATGTTCCAAGTGCCCTGGGCCAAAATCAAAGGGAGGACAAACAGCACAAAGTCACTGTGACCTCTGAGATTCTGCTTTCTTCAAAAATAACATGTTTTTTTTTCGGTCTGATTATAAAAGCAGTGCAAATATATTGTGGAGAATTTATATAATATAAAAAGGGAGAAAACAAGAATTCCTCATAACCCTATCCAGAGAAAAAGGCAAGCCCTTTGAAGAATTGCTTTCTCATCTTGCCCCTCCAAGGTACTCAATTCTTATTTATTTAATACTATTTTATTACATGCTTCCTCACATTTGATCTTAGAAAATGCCCACTTATGTGTTTGTAGAGAACACTGCTTCTAGAGTCTGTACGTGACTCCATTCCACAGCTGAGATTTAGTCCAGCCTTTTGCTTGTCAGAGCTGTGCTGTCTTCCTGTTTGGGGCAGGTGATTGTGAGGGGCCCTGGGCTTGAGCCTGAGTGTGGCCGACAAACAGCATTCTTCTCATTCCCACCCAACTCCAGAGTAAGCTGAGGGTGGACAGAGAGTTAAAGTAGGGGGTTCCAGCTGCTGGTGTAGACACTGACTCGTTTGGAGAATGTGGCTTATCATGGGGAGCAGCGTAGATCTGACAGGCTCACCCTCACAGCCTTTGGCAGTACCCTGGGTCAGACTTTCCCCACTCAGCTCTATTTCTGGAGAACAAAGCAGATAGACGATGATAAATGATCTTGGTTGTCAACTTGACTGGGTTTAAAAATCACCATGGAAACCTACCTCTGGGTGTATCTATGGGTATCTTCCCAGCAGAGTTTGAGGACAGAGGAAAGAATCACCCAGAATATGGGAACACCATCGTGTGGGCTGCAGGACAGACTACATAAAGGAGCAGGTAGGTGGAGCACCATCGTGTGGGCTGCACGACAGACTACATAAAGGAGCAGGTAGGTGGAGCACCAGCTCTCATCCTCCTTTGCTGCCTGCCTGCCGAGGGGATGCAACAGGCTGCCTCATGTTCCTGCGGCTTAGCTTTCCCTGTCATGATGGACTGCAGCTCCCGACCCCCCAAACTTCAGGAAAATGCCTCACTTTTCTCTCTAGGTTGCTTCTTAACAGGTATTTGGTTACAACAAGAAAAGTAACTAATGTAAGGACCCTTGTTACAGGAAGGTAAGTCTTTTCCCAAAGGATGAGGGCAAGAGAAGACAGGACTGCCCCACTACAGTGCTCTCTCCCTAAGGCACCCAGACAGGCTTCTTTCTCTGGGGAAAGGGTCAATAATCTTGGAGGGTGTCTTCCACCTTCCTGACAGCAGCAGACTTGTTTGAACAAAAAGACGGTCCTGCTGTCTCCATTTCACACCTGCACTCAAGGCTCTGTGGCCACAGTCACCCTGTTCTAGTGTCACTGACCCAGACAGAAAGCAACTTAGGGAAGAAAAGGCTCATTTCAGCTCATAGTTCTAGGTAGCAACCCATATTTGCAGTGGAGCCAAGGCCTAAAGATTTAAAATGGCTAGTCATATCACATCCACAGAGAGTAATCCATGTTCATTTGCTTGTTCACTTATACTTAGCTTGATTCCTCCATTCTTACACAGTTTAGGACCACCTCCCTGGGGAATGGTGCTGCCCACAGCAGGTTGGATTTTCCCACATCAGCTAACTTAGTTAAGAAAATCCTCCAAAGACATGGTCCCAGGCCAACCCAATGTAGCAGTTCCTCACTGAGACTCTCTTCCCAGGTGATTCTAGACTGAGTCAAGTTGACAAAGTTAAGCTTCACAATGTCTCATTGTCATCTCTCATCTCTCACAGAGCCACCAACCTCTTCTCAACTAGTCCCCTCCTATCCTGACATCTCTCCGTTTCTTTTCTTCCAGACTCCACGCATGCAATCACAGCTATTGTGTATGAACGACTGCAGTGGTCTCGTTGTACCCAACTGACAGCACCTGGCTGAACCTTCCCCATCCTTCAGCTGCCACAGTCCTTCCAATCCCAAATATTGTGCTGTTCTTGAGCCTCAGAGGGGGAGGCTTGGGAAGTGGACTGTATTTTAAAAAATACATTTCCAGAAGAATATCTTGAAGGCATCGAAACTTATTCCCAGCAAGCAATTTGCAAACCGTGGTTTGTTCTATTTGCGTTTAATGTGTGAGCAATCAAACCCAAGGCCGTGGGCATGCTGGGAAAGCACTCAGCCTTGAAGCCACATCCTCAGTTCAGCAGAGACACTCACAAGAATGTCCCCCAAGCCCTTCCAGGCTTCATGGGATATCCTGGACTGGGACTTCCTCTGTATATCCATGTGTGCTTCCCCTAGCTTTGACTGTTTTATTTCTACTTCGTCAACATTATGAATAAAATTGTTTTATTTCAAATATAGAGGAAACTGTAGTTACATTGATTTTTATCACACCACCTGCAGAATGTTCTTCACATTTTCGTTTCTTTTCCAGCTTATTTCTTTTCCGAGTAGACCATTGCAGCTTGGACAAGTAAAGTTTTCCTTATCCCTCTATTCCTGTGATCCACCAGCCTGATGAGACCATCTATAGTGCCAACAAGTAACACGAAACATTGCATCTCTGTCTACAATGTGGCCACTAGCTGTGGATGGTTACAAATAGTGATCAGGCAGGTTTATTTTATTCTAGTTGCACTTGGTTTTTGTTAACAATGAGTGTTGAATTTATAAAAATTACTGCTCCTTCCTAAACAGCGACTTGAAGATTTGGTGGTCACTGTGGAGTTGTCAACTGTCTTCTTCAAACTGGCTGTCAGAGAGGGGAGCCTGAGGCCAGTGTGCTGTTTTATTCTTTCCAGGCACAGCAGAGCAGGTGTCTCCCTCTGTTCTACTTTACACCGGAACACACACAGAAAATTTCGAATTTATCTTTGGATTCTAAAGCTGTGGTGGCCTTTGTCTAACAAGTGGCACTGATGTATCTGCTCAGATTCAGGCCATCCGGAAACCTGGGAGGGACTGTGACATTTTGTCGCTCTCTGATGATTGCTTTTGTCCCATTTTTTAGGGTTGCTTTCTGGAAACACCAGTTGGTGGTATGTTGAATCTCTATATTTGGTACTCCACATCTTTTCTTCCATTTCTTATTTCCTGTCTTTGTTCTTCGATTCTGTGTTCTGGGCAACATCTGAGTGTGGTTCTCCCATACGTCACTGGTTCAGTGTCCATAATATAGTCTTCCCTGTTCTTAATACATGATTTGATTTGTTTTTACACATATTTCTATGTCTATGCATTTCCCTTTTTTTCCTTCCTTGTCTCTGCTCGATCCCTTTCATTGTATGGCTCGACTATCTTATCCTATCTAATGTTTTTATTATATTCTTTTATCCTCAACTATTAATTTCATTCATCAGTTGTTTTTTCAATCATATTCATAAATACCTCTCAGAATTTAAAAACAGTATGCATTTAGTGCAGAAAACTTAGGAAAAAAAGAACACAGAAGAATATAAAATGACAATTATATTATTAACAAAATGTTATTGTTAATATAATAAAGTATTTTATTTTAGTCAGAATTTGTGTTTTTGAAACGAAATTGGGTTTTACTTTTTTCTTCTTTTTATATCATTACATACTCTCTGGAAGTTGTTATAAGTAACCCCGTCACACTTATTGGCTTACAGAAAAAAGGCGTGAGAGCAGACGATGAACTAGCTGAGGAAAGAGGAGACCAGCAGGAGTGAAGTGGGGGACCAGAGAGGGTAATGAAGGGGTGTGAGCAAGGTACATTAGACATGTATGAAATCAATGAACTATATTCTACTAAAGACACTAATCATGGCCAGAGAGGTTGCTCAGTGGTTAAGAGCACTTGCTGCTCTTGCAGAAGTCCATGGTTCATTTCCAGCATCCACATGGTAGCTCACAATCTTCACAGGTCCAGCTGCAGGAGAGTCTCTTCTTCACAGACACTAGGCATATATGTGGTACCACTCACACATGCAGGCAAACACTCATAAGATAAAAATGAACAAATCTTTTTTAAAATCTTGAAATAGGAGAACGTGCTTGTACACACTACCTCAGCTTCTCCATGCTACCAATTTCTGTAACTTCAGCATAATATCAAACTAAGGAAGTTGATGTTGGCAAAGGCTGCTTTCTCACCATTATTTCATGTGTCTTCATTGGCGTGTGCCCAGAGCTATGCAACCCATGCAATCCAATATATATGTTCATAGAAGCACCACAAACAGAACCATGACAGCACCATTCAGGACATCTCAATCTGTTTCTCCATAGTCAAACCTTAACCCTGTCCTTAAGCACTGGTGACCACTCACTTGTTATTTTCTGTGAGGTTTTTGTCATTTAATAGTTAGATTGGAAAAGGTATTGGTTGGATAGAGGAAATAATTTGATTTCTTTTAGAACCATTGCAAAATGTGGTGAAATAGAGTACATTTAAAAAAAATCACTAAGCAATTTTCAAATATTCTAATTTCAAACCTGGTTTAAATGTTCGAGGTGATAGATACATTATTAGCTTGACTTAGGTATCCAACATTGTATTCAAAATCATGACATCACTCTATACACCTATAAGTATATAAATTTATATAAATATTATAATTTGTCAATGCCATTTTACAAAGCTTAGCACATATGGGATTCAGACAGTAACTTTGTGAGGTTGACTTTTGTTGCTAAGGATAATGACCCTGAGGTCCATGCAGGATATTTTCCGTGTCAGCACACATTTGGAGTGGAGTGTGCATAGCTATTTACCCACTGAAGGAAGTGGGAGCTATTTCCAGGGTTTTTGATCTTAAGAATAAGGCTGCTATGAACGTTCACACACAGACTGAGATTCTGCAACATACAAGTCTGCAGGGTGGATGACTGTTAAATCCCACTCTTAAAACATAGCACCCTACTGTAAAAACTTCTCTATGTCAGGATTTAGTTTTTGAAAACAAATGTCTGAATATAGTTGCATAATATTCTATCATAGGGATTGCAACTCACTTTATTTAACTACTTCCTGAGAAGTTCATGCTTTGTTAGTTGTAGCACAAATCCTACTTGGTCTTAATAATAAAAACCTGGCATCAGATATTGGGGTAAATGCTGAAAGATCAGAGAAACAAAGGAGCACGCCATAACCACCTCTCACTTCACCAACTCCTCAGCCTCAAAGGGGCTGAGCACCTATCTCCTCCCGCCTTCTATTCCTCTCTCTGCTCAGCCTTATCACTTCCTGTTTTCTCCTCCTTAGTGCTGGGATTAAAGGTGTGTGCCTCCCAAGTACTGGGAACAAAGGCATGAGATCCCAACTGCTGAGATCAAAGGTGTGTGCCACCACTGCCTGGCCTCTATGGTTAACTAGTGGCTAGTTCTGCAATCTGATCTCCAGGCAAGCTTTATTTGTTAGAGCACAAACAAAATGTCACCACAGTTAGTAGCATACCAGATGAATTTTAGACATATCTTCTCTTTCTAGTAATGCTTGTAAAAGCTGTAGGCACTTTTGATATGTTTTTAAAATGTAGCACTTTCAAAGTTCCATTTCACTCATGCTTAGAAATTGTTTACTATAGGCCATTGTTTATTATTATTATTATTATTTATTCCTCTTCATTTTCTCCAAAATGAAGAAAGGTTTATGCAGATTTGTATTTGCTAAAAGACATCTTAGTTATACTAAAAATTGTGTGTGTGTGTGTGTGTGTGTGTGTGTGTGTGTGTGATAGAGAGAGACAGAAACAGAGAGAGAGAAAGACTTTATTTATTTATTTATTTATTTATTTATTTGGTTTTTTGAGACAGGGTTTCTCTGTGTAGCTTTGCACCTTTTCCTAGAACTCACTTGGTAGCCCAGGCTGGCCTTGAACTCACAGAGATCCTCCTGCCTCTGCCTCCCGAGTGCTGGGATTAAAGGCGTGCGCCGCCACCACCGCCCGGCTAGAAAGACTTTATTTGGTATATGTAGATGTGTGTACAAGTGTGTATGCCTATGTGTGCACACAGAGGCTTTGTGGGGCCCCAGGTGCCCTGCTCTATCACCCTGTGCCTTATTTCCTTGAGCTACATATGGGTGCTAGGAATCAAACCTGGGTCCTCTGGAAGAGCAGCCACTGTTCTTAACTGCTGAACCATCTGTCCAGCCCTCTTTTCTTTGGTTTTTAATGCTGCCTAGTTCTGTGGTCAGAAGCACTTCACTAAACATAACCTAGAGATCACAAGCTTCCTTCTCTCGCCCCCCCCCCTTATTTTATTTGAGGTGCTGGGGCTTAAACCCGGGACCTCCTTCACGTTAAGCATACATTCTGCCAAAGAGCCGCACACCCATCCCCTATCCTGTCTCCCTAGTGCTTACATGCTGCTCTCTAGTAGCAATAAACCTGCACAATTCACTCTATTTGCATCCTCCACTCTCTCTCTCTCTTTCTGTGTGTGTGTGTGTGTGTGTGTGTGTGTGTGTGTGTGTGTGTGTGTGTGTAACAACTCTGGCCACCAGAGCCTCCACAGGACTGTAATAAGAAAGGTAGTTTGTGGGGGTCAGTCAACGTAGAAGCTGTGATCTCATCAGAACTTACCTCCTACATACCAGAGCTGGATGTATCTCAGATATTGAAAGTCATGAAAAATCTATTCCCTTCCCCATTATCATCTTGCTGTTCTGCCTCCAGTAGACAAGAGTAATTCTTCAAGGAAATCCCTCCTAGAGTCTGCCTGCCCAGTGCCTTTGCCTTTTGTTGTATTTTGAAGTTACTTGATCAGAATTGAGTCATTGTACAAATTTGATGTCTCAAGATTTTCATCCCTTGTGACCCAGACTTGTGCAATGGCTTTGATCTAGGGGATGGCACAGAGCAGTGGCTTATCCTCCCATAAATGATGATAACTCCCATTTCTGATGCATCATCTGAGCACCTGTAAGAACCAGACACTAAAAACACAGAGCAAATGACGTATTTGTCATTTCCCCTTAATGTTTTCTAGGGCCTTTACCTCACATTGAATAAAATGTAATTCCACCCCTTCCTGCAGGAGCTAGATCTTCGCCTTTTGTCCAGCTCAATGCCCCTTCTTCTGTCCACTCTCCGTTTTTCTTTAACCATAGAGAACTCCACTGTCTCTCTTACCTCAGAATCCTCTAGGACTTCTGACTGAAATGTTCTTTCTTTATATTCACATAACGTAGTGCTGCATGTCAATATCTCAACTGTCATCTCCTACAGAAGTCAAAACACTACATTGAATTATCAAAAGTACGGAAAGAAAGAATTTCACCCCAACCAAATCCTGCTTTGTTTAGGTGTAATCAGTCAATGGGTTATTAACAAGCTTTCCACTATGGTTCAGGTTCAGTGTTCGACACTAAATATTGTTGAGTGGTTTGCTGTGCCTCTGACTCCTTGAAGTCTGTTGTGTAACATTGTTTCTAGGGAGACATAAACAAATATGTACTCACCCTAGATATGGAATGTCAACAGATAAAAGTAAGGGTACCTCAAGATGGAGGGTTTACGTAGAAGGAAATTGATAGGCAAATCTACATGCTTTTTGTACCTGATGGTCTTCAGACAGAGACAACCTGGCCAAGGAGCAGACAGTAGCAGTGCGACAGGATGGTGTCAGCCTAAAAGCCATTGCTGTGATGTTCTTAAGTCCCTTACCCAGATTCCCACATGCTTTTCCTCTTGATTTCTATTCTTCTCATTTATAAACTCAGATTCTGTTAATTTTCAAAGTGACCTGAAGACCCTCTAAAAGCACCATCCACCTCACCTATCCAGCCAGCTTCCCCATCACCTCACCTATCTGGGAGCTCAGCTGGCTTCTTCATCACCTCACCTATCTGGGAGCCTGGCCAGCTTCCCAGCTCCAGTCCCAAGAGTGGGTTACCCTGCTTACCTGAGGACACAAAGCTCAAACACACTGGTCCTCATGCTCGCCCACAGATGTTACAGGGGAAGCCTCTGTTTGAATTTGCATCTCCCCACCTTGTGAGGAGATTGATGAGGGCTAGTTGCCATGGTGACTCAGGGTACTGAGATCCTTGCCTTGTTCTCCAAGGGGAGCTGAGATGAGTAAGACCAAGAGTGAAGACTGGAATCTAAAATAGGCTAATATTTCTGTTCCAAAATCTTTATCATGACTAAACTATGTAATTCCAGTCGTCTAATTAGTGCTTCTTAGTCTCAGTTTATTCTTCAGAAAATCAGGGATAGTAAGCAATCTTGTTTTGAGAACCCTCCAAAAAGTAAGCATAGTTATTCCTTTAAGGATTGAGGGGAACATCCGCTGTATAGTAAGGCAACCGATATTCTTATTTTCTTATTGCAATTTTCACAGTCATTCACCACCATCATCATCATCTTCTTCACCACCATCATCACCAACATCACTAATACCATCCAGTCAGGGACAGAGCCATATAAAAGAGCAAGGAAAATGAAAGTCAAAACTTTTTCTTTTATAAGTGGTTTTATTGAGATATAATTGTCATACAAAAATGCTTAAAGTTTACAATTTGAAATTTTTAACATGTGCGTATTCATGAAAGAATCCAGACACCCATGGTAACAAGCATGCATCAGCTTAAAATTTTCTTCAGTGCTTATTTATATGCACTTTATCCTGTTCTGGCCCTTCCTATCTCCCAATGCCCAGACAAACACTTACATGCCTTGTTTTCCCAATAACTGTCTTTGTATATTCTATAATTTTGCATAAATAGAATCATACAAATATTTTACCTGTTAAAAACCATAATAATTGTTTTAATACTCATTTAGTGTGTGTGTGTGTGTGTGTGTGTGTGATGCTTTCCAATGGTAATGTATTATCCATTTGTCTATTGATTAGTATTTGTGTTGCTTCTTCCTTTTAGATATTACACAAAAATTTATTATGAAGATTTATATACAAGACATATATTAATTAATATTCATGTTTTTTAGTTTGAATTTTTACTTTTAGAAAACCACAACTGGACACAAGGCAGAGATCAACAGATCATGGGGACTCCAGCCACAAAGAATACTTCTACATCACAGCTCCTACATCTATGTCTCAAGGAATAAAATAGAAGAAGAGGCAAAAAGAATGCAAGAGACAGGATACCAGGAAGTCTGCCTTGATACATTCTTTCCTAGAAATGATGTATAGGAAGGACCTGAGTAAGGTGATATCAGTGGGCATGTTAATATGGAAGGGACAAATTTGCTTGAAGTCCCACCCCTAGACAAAGAACTAATGATTTCTGGGAAAGGGAGAATCAGCCTCTCCTAGGAATGAGAACCCTAATTGGTTGTTCAATGCAAAGTGTTCAGCCTTGAAATCATATACATACTACCAACAAAAACGGACTCATCAGCTTGTATTTATATATAATTTTGCGTATACATACACATACACACATATACAACTAGATGTATGTAACCATGATAATAAAAGAAAAAGAGGCTATCAGTTTAAGAATGGGGGTGGTCATAGAGGGAGTTGAGGGAGAAGAGGTGGGAGAAGCTGGAGGGAAGAAAGAGGGGAAATTTGGCCTACTTCTATTTCAATTAAAACCATATTTAAAAAGAAAAATAATAAAATTGAATTTATAAATAGAAATTGGGAATTTTAATCTATTTTTATTTCTTATGTTTTAAAACCATACATGCATATGAATATGAACTTACATCAATGTTCTCTTAATATCAATTTAGATTATCATATAATTAAAATTTTGATATGGAGTTATCTTTTTAAATATCTCTTTTATGTAGCTTAATAAATCTTACTACTGAAAAACAAAGAAAGTCTTCACCATTTATGAGCAAGGGCTTCAAAGTATGTGCCTCAGTTTCCTCTTGTGTAAGCAGAGGGTACCAGTCTTTCTGCGGGGATTATTCTGAAGATTCACAAGCTTATTGAATGGAAGTGTTTGACAAACAATTCAGGCTTACAACAAATGAATGAATCTGACTTTGAGTAAAGACCTGGCAGGAAATACAGCCTCTGATGTTTTTAGGTAAACATTTAAATTCATTGCTAAACCTTTAAAAGAGAGTTCATAATTAAAGGAAAATTAAAAACAGTTCCCCTTTACAAATAATTTCAAGAGACACGATCTTTCAACCTGTTTGAAATGAAGTCACTCTGTGTGAATTCATCTGACAGTCTAATATGATTGTTCCTCCAGTGTAGTGCTGTGAAGTCTATTAGCTCATCAGGATCTTCAGGTGTTTTAAGTGATTCATCTGCTGCTCCACCGAGGGATGAAGGCCCAATTGGCTTGAGTAAAGCACTATGCACATTGCACTAAGGGAGTTGACTGGGGAGTCATGAGAGTTCGTAGCTCCCAGACCAAAGGTTCAAATTATGTTTCCTCCCCAGACCTTCAGGTTCTGACTTCTCTTAGCCTCACTCCCTGATATTTGACAAATGCACAAAGGTCCAGTCAGGATGCTGTAGAATGCTTTTCCATGCCTCTATGCTTGGGAAGCCTCTCCTGCTACTTTGCCTTCTTCTCAGACAACCTCTCTGTTGTATCTGCCTCCTCATCTTCTCTGCCTCCTCATCTTCTCAAAGTATCTTCTCAAGTATCTGCCTCCTCATCTTCTCAAACTTACCTGAGCCCTAAGGGCCCACAAGGAAGTTCACTCACTTACCATCTATGTGCCTGCCACATTTCTACCAAACAAGGCTCAAAGTCTCTTCTGAGATTCATGCAATCTCTTAGCCATAATCCCCTGTAAAATCAGAACCAAAGAGCTGATCGCATACTTCCAATGTATAATGTACAGGATATACATTCCCATTCTAAATGTAGGGAAGGGGGCATAGTGACTGGACCAAAAGCTGGACCAAAGCAAGCCTGAAAACCAGCTGGGCAAACTCCAAACTCTGCATCTCCACATCTGATGTCAAAGCTCTCTTTAGATCTCCAACTCCTTTCAGCTTTGTTGACTGCAACACACTTCTTTCTCTTGGGCTGATTACACTCCCTGTCAGCTCTCCTCAGCAGGTATCCCATGGCTCTGGCATCTCCAACATCCTGAGGTCTCCAAGGCAATCCAAGCTTCAACTTCACAGCTTCACTTAATGGCCTCTCTAGACCTCCATTCAGGACACCCTGACACATGCTGGTGTCAGTGGCTTTCCTTAGTCTTGGGGACAAACTCCATAGCCCCTGTCTTTTAATCTTAACTCCAGAACCACGTGGCTGAAGCTGCCAAGTTCTGTTGCTTTCTGGGGCTGGAACACAGGCCCCCTCATTCAATTACATTTTTACCAGCTTTCTGTTTTCCATAACTGACTAAGCTTGACTGTCCTGGAACTGGATCTGTACAGCAGGATGGCCTCATATTCAGAGATCCACCAGCCTTTGCCTTCTAAATGCTGGGATTAAAGGCATGCACCACCACACCCAGCTCTAAACTTTTGTTTAATTACTTTTCACAAATTGGAAATTTAACTTGGTGAGATCTTGCCCTGAGGTCACCACTCCCTTTATTCCATTTCTTTTTTTTTTTTTTTTTTTTTTTTTTTTTTTTTTTCCCGAGACAGGGTTTCTCTGTGTAGCTTTGCGCCTTTCCTGGGACTCACTTGGTAGTCCAGGCTGGCCTCGAACTCACAGAGATCTGCCTGGCTCTGCCTCCCGAGTGCTGGGATTAAAAGCGTGCGCCACCACCGCCCGGCCCTTTATTCCATTTCTTAATCTGTTTATTTCCTTGAACACAGAATTTAGCTCCATTCTACTTCCTGGTGCTCTTTTTTTTTCCTCAAATATTTTTCCTTGCTTAGCTTGCTCCTTTTCATTATATATCTTTATTAGAGTTAACACTAGCAATCACTATACTAGGCTGTTTTGAGATTTCCTCTGCCAATGGAATTAATACAAAACCCTTCACTCTAGCCCCAGGCAAACTTCTCAGACAAGGACAAAAAGCAGCCACATTCTTCACCAAAATATCAGAAGAATGATTTCTAGGCAACATACTAAAATTCTCCTCTGAAACCTCTTGAGCCATCGTCCCTCCAACAGTTCAAATCACTCTTAGCACCACTGTGTTCCATGCTCCTATTGGTATAGCCCATTAAGCAGCACTTAAAATATTCCACTACTTTCCTAACCCAAACTTCCAAAGTCCAAATTCCTCCAAAAAAAAGCATGGTGAGTCCTTTCACAGCTATGTCCCAGTCCCTGGTACCAACATCTGACTTAGTTAGGTTTTATATTGCTGTAAAAAGACAGCATGACCACAGCAACCCTGGATAAAGGAAAACATTTAATTGGGGCTGGCTTACAGTTTCAGAAGTTTAGTCCATTATCATGGTGCAACATGGTGGCATGCAGGCAGACAAGGTACTGGAACTGAGAATGCTATATCTTGATAGGTAGGCAACAGGAAGTGGTCTGAGATACTGGGCAGTATCCTGAGCATATATAAAACCTTAAAGCCCACCCTTCCCCAGTGACACTTCCTCCAACAAGGCCATGCCTACTCCAACAAGGCCACGCCTACTCCAACAAGGCCATGCCTACTCCAACAAGGCCCTATCCCTAATTGTGACGCTCCCTTTGGGGGCCTTTTTCTTTCAAACCACCACAGAAAGAATGGCAATTTATGGTGGTCAAGTTTACTGGTTAACAAACTTCCTTAGTACCCAAATATTCCAGTGTGTCAGTGGGATGGTTTGAATGTGTCTTACAGTTTGTTAGGTGGTATAGGAGCCATGTCCAAGTTCAGTTTTATTAGTTCTCTTTGTACTTATTGAATGAGAGAAATTGCTTTAAAGGGGCCTCCTCCAGATTCCAAACTATCTCCCACCCCACATGTAACTTCAAATAATCCCCCTACACTCGATTATCTCAAATGCACACACTGTGGTGAGGAAGGAGGTGGAGACTGTTTGCTTCGAAGAGGCACCAGGAAGATGGAGATCACTCACTTAGCCTGGTGCATAACAGAGGGAGAAAGACTGCAGGGCCATGGTTGAGAATCTTCGTGTGCCAGGCTCTGGACAAGATCATTACACATGCTTTAAAAAAGATTTTTATAAAAAGTCATTTCTCACATTTTATAAATGGACAAAATCAAAGCAGAAATGATGTGAAATAAAAGTGAGTTGGCAGTAATTAAAATTATTTCAAAATAATTTAAAATGGAGAGATGACAATTTATTACCTGAGTTCTGGATGTTGGTTGCAAGTGATACACTGGGTTTCAGAAAATTGGAGACCCTGGGTGACTCGTGGAAAGCCAAACTATGACACATCTGGGCTTTCATCTAATTTAAAGTCTTCAGTTCTCCCAATCAGTGCCGTCCCTCAGTGGCTTTCATTGAAAGCTCTCTGCCCAGTCTAGGGTCTTCTCTGTGGAAAGGGACACAGACACTAGCCAAACTCTGCATCTTAATAGACTGTAATGCCAATGGGACCTCTAAGTTCCAGATGTCTAAACCCCAGAGAAGGACTCTGATTGGACTGAATGCCCATCCATGGGCCACCTTCAGCTTCTTCAATAACCCACTGGATAGAGTAGAGAGAAACATTAAAGAGTATTTAGGCAGATGCTCAGTTTGGGATGTAAAAGATGCATATCAGATGACTTTGTATTGTTACTGCAGCAAAACTTAGCTTGTAAGCCTGTCAACAGGAGCTTACTAGATAACCAAAAGGGCAAGAACGGCTGACCCCTAGACTTGGCTATGAGATTTGTCTGTGGACTAGAGCAATACAAAAGGGGGACCAACAGTCGTACACATGTTGTTTCTGTCCTCTACAGGCTCTTTATGTTTCACTGAGCTATGATTTCCATTTTGCTAAGTGAAAGAACTTGACCAAAGCCCTGGTTGTAGTGTGTAGCAGGCTTTCTTGGAACACCAGCCTCAAAATCATAACACAGAGATTTATTATTAAGTGTGAATGCTTGGCCATAGCTTAGGCTTTTTTCTAACTAGCTTTTTAAATTTAAATTAGCTCATTTCTATTAATCTATATGCTACCCTGAGGCTCATTTACTTCATCTATGTACCGTTCATCCTGCTTTCCTGCTCTCTCCATGTCTGTTTGTCTGTCCCCTGACTGGCTGGCCAGCTCCCCTTTTCTCTCTGTCCACCAGCCTTGCCTATCCCTCCTCTGCCTAGCTATTAACTGTTCAGCTTTTTATTAGACCAGTCAGGTGCCTTAGGCAGGCAATGTGAAACAGCAACATGTCTTTATATAGTTAAACAAATACAACATAAACAAAAGCTCTTTTTTGTTCTTTTACTCTTTTGAGGGGCACCACCCTGCTCCCAAATAAATTACACATGGAGGCTTATTCTTACTTATGAATGCCTGGCCTTAGCTTGGCTTGTTTCTTGCCAGCTTTCCCTAACTTAAATTATCCCATCTATCTTTTTCCTCTGGGCTTTTCGCATTCTCTTACTTCTGCAAATCTTACTCTTACTCTGTGGCTTGCTGTGTAGATGGGTGGCTGGCCCCTGGAGTCCTCCTCCTTCCCTGACAGCTTCTGCTTTTTCTTGTCCCTTCTCTCAGATGCCTCCTTCTATTTATCCTCTCTGCCTGGCAGCCCTGCCTATCCTCTCTTTTGCTTCACTATTAGCTGTTCAGCTCTTTATTAGACCATCATGTGTTTTAGACAGGCACAGTAACACAGCTTCACAGAGTTAAACAAATGTAACATAAACAGAAGTAACACACCTTAATATAATATTCTACAACAACACATCTTCACATAATTAAACAAATGCTGCATAAGCAAATGCAACACATCTTTACACAGTTAAACAAGTATTCTATTTCACAACAGTAATTGATGGTAAAAGAAAATTCTAAAACTCATTGAATATCCCAAATCCTTATCATTATGAAGCAAGTTTATTTATGATCATTTTTTTCCTCCCTGGTATCTTTTCAAACTTAAAAAAAGTTTTCAGAATAAAGTTGGACAGCAAATATCTTATTTCCTTCTAACTTCTGTAAATTGTTTGGTTCTACTCTGGTCTTGGGGGTACTTGCCAACAAGTCTGAGTCAGTCAAACCATCCCTTAAAAAATGAAAAAAAAAATTACAACCAAACCAGCCCTTAATGAGTCATGGTACCCAGCATGCATATTTATAGACTCTATCCAAGAGTGAAATCCACTCCAGGCTCTCTTGTTCACGCCCCCATGCATCTGCGAGCTTGTATCAGGCACTTGGAGGAATCAAAGACTATGGTACTTATTCACCCACACATGTCAGTGATAGGGTGTGAACTTTCAGTGAACCACTACCATCCCACAGAGCCAAACCCTAAGTGCCCATCTGTGGAAGCAGAGTTGTGAAAGGAAGATTCGGCTCTTGCCTCTACTAGACATTTTCCCCATTGGTTTTCCTGTGAGTTACTGCTGCATCTTGGAGCACTAGCCACCCTTCCCCCAAACACACATATCTTCCTGTGGACATAGCAGAAGGGGTACGCTGGCGATAGAGTCGGACGGATTGCTGAACTGCTGCTACCGATGATGTGACCTTGGAATGCTTTTGCCTCTCTGAGACCTGACGTTTCTATTTGAAATGGAAACATGAGTGCCTGATGCTGTGGAGTGTTGTGCCCAGATTGTGACCCCCAGAGAGACCACCAAAGATGAGCATGCCGGAATGCAAAAGCAAGGTTTAATTCTGGATATCCAAAAGCAATACAAGCCTAGGCAGGGACTTTGTCCAATACATCCAACGCAGTGGAGGCTGGAGGAAGCGCCCACCTGTCTGCAAGCTCAGTTTTTAAGGGGGAAAAGTCACAAGGTTACATCATTTAGGGGTGCTAGTATGGATACAATTCTGATTGGCTCGCTTCTAGGGACTTCTAGAAATTACTTCTAAGGGAGTGGTTGCCCGCCACCATTTCTCATTGGCTGCCTTCAGGTGGGGGCATTTCTGTGGTCAGTTACCCTGGAAACCAGGGAGAGGACATTCCATTGTCTGGCAGGCATTACCTCGTGACTACCTTGTGACTCTGTACTTTTACACTTCCTGGTTTCTGGAATCTGAACTGACTGGTTTTAGTAACTAATGGCCTATTCCCAAAAGGAAAAATCTTAGGCCTTAATTTTAGGGTGAAAGCATTTTGGTCTTATTTCTAAGATGGCTCATTTTGGTCTCACATGGAGGTGCTGTCAGGAGAAGAGCACAGAGAAGAAACAGAGGAACTGCGGGTGCAGCTCCGTCAGCAGAGTGCTTGTCCAGCACGAGTGAGGCCTTGGGTTCGAACCTTTGCACTGCATAAACTGGGTGAGGTGGTGCATGCCTATGATCTCAGCACTCTGAAAGAGGTGTAGGCAGACAGATCAGGAACTGAAAGTCATTCTTAACTACAGTGCAAATTTGAGAACACCTTGGGCTACATGGACCTAGTCTCAAGAAAAACAAACAAAAAACTAAAAGAAAAGGTGAAACCCAGAAGGCACAATAAATGGCTAGAGTGTGACAGAAGGAGCTGGCTGCCAACTGCAAACCTCAAGAAAGGGGAGAAGGTGGTTCCTGACACCACAGAAGGGAGGTGTTTGGAGGGGCTGCAGGTCACCAGTAATCTTCTGCAGGAGAAAGGATGCAGCCAGCTCCCCCATGGTGACTTGACATGGAGGGAGCCAGTAGACCAAAGAGAAATGTTCACTGTCATCTTTCCCTCTGACTTCCATTGGTACCTCCTACTCATTGAATCCATGCAAGAAGACCCATGCAGTCTACATGAGTGAAAATCCCAGCACCAGGCTAGATGGTCAGGAGAGCAGATTGGTGGGCCAGTAGCAGCATATGGCTCAAGTTACAAACAGCACGATGCATGTGAATGCTGTGTCACACTGGTTGGCAGGTGCTATGTGCTTAATAAATATTGGCCCTGGTTATTTAATCAACATGAAAAGAATTAGAGAATCTTGCGTTTTGTGATTCATTTCCATTTCAAACTTGGCATTCAATTTTATAGAAAAATTGAACCAAGACAGCTCCTGTTTCTAGTGTTTACTGTGTACATTTGCAGGTCATTATCACCCAGCTATGACCTGTGACACATTCTTTCTGTCTTCTCTAGAAAAGAATAAATCATCATTGATTTATTCATCTATTATTTTCTCAGCATCATCTGTGCAACCATGATATGAGACACAAAGGCTGCTGTGGTGGACACACACTGGGCCGCAGTGTTTACTGGCTGGCACAGGGAAGAGATGTAAACCATCAATCAAGGAGCAGCGTGTGCAGCATTTGCTGGGGAAGGACCTGAGGCTGTGCTGAAAGCTTAGTGGTCGCACCTTCCCCAGCATCCTTGGGAATGCAGCTGGATGCTGTCATCTGAACATCTGGGAATGGGAATGAATGTTCAGGGACCTGAAGAGGAAGAGCATTGTAGAAAGGAGGATGAGTCCTTCATTGCAAAGGTTTGAAGGTTTGCAAAGACAGACACTTAGCCCTAACTTTGGTGTCTTTCCAGCATTGTGGTGGGGCAAGTGCTTAAGTGAGTAAGATTAAGGTCATTTCCTGATTGCTTATAAACCAAAAAAAAAAAAAAAGCGTCTTGTTTATGGGCTGAGTACATTCTTTTCTAACTAATTAGCTTGACAAAGCTGAATGGAGAATTGTTTCTGACCCTCCCTAGGCAATCAAGCTTAAGTGTTTTATCTTGTCTACAACCCTTCCACGCCTTCTGAGTTTCTGCTGCCAAGACTGGGGTGTAGGGCTTGTATGCACACACCACTGCTTGGCTAGCAAGGAGTCACTCTGATGCCAGAGTGCTCCTCTCCAGGGCTCCCTGCTTCGTTCTTACCCCAGATGTCTGTCAACAAATAAAGCCCACTTCAGCTTCCAAGGAAGAGTCAGACATGGTTTCCACCAGGACAGGTATGACATGGTGTGGGAGAAAAGTCAGCAGACGATGGAAAATGATGGCAGATAACAGTGACAGAAATATTAATTATCTCAATGTAACTATTAGGTATATCAGCTGTACCCCAGAAATGTACATGACTATTTGATTTCCAATCAAAACCAATATTTAAAAAATGGCATATTCTTAGAATTCCCCCTTCTATGTCATTAGAAACAGCAACCAGTGGATAAACTGTGGTGGCAATTGTCAATCACCAAGAGACAGATGCAGTAAGAATCCCAAGATCCTGAGTGACAACAAGGAGCAGAGAGCAGAGTCTTGATGCCACAAAGATGCTTTGGGTCTCTTTCCCTCTCTGATCCCCGATCCTTGAGAAAGAGAACCAAGTATTTCTCACCCTCAGGAGAGTAAGGATGACGAAGATCTAGCAGTTCTTAGGAGGAGCTGGAAGTGACAGCCAATGGCAGAAAAGGAGGGCATCGCACCCCTCTCTTGATGCCACTCAATAATTCTCAGAATTTAACCACAATCCCTTGCTCTAACAGAGGCTGTAGTTTAAGTTTTCTCTGTTTCACATGCCTTAGAGTTCTTTCTGCTAGAGCTGGGAATTTAACTCAGTTGGTAGAGTTGGCTTATCATGCAGGAGGCACTTGGCTCCACCTCCAATGTTGAGTAAACTAGGCAAGGTGGCACACATCCTTAATACTAGCACCCAGGAAGTAGAGTCAAGAGAATCAGAAGTGGGCTGGAGAGATGGCTCAGAGGTTAAGAGCACTGGCTGCTCTTCCAGAGGTCCTGAGTTCAATTCCCAGCAACCACATGGTGGCTCACAACCATCTGTAATGAGATCTGGTGCCCTCTTCTGGCTTGCAGTCACATATGCTGTATACATAATAAATAAATAAATCTTAAAAACAACAACAACAACAAAACAAATTATTTAGCTGGGTGGTGGTGGTGCACGCCTTTAATCCCAGCACTTGGAAAGCAGAGCCAGGCAGATCTCTACAAGTTTGAGGCCAGCCTGGTCTACAGAGTGAGATCCAGGACAGGCAAAACTACACAGATTAATCCTGTCTCAAAAAACAAACAAACAAAAAACAAACAAACAAAGAAATTCATTAGGGTTGGAGATTTAGCTCAGTGGTAGAGTGCTTGCCTAGCAAGTGCAAGGCTCTGGGTTCGGTCCTCAGCTGGAGGGGAGGGGATCAGAAGTTCGAGGCCATTCTCAGTGATTTTTTAGGCCAGCCTGGGTGTAGTGGTTTGAATGAAAATGACCCCTGTAGGCCCATAAAGAGCGGTGCCATTAGGAGGAAATGTGTCACTGGGGGTGGGCTTTGAGGTCTCACATGCCAGGCCCAGTGTCTCTCTCTTCTTCATGCCTGAGGATCTGGATGTAGAGCTCTAAGCTACCTCTCCAGCACCATGTCTGCCTGCATGTTGCCATGCATCCCGCCATAACAATGATGTTCTAAACCTCTGAATTGTAGTGAGCCACCCCAGTTAAATGATCTGCTATGGTCATGGTGGTCATGGTCTCTTCATAGCAATGAAACTCTAAGATCCTGGGTTGCATTTTTGCCCTCCTTTTGCTTTACTTGTCCTTCAGTAACTTCACTGAAAGCATCTCCATCTAAAAGTGCCATCTGCTCTGACCCAAGGTGCCCTGTGCTTTTCTCTATCATGACACTAGTTATAGTGCCTTCTTGGCAATGGGCAGAGTATGTTAGTTTTCTCATCACTGCAACAGAAAGACCTGCTGGAAGCAATTTAAGAGTAGATTTTTAAGAATCATGATTTCATGTTTCAGAAGAAACAGACCATTGTGGTGGGGAAACATGTGGAATTCATGGCAGCAGGAACATGGAGCATGGCTTGTTCACATCCTGGCAGATCAGAAAATAGAGAGCAGGAGCAGAACAAGCATTAGCATCAAGGACTATCCTCAGTAGCCTAGCTACATGAATCAGGGCACAGCTGCCTGAGTCCACAACCCCTGGGTGCAGCACTACGGCCCGGGACAAGGTTCAACATGTCAGCCTGCAGGGACATTTCACACTCAGGTCATCACAGGCATAGGCTATCTTTGCTTTTTGGTAAGCATCCTAGTACACGATGTACAGTAGGGATTCAGTAAGCTCTGGTTGAGAGTCCCACAGTGGCCACCAATGGAACATGTGAGCAGAAAGATGAAAGGAAAAATCTAGAGGGGCTTATAGCAGAGTGACCAGAACCTACACAAACGATGGTCACTGCCCGACTTCCTCTTCAAACCCTGGGAAGTTCAGGCAGCTGTTACTGAATCCTAGTGTGAGCTCCAGTACGCACAGGCTGGAATTTCCAATTGTTTTCAGAACAACTAAAGTAGTTGCTTGTACTGAACTGTTTTGAAATTCTCTCTTTGTGTGTGACTGTGGGAGCATGGTTCATTTCTGCTCTACACTGTAGATTCCACCAGGCACCAGGATTGTCTTGACCACTCTATTCTTCTCTCTCCTCTACCTGACAACATTTGCTGAATGAGAACTAAACACTTTAGAGACGAATGTTGTGGGCTAGCTATGTGACCTTTGGTAAACTGCACTTTCTCACGTCCGCTGTCCTTATAGACCTCCTGGATTTTGTTATACATGAAGTGAAGCTGATAAGTCCTTACCCCAAACTTCAAGATGAATTTGAATTCATCTCTCTCGCATCTCTGCCAATTCTCATGTAAGCTCTGAAAAGTGTCCCTCCACAACACAGTGCAAACTCTCTGCACCTTCCCATGGTTCTCATTACCACATCCCAGCCACACCCCCACTGTCTGTGCTACTCTGTGTCCCAGTTCATTTACTCACTAGTAACACACACACACACACACACACACACACACACACACACACGCGCGCGCGCGCGCGCGCGCGCCCACCATAGTTTGTTTAAGCACATACATTTGGAAAGATATAAAGTAATTTTTAAAGAAGAATGTGGGAATTCAGCATGTAATCACAGCATTCAGGAACCTAAGCAGCAGGATTTCAAGTTCAAACCTAGCCCAGTTTACATCACTAATTTATGAGAACACAGCAAAACTTTTCTCAAAAAACCCTGTGGTGTGTGTGGTGTGTGATATGTATGTGTGTGTGTTCTACATGTATTGTGTGTGTGTTTGTGTGTGTGTGTGTGTGTGGTGTGTGTGGTGTGTGATGTTTGTGGTGTGTGTGATGTGTATGTGTGTGTGTGTGCATGTGTGTCTGTATTCTACATGTATTGTGTGTGTTTTATGTGTGTGGTGCGCGTGTATGATGTGTTATATGACCTGTATTTGTGGTATGTGTGGTGTGTGTATTTAGTGTGTGTGTTGCTTGTGGTGCTGTGTGTGTGGTGTATAATGTGTATTTGTGGTGTGGTGTTTGTGTGATGTATGTTTGTGTTGTGGTGTGTGATGTGTGTTTGTGGTATAGTGTGGGTGATGTGTGTGTAGTGTGGTGTGTGTGATTTGTGTAGGGTATGTGTGTGGAATGTGATGTGTGTTTATGATATGGTGTGTGTGTGTGGTGTGGTGTGTGGTATGTGTAATGAGTGTATGTTGTATGATGTGAATATGTGGTGTGTGTATGTGTGTGTGTGGTATGATATGTGTTTGTGGTGTGGCGTGTGTGTGTGATATGTGTGTGTGATATGTGTGTGTGTGTGTGATATGTGTGTGTGTGTGTGTGATGTGTGTGTGTGTGTGTGTGTGTTTGTGTGATGACTTAGCCCTAAATTGCTTAAAACCTTCCAATAACTTGCCGTTGCATTTGGAATAAAATAAGACCAGAGAGCTTGGTGTATTCAGATCCACTACAAGAACTGCAGCTTCAAGTTTGATTTTTGTTGTCTACCACGCCGGCCTTTCAGTGCTGTTCAACTTGCCGTGTTTCCTCTGCTCAAGATTCTTGCATCAGCTGTAGCAGAAATGTCTTGATCTCGTCACAGCCTTTCTCTTCTTGTCATTAATACTTTGCCTTGGATGGCAACTTCTCAGAGACTTCTCCAGCAATAGGATCCTAAGTAAAGAGATTGTTTTCATAGTCCTATATTTTTTTATTGTACTCATTTATTTGATACTGCATGGCTCACTGCCAGAATGTAAATATGGATAGAAAGCGTCCTTCTCATACATGAATCCTAGAACACATACATTTATCATTTGTGTCTATGTAACTCAGCAGTTTGAAAAGGGGAGGGGAATATGAGGAGGTGACAGAGTTAGGAAGGGGTATAGGGAGGGTGAGTGTGATTATGTAATATATAAAATATGCTATGTACACATTTGGATAAAATGTCTTTCTAACCCTGCTCTCCCTCTTTACTTCCTACCATTATCCCTCCCACTCCATGTCTTTCTTTCCCTTCTTCCCCTTCCTGTCCTTTCACCCCCTTTCTTTCTAGTGAGACAGGGTCTCACCGTGTTGCCCTGGATGACCTTGAGCCCAAGAAAATCCATCTGTCTCTCCCTTCTGAATGCTGGGATTAAAGGTGTGTACTGCCACACTTAGCCTATCTATCTATCTATCTATCTATCTATCTATCTATCTATCTATTTATTTATTTATTATGCACTGAGCTTAATTAGTGCTGCCCGTATGTGCGTGGGTAAGAGGCCAACCACTGAGGCATAGGCAACCTACCAGTGACCACACCTGTAAGAAAAGTGACTTCCTTTTGCCAGAAGACATCAACCGTCAATATGCCTTCAGCTAGGGCCCCTCTAAATGGAAATTTTGTTTATTTGTTTTGTTTTTCAAGACAGGGTATCTGTGTAACAGCCCTAGCTGTCCTGGAATTAGCTCATTAGACCAGGCTGGCCTCACACTTACAGAGAACTGCATGCCTCTACCTCCCAAGTGCTGGGATTAAAGGCGTGCCAACACCGCCGCCGCCGCCGCCACCACCACCACCACCACCACTACCTGGCCAGATGGAATTTTTAATAGGCTTGATTTTGTGCAGGTAATAACAGATGGCATGTTCATGTATGCAAAACTATACTATGTCCAAAGGGCAGCATTTCCCAGCCCTCCTCTCTATTCTCTGGCTCTGACATTCTTTTTGCTTCCTTTCTCAGGGTTTCCAAAGCCCGGGCAGGGAGGAGGGTGATATATAAGTCTGACCTATGGATGAGGACTTATAGTCTATTCTTTGGACAGCCATGTGTCTCTGCATTAATCACCACCTACTGTAATAAGAAGCTTCTCTGACAAGGTGGGGAGCTTTGTGGATATAATCATAAATATTTAGAAGGCAGTTTGACAACATGACCACTTAGAAAAACACAATTAAGTACCTTCTTAGGGTCTATGACTTCCCTGGTCATGGTTTTGGCCATGTTTAAAGTACCAGGCACAAATTGTCTTATGGAAACGACCTCAAATCCAGTTAAGAAAGCGGTTGTTTACTCCATAAATAGACATGATGCTTCAGTGCTAGTGGGCACATCTTGCCTGGAAGGTCAGTGTTATAGCATGCAGGGTCCAGTGCTGGATGAGACATTTTCTCTTCTGCAGGCTGCACAGCACCTTCCCAGCATCATGAGAGCTAGCCAGCAGGGAAAATTTTCCCATCAGTTCAAGACAGATTTCTCTGTGTCTTGCATCCAAAGTGTGCTATGTCTTTAGCAATAGGGACTTACCATCTAGTTGTGGGCAACAAAGAGTGATGGCAACAGCTATATTGTTTTGGGATCTCTGGTACCTCCTTGACTAATAACTTAAAGGAGGTGTATTAGTCAGGGTTCTCTAGAGGATCAGATACCTACATATCTATATCTATCTGTATCTCTATATATAGAAAGGAGAGTTACTGGACGGCTTACAGGTTACAGTTCAGCTAGTCCAACAATGACTACCTACCACCTGGAGGGTCAAGTTGTTCTGTCCACAAGGCTGGATGTCCCAGCTGGTCTTCAGTCTATGCCAGAATACCAAAGAAGTCAGCTCTATGCCAGTGAGAGTGAGAACAAGCAGGCAAAGAAGGAAAAGTTGTTTCTTCCATGTCCTTTATATGGGCTGCCAGCAGAAGGTGGGGCCCAGATTAAGGGTGGAACTTCCCACTCAAAGATCTTGATTAAAGGTGTGTCTCCCCACCCCAAAAGTTCTTGATTAAAACTGGTTCTTCCAAATTTTAATGACTTAATTTTAAAAAAGTCCCTCACAGGTGCATCCAACTGTTTGGGTTTTAGATGTAGTTGACAACTAAGAATAGCTATTACAAGTCTATCCATTGTCAACTTGACACACAATCATATTTCCTAAGTTATGCTTAATTTCAAAAGAAAAAAATAACCAGGTCATAATTAAGCCTAACGTGATATAACTATCACACATATAACCAAAATGCATAGTGTATTTATCCAGGTCATAATTGTGCCTAATATGACATAACTATCCTTTATACAGCTGCAAACACATTATAAATTTTAGAATAGGTGGCAGTGCCTCTTGAGTGGGGTTCTTTTGGTATTTCAAAACTTAAATATGATAACCACTGATAATCTCTTATTTGGTGTTACATTACATGATAAAGAAATCGATGAAAGAAAATACAAATATCTATATAAACACATTCTTATTATTAAGAATAAGAATAAGGATGACAGAAACACATCAATTATAATCCCAATTTCTGAAACTGGTCACGTGGCCTTACAACCACCTTCCTCTACTACCCATTCTTCATTTTCTCCATTCTCAACAAGCACCTCAGCAGGTCTTGGCTCTTTTCCTGGAGGAGTGACCCACACCTTCATTTCTCATGGGTCTGTGCCCTTTGGCATCCTGCCTGGATGAGGCTGTTGTAGTTTCCTGTTGACTTTATCACAGGTCATGGTAGCACCAAGAGATGCCCTAAAGGATCTCCTGCACTCCAGACATAATCTTTCTTACCTCCACTGTGGAGAAGCAATCCAGTTTTCTTTTGATAATCTGATTTGGGAACCCATCAGACCTACTGTGTTGGATTTCCTCCAGTGTACAGTTACCCTCGTGAAAGACCATAGGAAAGGCCTTTCCTCTGAGGAAGGACTGGAGAAAGGCTAACAGTTAAACTTTTAGGTAATTTATTAAGGTCCTTCCTCAGGGAAATCTGGTGTTCCTTTCATTTAAGGGGTTCTAGGTCTACAAATTGGCTCAAGTCTGGAAACTGACTCACAGCCGAGATTGCCTTTTGCCAAGATCCAGTGTAGCCTCTCCGTCATTTGAGAAATTTTCTGCTTGTACAGATGCAGTAGGCTTCTTATCTTTTCATGCTTGGAAACACCATGGTGGACTAGCAAGTACCAAAGGTTCATATGAGTCATGCCACTATAAAAACCACTTTGCCTGTGCTGTCCATTATGGCCCATGCCATTATGGATATTGCTTTGTTAATGCTGCCCATTAAGATAACTACAATCACCTCGTCTTTGACAATTCAGTGCTGCTACTCCAGGACCCAATTAAAATCATTACATTTAATTCATCCAACTGAGCAGCAGTGTCTCTGTAAAGGGTGAAAACAAAGCTCTTCAGATGTGCTGGTGCCTCTCTCAGCATTTTGCATCTTAAAGGATTACTGAAAGGTGTCTTCTGGCCATCCCATTGTGGAGGATTAGGTTTTACACGGTGTACTCACTATGGCATTGCACTTTCCCTGAGTCTGAAAACCCCTTCACCAACACTAAGCCAAGGGGCATCAGTGTCTCCTGCTCCTTTCAGTAGGCCATCTTTCGACAAATGATTCAGCCAGCCATTCACACTTGGACACCTTCTTTTCAACTGTGCGAGCTTCCTTATTAAACCCAGACTCTCCACACACTGGCCCATATCAATAAACTCAGTCTGATCCAGTTTTATGTTCCTTCCATTATTATCCCACACCCTTAAAATCCATTCCCACACATATTCCCCAGACTTCTGATGGAAAGAATTAGCAAAATCATTAAGCTCCTTAGTAGTGTAGTGCACTTCCTCATGGGCTGCACATTCTAACTCCCCTCTAGGAGCCTTCCTTGCCTTTAGTATGGTCTAGTTATAGGTCTAGAGGCAACTATTGGTTGACCCCAAGGAACATCAGTATTATCTTGCCTGGCATCTCCTTCAGAGAAGGTCACTGGTAGTTTAGCAGACAATGAAGGATTAATTTCCTCAGTCAAAGTTAGGAAAGGCAATATTTCAGGGTGTGTTCTTGCTAGTTTAATGTCAACTTAGCACAAACTAAAATCATCAGAGAGGAGGGAGCCTCAGTTGAGAAAATGACTCCAGGAGAGGTAAGCCTGGAGGGCATTTTCTTAATTAGTGATTGATGGGGGAGGGCCCAGCCCATTTTAAGTGGTTCTGTCCTTGGGCTGGTGGTCCTGGGTTCTATAAGAAAGCAGGCGATGCAAGCCAGGGGAAGCAACTCCATGGCTTCCGCATCAGCTTCTACCTCCAGGTTCTCCTGCTTGAGTTCCTGTCCTGACTTTCTTCAGTGATGAACAGTGATGGAGAAGTGTAAGCCACATAAACCTTTCCTTCCTGAGGTGCTTTGGTCATGGTGTTTCCTTCAAGCAACAGAAACCCTAACCAGGACAGGGTGTGAGTGCATCATCTGCTGAGGGTAGAGAGACTGCTTCCTCAGATGAGATAAGCCCTTGAGAATCTGAGGGTTCAAAGTTTTCAGCTTCAGTAGGGTCCCCCCCACCCCCACATCCCCATCCCAAGATACAGGATCCCATTCTTTACCAATTAATGCCCTTACCCTAACCTCCAATACACTCTGAGGCAAGGTCTTGAATTTTCACTGTAATTCAGTCAGTCTTATATTGAGGGCTTCTGTTAGATATTGGCAATTTGAGCTCTGTGGTTGCTGGAGAGAGGATTCTTTTCCAGTGCACACTTAGAAACCTGTTTATGTCATTAGACTGTTTATGCACACCTGGTCATTTTTATTACTAGTTCATTGTTGTCCTTCGCCACATTCAGAGATGCTAAAAGTTGGTTAATTTTATGACAGAGCTCATTCTTTTTCTTTGTCAATTTATCCAGAGATGCTAAAAGCAACTGACCAACATCATCATTTTCCTTATTATTCCATAAACTGTCAAAAAGTCACCACCAATTCCACTGCTGCTCACAACTGGTGAATCAGGAAAATCAAATGCATTTATCTCTTTAATTTGTAATGTAGTTCACACATGGTCTTTCAGTACTCTCCGAGCTCCCAGGAAAGGCTTCAGTAACTGGAGAGGCTTCAGTAGCTGTAGGTGTTGGCAAATTGAAAAGTCTGTTCCAGATACTTGAAAGGTTCACCCTTATACTTCTGTAGTTCTAGAACCACTTCTGGTACCAAAATCTGTATTAGTCAGGGTTCTCTAGAGGATCATATCTTATAGAATGAATGAGTATATATCTATATAGTGATTATATTATATTACATTATATTATATTATATTATATTTATTATATCATACTATATTATATTATATATAATAAACCCCAGAAGTCCCTAGAATCTGGAAGTTGTTCAGTCTGTGAGGCTAGATGTCTCAGTTGGTCTTCAGATTATGCCGGAATCCCAAAGAATTAGGCTCTAATGCCAATGAAGGAATGGACTTGCTGGTGAGAGGAATCAGCAAAGAGCAAAGCCTCTTCCATGTTCTTTATGTAGGTTGCTAGCAAAAGATGAGCACCAAATTGAGCTTCCTACCTCCAAATATCAAATTAAAAATAGGTCTTCCCACTTTTAATGATTTAATTAGGTAAAGATCCCTCACTGGTGTACCCATCTGCTTGAGTTTTAGTTAATTCCAGATGTATTCCAGTTGACAACCAAGAACAGCCATCATAGGAGGTAACCCACACCTGGCATTGATATTTCCATTTAATAACAAATGTCTTCTGTGGACAATGCTGTTCACTAATCTTGGGTACCTCTGTTAAATCTCCATTTAAAAATTATATTTTAATTAGCTTAAGAACTAGTGGGGATTCTTCATACATCCTTAGTTTAGTTTAACTGACCCCATCTTCTCATTCCCCCTTCCACACATGGTGGCTGGGGAACTAGAAATGGCTATTGGTAGAGGGATGCATTCAGAGACGAGTGCAATATAAGTAAATGAAAGCAGAGAGCTGGAATACTAGAGCAGAAGGGTTTAAGCAGGGTAATGGAGTTATGTGGGTAGGGTTAGTAGTAGGGGCTGTAGTAAAGTCTAAACCAAAATGAAGTGTCCATGAAGAAGCTACTTGAGAACCTATGACCTTGTGACTAGTATCTGGCACATGGATCCCATGCAATCAGAATGGTTATTTTAATCACTCATTACCTTGCTTTAAATGCAAGTACCTACCCGTAAGTTTCTGTTTCTACAAAAATTGTAACAACCATGTTTGAATTTGTGGTGGCATAGCCTCCAAGAAGAACTGACTTGTTTCCTCCTTCTGTGTGTCTTGCAGTGCCATCCTGCTACGTGTGTGGAAGGGAACAGAGAGATCAAGGTGTCAGTCAAGATTCTGTCCAGCTGCAAGCAGCAGAAACCAAAGGTAAATGGTGAGTTAACTGACAGGGGCTATTTTCTCCTCACACATTAATATTGGGAGATTCTTGCAGTCAAGGGTTCATGCCAAATAGCTTTCTTTCTTCTTGCTCTTCAGTCTTCTCCTAAGGGTTTCTAAGTATTATCTAATGCATAGCACGGGACACATTTCCCATGGACCCATATGCACTGCACTTTGTGTGTGGTGGTTTGACTCGTGTATTTGAATGCTTGGCCCATAGGGAGTGGCACTATTAGGAGCTGTGGCCTTGTTGAAACAGGTGTGGCCTTGTTCGAGGAAGTGTGTCACTGTGGAGGTGGGCTTTTGAGATCTCATATATGGTCAAGCTAGTCTCAGTACATAGTGTTTCCTTCTGCTGCCTGGGGTTTAAAATGTAGGACTCTCAGCTCCTTCTCCAGCACTATGTCTGCCTGCATGCTGCCATGTCCCACAGCATAATGGACTAAACCTCTGAAGCTGTAAGCCAGGCCCAATTAAATGTTATCCTTTATAAAAGTTGCTGTGGTCATGGTGTCTCTGTATAGCAATAGAAACCTAAACTAAGACAATGTGGTAGCGGCATTATCTGGAATACATGGTGTAGGTCAGGAGCACAGCATGGAAGGTCAGCACTCAGATTCCATTTACTTTTCAGGGAGTTTTTGGATTCATATCTACTCCCACAATATTGAACAGCATCTTCACAGCTATAGTATTCTTCACAATTAGAACATTTTCATACTACACTTGAGTCACTGGCTCCTTCTTACTTGTCTTTGTCTTTTTGTTCTTCTTACATGGAGAAGCACAGATACAGTTTAGTCTATCTTTGCCCTCTCCTTGAATCTTTCTGTAGCACTGGCTGACCCACATCAGATACTCCGTGCAGATTGCTGTGACTTTTGCTTATCTTTGGCTGTACTCTCTAAGCCTCTTATGCTATTCTTGGGTAGATTAGGATTCGCTATAGTAAAACGAAGCCTTCAGTTCCAGTGGGTTGACATATGAATGCTGGTATCTTCACTCTAAGTCTGTTGTGGCTTGAGAAGAGAACTAGGTTATCTTTTCTTAGGCCACCCAAGGATCTAGACAGCTTCCTTCTTGTTTTTACGTGTGTGTGTGTGTGTGTGTGTGTGTGTGTGTGTGTGTGTGTGTGTGTAAATGTGCATGTGTGGAAGTCAGGAACAACTAGTAGGAACTGATTCTCTTCTCTCACCATGTGGTTCTCAGAAATCGAACTGAAGTCATAAGGCTTGGTGGCAAACACTTTATCTGCTGAGCTGTCTTGAGGCCTCCAGTCAGCTTTCATCTTATGGCCATCTCTGTATATGCCTTCCAAGATTATCACTGTAGGAGAAACAAAAGATGGGGTGCAGGGTGGAGAGGGTCAGCACCTCATGTAGGAAGAAAGACACTGCTCTAATGCATTCGCTGACCAATGTTAGTTACTGCATAAATGCAGGGGAGTGACAATGAGTCTTTCATGTTCTTGGGAAGAAGAAAGGAGATGGAGCCAGCTATAGAAAAGCACTTGAGGTTTGAAACACATCAGTGCTTCCTGGACTAGGCACATACAGTGCAAGCTGTTGGCTACTAATAATTAGCACTATAAAATATCACTTAAAAGTTATGCAATGTTGCAAGAGCTTGGGAGAACCATGCTACATCACTTTAGGTTTACTAATTTCAGCACTGGGACAGAGGACAGTTCCCTGTTCACCTGTGTGTGTGTTACACACACACACACACACACACACACACACACACACACACACACACTGCTATATCTCTCCATCATCTGATTGGACTCACAAATACATAGAGCTTACAGTCCTTTGGGGTAGGTTCTAAGTGCTGAGAAATGTAAGTCAGTGGATAAATGCCCCAGCCTTCCTGTTCTCTAGCATGGCAATTCTGTGATGTGTTCCATGTGGGTCTTTCAGGGTACCCAGTTAGTTTGTTAACACACATTTGTTGGCCTTCTTCCTACCCTTCTTTGTGTTTCCTGTTTTCTTACTTCTGTTTCCTGAAATCTTTCAGTAAATCAGATATGCACAATGTTGTCTTTCATGGGAGACAAAACAAAAATATTATGTAACTAATTTGGAAAGTATAAGTTTAATTGTATTTGTTACAGAATTTTGAGAACTTTTAATATTCAAATGAAATGTTTATTTTTGATTCTTCAAGAAAGTACTGTAGAGGACAGTGAGATGGCCCAGCGGGTACAGGTCTTGGTGTCATTGCCTGAGGATTTGAGTTGTCTACTGAATTTCACATAAAGGTAAAAAGTTTACTAACCTCCAAAATATGTGCACTCCCCCTCTCACACACAACAACAACAACAATAATAATAACAATAATAAAGTTTTGTCCAGGCCCATAAAGACAAATATTACATGTTCTTTTTTGTTTGTAGATCCTACAGGCAAGTAATGGTTGCTAAGAGAAGGAGAACTAATCTTCTCCAGGGATTATAATCTCCCAAATTATTCAATTTCAAGTGTGTAGCTCTAAACACACACACACACACACACACACACACACACACACACACACACACACACCACTAAATGGAGTCAAAGGTTATATATGCATGTTACAGAAGAGGAGGTCAATAACAGTAAGGAAGAGTTGAAGTGGGGAGGAGGGGGCATAACAATGTAAATACTCTTGCACAAAATAAAAAATTCAAATTAGTGGACTGAAGAGATGGCTTAGTGGTTAAGAACAATGGCTGCTCTTCCAGAGGTTCTGAGTTCAATTCCTAGCAACCTCATGGTGACTCACAACCATCTACAATAGGATCTGGTGCCCTCTTCTGGCATGCAGAGCACCCATACATAAAATAAAATAAAATAAAATAAATTCAATTAAAAAATAAAATTGAGAGAACACAAAAAATTTAAAAAGAAATGGGGAAATTAGAAACCCTAATCTTTGATCATAAACTTCTATCCCCAAGTAAACTTTCAGAATTAACAGTCCACAAAACACAAGGCCAGGGGAGCCCATCTCCAATTTCATTTTTTCAACTTCCTTGACTTTTTAATAAAGAAAAACATTAATGTTTCTCAAAAATGTAGAACTGTGGATGAAGAAAGAAGATTTTTTAAGTGCATCAGATTATGAGCACTCCCATTTCATTGCACAAAGAAGAATGAGCTATACTATGAGTACCTAGTCCCAAGTAAACAGTCAGTCATGGAGCCTGAGTGAGTGTCACTGAGTGGCAAAATATTCCCTGGAGAATTCATGCAACTTCCATGGTAAGATGGTATTGTGTGTTCTTCAGTTGAGAAGATCAAGCTCACATCCCTCTTTAATTACTGTGCTGAATAGTGAGATTAAACCCAGCAGTTACACACCTCCTGTGTAGGTCTCTGGAGCTGAACACCTCCTGTGTATGTTTCTGGAGCTATCTCATGCTCTGGTTAATCGTATCAGCCAGCAGAGGATGATTAGCATAATTAATCTTACCCTGTGATTACCCTGAGGAGGAAGCTGTGCTGAACTGCGCAGGTGGGATAGGGTGAATGAGTGACTGTGTCTGTTTTCAACTGGCAAAGAAGCATGTGCTGGGGGAAGGTTGAGAACAAGCCAGAGTCATCAGAATGAGGTGGAGCTGTTTCAGGGGATAGGGGAGGAAGTTTGTGGATCAGGGGTCAAAGACTGGCATATACCAAGTATATAGCCACTCAGTTCCGGGTCTCCTCTAAGATAGGAGCTGTTTTTTTAATGTAATCTTTTTGATAATTTCATACATGAGTAATAAATTTACATAATTCTCACCCTTTCTTCTTGCTCCAACTGTACCCATGAAATCTCAGCAACATGGTTGCCTAAACAAAACTTGCATAGGACCTCATCAGCTGACATGCCATTGTGAATGAGGGAAATCTCAACCCTAAATGAAAACCTACAGTCAATGTCTGTTGAGAGAGGGAGAACCATGCTTCTCCAGGGATGTGCTTCTAATATGTTATCCCAAGTGGTCACCTATAACCCACATATATAGGAGCAACACTAGACAGGAGCTCAAATCGTGTTGTGTATTTGCTCCATAGAGTACTATTGCTTGGAGAAGGGGTGGGTCTCCTATTAGCTTGGTGTGGAATAATGCCTAGAATAAGATATGAAACTCAAAAATAGGATGGAATCTGGAATAAATAAAAGCATTATATTAAAATTAAGCCATAGATATTGTTGGGCAGATGGATAGATAACAGATGAAAAATTAAAGAGATACATCATGCTGACTGTGAGCCAGGCTGTTCACTTTTCATCTTCATCTTTTTCTTCTTCCTCTTTCTATTCTTCCTTCTCCTCCTCCACCACAACCTCCTCCTCCACAACAACCTCCTCCTCTTCCTCCACCTCCTCTTCCTCCTCTTGTAGCTGGAAGGTTTCTCCGGTACTGCCTGACCCCAGGGTCCCACCCGGCCCTGTGGTCACCCAGTTGCTTATAAAATAATCACTCAGAGGCTTAATATTATTTACAAACTGTATGGCTTATGGCAGGCTTCTTGCTAGCTAGCTCTTATATCTTAAATTAACCCATTTCTATTCATCTATGTTTTGCCACATGGCCGTGGCATTACCAGTCTGCTGGCATCTTGCTTCTCCTTCGGCAGCAGCTGGCATCTCTCTCTCCTCTCATTTCTTCTCTCTGTATACCTGCTTGGATTTTCCACCTGCCTATAAGATGCCTGGCCATAGGCCAATTCAACTTTATTTATCAACAGTCAGAGCAACACATATCCCACAGCATCCTCTTCCTTCTATAGCATCTTGTTTAATTATCTCAGCAATTTACTATGCCCACAGATTTTCAATTAAAGGGTGACTAGCAATTACTATAAATGATTGTTAAAATAAAGAAGGGTGGGTTTCACATCAGGAAACTTGGGCTCCACAGTCTTCAAATAGGTCCTGAAATTCTACTTTATTAGTCATGGAGAAAGTGAGCCCCATTTTCACTATACAGTTAGTCCTGGTACCTTACTTTTAGAAGTGATATCTCTCTTGTTTTGTTTTTGTCTTTCTTTCTTCCTTCCTTCATTCCTTCCTTTGTTCTTTCCTTCCTTTCTTTTTGGACAAAGTCTCTCTATAGAGCCCTTACTATCCTAGAATTTGCTATGTAGTGCATGTTGGTCTTGAACTCACAGAGAAATACCTGCCTCTGTCTCCTGAGTGCTGGGATTAAAAGCATGCAGAACTATGCCCAGCTTGAAAAATGATTTCTCTTTAAGAATGAAATGATTTAATTGACCCTTCAGCTATTCTATTAATTGTTTTAGAAAGGTTTGCACCAAGGAATGGAGCAAGTGAGAGTAGTTTGTTGAAAGTCCCATGGTTATAACCATGTTTGCCTTGGTGCAGAGGAATGTAAGGGGGAATTATAAAAGGTTTGTCATGCTCTTTATCCAATGTTCTTAGAGTAAAAATCCATGCAGAAATCAGGGAAAGTATCCTCAATTTATGTCTGTACATATGCACATATAGAGTTCAGATGTGTGGGGGCGTGTATGTGTGTGTGTGTGTGTGTGTGTGTGTGTGTGTGCATGCACACAAGTGTTATGTGTTTGTAAAGGACCAAATATGGCACCAGAAGTCTTTCTTGATTTCTCTCTACCACATTGATTGAGGCAGGGTCTCTAAATCAGACCCAGAGAGCTCACTTACAAGGCTAGTGTAGTTAGAGAGATTTCTTTAAAGATTCCCTGTCTCTACCTCTGTATACAAACATGAGAAGTGGGGGCAGATCTCCAGCACCCATACAAATGTTGCATGGACATGGTAGTAGACTACCTATCACTTCAACCCATATTTTAAACACTTACTCTGTGTCAAACATAGAAGTTTAATAATGAATACAACAGGTACAGTGGTGCATACTGGTAACCTCAGGAAGCTGAGGTGAGAAGATGGGGAGTCCAATCTGGGCTTCATATGGAGGTCCTATTTCAGATGGCAGGAAGTTACAGTAGGGAGGCCTGACCCAGCCTTGGAAGTCCATCTAGGCATGTTTCCTTAACTAAGTTGGTATCCAAGTATGAATGAGAACTAATCAGGTGAATGGAGAATAAAAACATGTAATCCAGGCAGTGGAAGACTTTTGTATGACATCTGGAGGAGGGTGTCAGAGCAGAGAATGCAGAGCCTGAAAAACTGTCATGAGAGAGGTTGGACATTCAGAGCAGCATTTCTTCAGAACACAGGCTGGGCAGCTGGATGAGGCACATCTTCAGCCAAATAAGGATGGTGGGACTCTGATCATGGCTTAGGGCTGAGTGAGGGCAAAACTATCTCAAAGCAGGTGTGGATGTTGGAGAAATTATATAGGAAACTATTGAGAGGTCAGAGCTTATTTGGAGTAGAAAGAAGCTCTAGGAGGGGAGGCCTGGAAATAACTGTGATGAAGGGGAAGGTGCTGGAGACCTGTTTCACTTGATGTGAGCTGCCTTCAAAGATGTCTGTAGCATTAAACAAGCCTTCTGAATGTCACATCATAAGAGGCTAGGAAGACAAATCCCTGCCAGTCCCACTTGCCTGTATGATGAAGACATCTGCTTTTTCTTCTTCACCCCAGGTACAAAGGCTGTATTTCTGTTAAGCAACACTTCTGTACTGAGTAGCATGTGTCACTGGTTACATGGTAGTTTCTGTGATCCTATAGTTTATAGAGGAATGAGATAGACATGTTAAATAAATAATTGTGGGTATGAATCAGCATAAAGGAAGCCATGAGAATGTCACCAGAGGGCCACTTGATCTAAGGAGTCATTACTGATGCAAAGTATTGAGGATGAGAACTTTATATCTAAATCTAAAGAGTGAAGGAGGATTATTAGAAGGAAGAGGTGCTCATGTTGAGGTGATGGCTACATGCTGGTTCTGATTATGTGCACCAATTCTGGGATGGTACAAGCAACTGAAAGAGAACATATGTTGCTGCAAAAAAGACACCCATTGAGAAACTAGACCAAACAGGTCAGCAAGCCTTGGCTACATGGATGTATGCCAACATGGCCATACAAAGAACTCTCTTCCAAAAGAAGAAATGAGTCCAGGGAAATTTAAACCAGAGAACAGTAAGAGCTGGTGTTTTTATTCTCTACATCTCAGAGCAGTTTCAACCAGTCTGTGACTTATCCTGGGGGAAATATAAGTATCTAGCAACCATGAAAAAGAAGGGGAAGTATAGGTGTCTTGAGATATATTTTGCTGTGTGATTCTGAGCAGGTCCTATCTCCTTCCAAACTTTATCTCCCTCCCTGTGCACCAAGATTGTGGGCCCAGAATTCAGTAAACATGTATTGACTCTTTGGAGATAAATATAGTTCATTTTTAGCCATGGGCTTTGGTTATGGTGGAGCTGGCCCATACCCTCCATAAAGGGCCTCTTGAAATATAAGGGCATACTTTTGTTTGAAAACTTCATACATAAGAACACTGTATTTGTATGATTTATAACTCTCCCTCTGCTCTTTCCAACTCCTTCTGTCCCTTCCATCCCCTTGCTAGCAACATGATTCTTCTGTAATTATTGTTGAGATATAATGTCTAAATAAACAACATGCATAGACATATCTTACTGCATGCAGTTAGAGTTGCCTACATGTGCATGTATTTAGGACTGATCACTTAGGGATAGGGCACATATCCCTGAAGAAAACTGGTTCTCCCTCCCTCAGAAGCCGTTTCCATATACAGCTCTTCATTTTGGGCCTTGTGGAATTTTCCTCTATCCATGCTGGCATAGACAATCTTTAAAAATGCAATCTCACTGTAGATTGCTATGTTCTGACACTAGAAAAGCACAGTAAGCCACACACATGTAAAACCTGACAGAGGAGCAGGGAGTCTAAAACCCTCTCGGTCTGACATCAGGGTGGCAATGGCTGCTGCTGTAACATTGGCATGCTAAGTTTCTCAGCCCCTTTCAAGGGAAATAAAACACCATCAAGTACAGTGATACTCACAACAGGCAAGTGTCAGGCCTATTCCCACACGCAATTTGTGTCTCAAGTCTTTCTTCCAGAATCATTTTCACTTTTCAATTACAGGATTCTTCCAGCAGGGACAAATGAACCAGACATTAAGTGAATAAGAAAGGAAGAAATATGGGTAGTTTTTCAAGTGGAAAAGGAAAAGCCACCATCTTGCCTCCCCGTGGTGCTACCTAGCAAGCAACTCCCAGAGAACTGCTGGCAGAGATTCATTTTCTGATTTATGCATTGGGCAAATCTTTCTGGAAAGTGCCTGGTAGTGAATCACCTGGGTCTTTTGGGCCATAAAGTCTCTTCTGCTAATAGTCAATTCTGCATCTGTAGCATGAAGATAGTCATAACAATATGTCCCCTAGTGGGTTTGCCTTTGTTACAAATAAAACCATAAAATCACCCAGGAGCTACACCTGACCTGTAGGCTGTAGTTTTCCAGTCCCTGCACTAATTGTCCGAGAAGCTTCTCTTTTATTCCCCTAGGGGTGGAGGGGAGAGGAGAAAGAGATGTGGAGTTAGACAGATGTCGGCCGGAAGCCTGCTCTGTCTCCACAGGTGCATGGCTCTGAGAAAAAAGGCTCTGCTCCTTGGGGTGGATGAGCAGGGTAGCCCTCACCACTCCCACACTACTTTCTCCTTGAGACAGAACATTCATTTGATGAGAAACTGCTTCTCTCCTACTCTTATTCCAAATATTCTGAATCCAGAGATATACCCTGTGACCTGAGCTATAGCAACCAATTCACAGTAACATCCTTCAGAGATTTCTGATGGTATCCACCACATAGGAGCCATGAATGATGATAAATATTCTACCTTGCACAGCACACCCTTTTAACAGATCATTAATCTGTTCCCAAATATTAGTAATACTGAAGCTTAGGATCCTATTATAAAGTAAACTGCTAATAGAAGCCTTCTCCTTAATAAAATATATTTTCTAGAGTGGGATACCTATTATCCTTTAAAAATAAAATATTTGATCACCCTAGATTCCTAGATATCAACATTAGAAAGAAATTACCCATATCCTTGGGGGTTTATGAAAGTCTTTATCTTGATATAGGGGTTGATAGATTATTCATGTCCTTATTTTTCTCAGATATAAAAATGGATCAGAAATATCACTTATCTTAGGACTTTTATGAGAACTAAATGGTAGTATACACCAGGGCAGAAAGCTACCTCACCATCCTGTGCCCATTTAAAAGGACACAGATTAAAACTGAGACACAGACAATGTAAGTGGTGTCTCACAACGCACAGATAGTGAGGTGAGGCAAGCTGAGTGTGTGAACTGACTCTGTAAGAGCCTTGAGTTTCCTATTAATTAAGCATTCCCTTTGGGCACAAGGTAACCAGGAAAAAAAATCAAAGAACAACCTTGCCAACTGAACGGTGAAGTAATTAGGTGGAAGTCAATAGTAACAAATTTGTGCAATTGCAGGGAGCCAAAGGCTCAGAAGTATCTACCACTTGGCTGTTTGGTGGACTTGTGGCCCAAGGGCAAGAAATGTGACAGAAGAACTGACTCTGCTAGATGATCAGTTATTTGATATTTCCCAAGCAGCCAACATTCCTATCCCAGTCATAGCCAAAGAAATGGACAACTACAACTGGTTAAATAAATACTCTTTGAGAAGCACTTTCTTCAAGGAAAGAGTTCCCAGCTGTGACAGCTTAGCTTGGTTGACAGTTTGACACATCTGTAAAGAGAGAACCTCAAAAAATTGCCTTCATCAGATTGGCCTGTGACCATGTCTGTGAGGCATTTTCTTAATTGCTGATTGACATATGAGAGTCCACCCCACTGTGGGCTGTGGTGATATATTGTGTACCCCAATAAAGCTTGCCTTGAAGATCAGCAGACAGAGTGAGGCACTAGATTAGACATTGAGGCCAGACAGTGGTGGCAAACACCCTTAATCCTATCATTTGGAGACAGAGATCTGATCTCTGTGAGTTCAGGGCCACACTGGGAACAGAGCCAAGCATGGTGGCATATGCCTTTAATGCCAACACTTGAGATCTCATGCTTTTGCTTGGGAAACACACATGCCTTTAATCCCAGGAAGTAATGTCTGGACAGAGAAAGGTATATAAGGTGTAAGGAAACAGGAACTCACTCTCTTTAGACTGAGGATTTCCTAGAGGTGAGAACTTATAGCTGGCTTGCTCTGCTTCTCTGATCTTTAAGCTTTCACCTCAATATCTGGCTCTGGGTTTTTCTATTAATAAAACCATTTAGCAATTTGTGTTACAGTGAGCACTGCCGTCTCCAAGCAGGTGGGCCTGGGCTGTAGAAGAAAGGCAGCTGAGTAAGCAGGAGGAAAACAGTGTTCCTACAAGGTTTCTGCTTCAAGCTCCAGCCTTGTGTTCCTGCCTTAGCTTTTCTCAATGACAGATTACAACTTGTAAACCAAATAAACTCCTTCTTCCTCAAGTTGTTTCTGGTGAGTACTTTATCACAGCAACAGAAAGCATAGTAAAATATTGTCCCCATCTGAATTGTGAACCAAAAGGGTGTATATAAGATTATATATCAACTTATTAATGGGTGCTATGGGAATACAGACTCACGGGTACAAGATAGAGTAGATCCAGTTGCAGAGTCCTGCTTTGTCCAGGAAAGATGGGGATTGACACACACCACTTTGCACTCCTGACTCAGTCTTCCCAACCCAAGAGAGCATGATCCCCCTCTCTCTTCCCTTTTAAGAGGTCATGTAGGCAGAGAGGAAGCACTGCCTCTGTCTAGCCAGGTAGCCCAAGGTCATAATACCCACTCCAATCCCCCCTTTTTGTCTAAATAAGAAGATTCTAAACCCAGTACAAAGCTATATACAATAAGAATGATTATCAAGTATTGTCCAGGAGAAAGAATGAGTAATAGCATAAACAAAAATGGAAATACAACCAACAAGAACAACATCATGCAAGAAACACATACTAGATGCACAGAATACAGGTAAATGGCAAAGTAGATGGCTCCCATAGCTGTCCCATCTCAAAGAATCTAAATCTAGTACCTGATATGTTCTTAGCTAAGACACAAGAGGATTGTAACTGTAACCATCTTGTCTTCAACCACATCAAAGACCTGAGAAGGAAAATAATATTACCTGAGTAAGAAGGAAGTACAAGCGACTTCCAAAAAGTACAAGGAATGACAGAAACAGCTGGCTGCCTGGACAGTCACTCTGCAATGTTGGGGCATCCATTTTTGGCTACAGGCCTAGAATATCTGACAGACAATTTTTAGAAGCAAGAAAATTTTGAAAGACCGTCCTACCCTGTCTTGGCAAGGTTCAGTAGTCATCTCCTTCGGTTATACTCATCTGGAGAGAACAGTGTGCTTACTGTCAGCAGTCAAGGCAAGGGCAGTTCTATGCCCAACAGGCCATATTTGCCAAGAAGAAGAAAAATTCCATATGGAGTGTCTTCGATACCCAACTTCCTCTTGGAACTGAATCGGTGCTGCCGAGCAATCTTGTCTGATGCCAACAGAGTTCTAAGTTATTAAAACATTTAAATGTCATATTCTCCAGGTCTATGAAGTGTTTGAATATTACCTATTTATCTGACATATATTTCTGTATATCTAGAAAACCTAACAACTATAAGTATGACAAGCATGGGTGACTATTAAGCTATAATTATTATTAACCTAAATAGCATAAAGACTAAAGCTTCATGTTATAAAAATAAACAATCTGTAAACAGATGCACAGTATAAAGACAATGGCCTCAAATTTGTGACAATATATAAAACATCTCAATCAGAGGTAGAAATGTATAGTGCAATATAATAACAATATCCTTAATATGTATCAATATACAAAATATCCTAAACAAAGATAGAACAAACATATAGCATGACAAATATAATTTTATATTTGTATCAATATACAATATACAAAAATATTTTAAACAGGAATAGGAACCTATAGATAATATGACAAATACAATTTTGAATTTGTATCAATATACAGATTACCTTAAACAGGAATAGAAATATAATTTTACATTTGTATAAATATACAAGAATCCATACCAATGCAAATTATCCAAAACTGATAGTTTGCTAAATTAGTTTACAAGTATATATAATATTCTATCTTATCCTACCTATTCTCTCTTTTTCTTTTTCAAAGAAATTCCCAAGTCTAAACTTTATTGATCCAGCCCCAACCTATAAACTTACAACCAACCCCTAACAGATGACAATTATCCATAACACTGAAAAGACAAAACCTGTTCAGAGAGGAAGTGTCATTTTCCTAGAATTGCTTCTTGCTATCTGTCTGTGGGATCCTGTAAGAAAAATAAAACAGTGATTAAATCTCATTAAGACTAGCTGTAACATTTGTAGCCAGTCTTAGAGTAATGGGCAAGGCTTATCTGAAATTCTGGCTATAGGTGTAAGATCATGGACCATCTCAGCCCACCACCTTAAAATTGTCTTGAACAGTTTGTAGTCCAAAGCTGATCTTTGAGTGATGTTTATTGGCTCAATGACATCATTATGGACCAGGTAGAATTATTGCTTTGGGGCCCCATCTTCCTTCTGGAGACTTCAGAGATTGCTGTTAGGAAAATTTTATTGTTCTGCTGTGTTCTTTCCTGTCAATTGACAAAGTCTTAGCTTTCCTTTGAAAATCAAATCAGAAATC
This sequence comes from Peromyscus leucopus, assembly GCF_004664715.2. Classification (NCBI taxonomy): domain Eukaryota; kingdom Metazoa; phylum Chordata; class Mammalia; order Rodentia; family Cricetidae; genus Peromyscus; species Peromyscus leucopus. The sequence continues at coordinate 27,834,118 of NC_051086.1, read as the reverse complement.
TTTTCCACACAAGTCTTTAATTTCTTATTCTGTTTATGTGGTAGAAATATCCATTCCAATATAATATCTTCCCTCTGCATTAAAATCCCTGTAGGGGAATGCATAGAGGGTAATATGACCAGAACGTAGTTAAGCTCTGGATTCACGTGATCCATGTGTGCCTACTATAATTTATTTTCCACCAAAGCAAATTCTCTCTCAGCTTTAGCTGATAATTCTCTTGGACTATTTAAGTCCTTGTCCTCCTCCAAGGTTTTGAACAAATTACTCAGTTCATGTTTTTTTTTTTTTTTTTATCCCCAAAGTGGGCCATAAATTGGAAATGTCTCCTAGTAATTTTTGAAAGCCATTAAGAGTCCACAATCAATCTCTCTTGATTTGTACCTTTTGGGGTCTAATTTTTGTTGACCTATTTTATATCCTAGGTAATAAAGAGAATCTCCTCTTTGTATTTTTTCAGGAGCAATTTATAATCCCCAGTGAGTCAAGACTTTCTTTACTTCTTTGAACATTTTTTCAAAAGTAACTACCTTTGAATCAGCTAATAAGATATTGTCCATATAATAATAAATTGTAGATTGTGGAAACTGTACATGAATTGTTTCCAATGTTTTTTGTATAAAATATTGGCACAGGGTGGGGGTATTTAACCTGTGAGAGAATCTTCCATTGATTATCTCTTAACAGGGTGAGAATTATTATAAGTAGATATTGTGAAGGCAAATTTTTCCCTATCCTTTTTTGTAGAGGTATAGTGAAGAAAGAGTCTTTTAAGTCAATAACTATAATAGGCCATTCTTTAGGTAACAGAGAAGGCAAGGGAATTCCAGGCTGTAGAGAGCCCATTAACTGAATCACTTTATTTATGGCTCTCAAATCTGTCAGCATTCTCCATTTTCTAGATTTCTTTTTAATTAAAATACAGAAGAACTCCAAGAGTTGGTTGATTCTTCAATATATTGAGCATTTAGCTGTTCCTGAACCAGCTGTACTAAGGCATGTAGTTTCTCTGATGTCATAGGCCATTGCCCAACCCAGACAGGTTTATCAGTTAGCCATTTTAAGGGTAGGGCCGTTGATAAAATCTGAGAGTTCAACAGCTGGTGCCCTATTTTACAGCCTGAATGGTCAGTGATTGTATTTTATAGTGTCTTATAATATTATTGCCAGAAACATGAATTGGTTTATGGTCCATTCCTGAGATTGGAGGAATGTTAATCTGTGTATTCCATTGCTGTAATAGATCATGACCTCATAGATTCATTGCTACATTAGCCACATATTGCCTCAGCCTTCCTCTCTGTCCTTCTGGCCCTGTGCATTCAACCCATCATGTGCTTTGTTTTACCTAAGATAGGGTTCCAATTCCTAGGAACTGAACATCCACTTCCTGAAAAGGCCAATTCAGATGCCATGATTCTGGTGTAATTATAGTCACATCCACTCCCAATTCAATTATAATATTATTTATTTGTACTCTTAGCTTTGGTCTTTGTTCATTTGTAGAAGTTGCCAAAATACTCATTTTATGGTTTTTCTTGGAATTTTTGATTCATCTTTCAAAGCTATTCTATCATCCAGTGCAGTATGGTTTTTACATTAGGCACTGGATCTTCTAATTGTTCTGGGGAGGAATTTCCTCCATAGTGACTGGAAATGGTTAGACCATGTTTGACTTGGGGACCTGTGAAAGGCCCCTCATAGGCATTTATTTCCTGATGGTAAAGGGTTGCCTTGTTTGTCTCTTGTTGATCTACATTCACTGGTCCAATGTCTGCCTTTGCTGCATCTTCTGCATAATCCATAAGGTTGGAGCCTTCTGTTTGGGTCATTCCTAAAAGAAACATTGTTTCTAGAAGCACCCATAGTACAATTTATTCTTATATGGCCTGATTTACCACAATTAAAACAGTCACTAGAACATGAGGCTCTTAATCTCAGGGTCGTGGGTTTATGCCCCATGTTGGGTGCCACTATATCATGACCCAAAAAGGGTATATATAAGAATATGTGTCAATTTGTTAATGGGTGCTATGGAAATACAGACTCACAGGTACAGGATAGGGTATATCCAGTTGCAGAGTCCTTCTGCTTTGTCCAGGAAAGATGGGAATTGACACACACCACTTCACAACCCAAGAGAGCACAAACACCCTTTCTCTTCTCTTTTAAGAGATCACATAGGCAGAAAAGAAGGACCACCTCTATCTAGCCAAGTAGCCCAAGGTCATAGGTAGAGCAAATACCCACTACACCCATCCCTATATGTAGTGGTACCTTCCTTTTGGAGCTTGGCTAGGCAAAGCACCAAGGCAAACAGCATCACAGATATCAACACAGTTGTCGTTTACTTCCCTCCTTTATACAACCACCAAGGACAGTGCATTTCACAGGCACTCTTCGTGATACAGGTGAAGTTCTCCACCCAGGACAAGCTTAGAATTTTTCCCAGGGCCCTCCCCAATCCATGATGTTTAAGGAATCTGTCCCCAAGGACTGTGCACACTACTTTCCCACATGGTCCACTCAAATCACCAACTGTTAAATCCCATGCTCAGCTTCCTGGAATTACTACAGTAGCTTGGTAAGTAGTCCTCAGACATCACACTCTCTCTTTCCAGTGAGACCTGCAGTGAGATATCTACATTGTAGGTTTGACTTGCTTTCAACAGTTCCACTACAATAGGATCAAACCAAGCTCCTAATGTGACCTGATATAAACCTGCGAGATCAACAACCCATTTGCCAGCTCCTTGTTCTCATCTCCTATTTCATTTTGCTCTAGCCTCCTTCACAATGAGGCTCAGTTTCCAAATGTCTGTACTTTCACATATGCTGTTTCTGTGTCCAGAATTATGTTTTCTTCCTTACCCAAGCTTAATAGAATTTAGCTACTTGTTTTACTTAAAGACTCAAATTGGGCTTAAAAAATCATTGACTGAGTGAAGCACTCAGGCTTCTAGATTCCTGTGGCTTCTTGTTCACACCTCTTGTGGCTTAGTGTTACATTTGACACACTTCCCTTCAACGTTCTCCATTTTGAAACAGATTGCCACTTAAGAAAGCTCAAGATGCAGGTGGAAGCTGAAAATGCTTTTTCAAAAAAAAAAAAGCACTGAACCAGGCATAGTGGCACACACCTGTAATCCCAGCATCAGGGAGTTGGACAAGGAAGGATCAGGAGTTCAAGGTCATCCTTGGTTACATGGAAATTCTAATTTCCTGGACTACATGAGACCTCATCACAAAATCCACACAGTAATGAAATAAAGTAAGTAAAGGAGCCATAAAGGTTAAAGATGGGTATGCCTGTGTCTCACAGAGCAACTGGTCTAGAAAGTGCTGATCCAAGAAGGCCCATATAGTTTCTCTGAATAAATATGGTGCTACTAAAGGGAACACACATTTCTCTGGGTATAGAGCAAGTAATTCTCAAGACAGTCCCAAGACCTTCTACATTAAAAATCCAGATCAGTTGTGGTCAGCGTAGGATAAATCGTAGCAGAGACAAGTAGATCGATCATTTATGTTCGTGACATCATTGAGCTAATCAGACCAAGACACTTATATTGATACATAGGAAGAAGTAAGGAAAGGGACAGGGTGAGTGAGGGAAGAAAGGAGGAAGACAGACAGACAGACGTGTCACTAGAGAGGGATTCTCCCCAAGGTCCTGCCTAGAGATCCCCATCATAGTTCTTGTTTCCCACATGGAGACAACCTTTACTTTTCTCCTCATTCTTACACCCAATGAATGTTTGTGGTCCATCTTGCTGCAGATGGTGGCAGCAGAAAGCTTTGGGAGCAGTACAGAGAAACTGGGCCCAAGCAGTAAATACTATCAGTGATGAAATGGTTCTCAACCAACCAAAAAAAGACAGATCTGTATGGTGATATTTTATTTGTACTGAAATGTAATTTTATTTGTATGTTAATAAATAAAGTTGCCTGGGGGTCAGAGCTAATAGCAAGCCATAGCAGAAGCTGGGTGGTGGTGGTGGTGGTGGTGGTGGTGGTGGTGGTGGCGGCGGCGGCGGCAGCGGCTGCGGCAGCGGCGGCGGCGGTGGCGCACACCTGTAATCCCAGCACTTGGGAGGCAGAGCCAGGTGGATCTCTGTGTGTTCAAGGATACACTCAGCATAGAGACACACACCTTTAATCTCAATACCAACCATAGAAGACCTGGAGGTCTGTACAGACAGGCAATGATGAGGAGGTCATGTGGCTGGGTTTACAACCAATGAGAAGGCAGAAGAGAAAGTCAATAAAAAGGACAAACACACAGGAAGTAACTCTCTTTCTGAGGGGAAAGACAGCAGGGACAGTGGAGGGTGAGAAAGGGTTTTTAGCTCTTAACTACTGCTCTGACCTCTTGGGCTTTTAACTCTGAATTTGGCTCTGTGTTTCTTATTTAACAAGATGGTTACACCTACAGATCTGTGCAGAGCAGCCACTGAGGGGAGCTCTCCAGAATACTGACTGAACCTGTGTTCTGGACCTTCCTCCTGGTGATGCCTGGCAGCCATGGCTGTAGAGTTGGAGAGGAAATCTCCATAAGCCTGCTGTCACTTCTACTAGAAATTTCAAGTTTTGGGGAAGGTTACAAACCTACCTTAAACTTTTCCAATCAACTGGAAGCTTTGCAGAAGTAACTGCTAGTGACTTTACTCATGGTTACAGCTTCTTATAGGAGGAAATCAGCTAAAGGAAGGACACAGTGCTAGACTCCAGAAAAATTTCCAAATCTAGAACTTCTTTTCCCATATTGCCATGGACAGAACTACTTTTCTGACATCTGTGTATGCCAATATGCATGGAACATTGGCAAACAGGGATGCAGACCTGAGCCTGGGAGTCTAGAGTTTAGCTTGGGCCTTAAATGGGCAGTCTCTCCAGAGTTAGGACCCATAATATAGCATTGGCCATAAGTCTCTAGTTTGTCTGGAGGTGGAATTGAGACAGTATGGCCCAAAGCTGCCACCATCAATCACACTGTTAAACTGTCCAGTGACAAAGAACCCCAGGCAAACAGACACTCCATCAACCATGGCATTTGTGAGAGTTTAGGAAATACATTCCTATAGCCAAGGGCAGAGACTAGATCTCTCTTTGGGTGTGATTAATTCTCCACTACAGACATGTCCCCAACTTATGGTGATTTGATTTACAATTTTCACTTTACCATGGTACAAAAGTAGTATGGACTGATGCTTCTAAGTTTGATTTTTTTCTCTTTTCCTCACCTAGGAATGATACTCAGCACAGATATCTTTCATAATGCAGGGCAGCAACAGTGAAGTACACATCAAATTTCACAAGGATAAAAAAAGTCCTCTGATTTCCAATGTACTGTACTGTGAGAATAAGCCAGGATGGTCAAAGGATATTTTCAATTTACAGTAGTGGTGTGTGTGTGTGTGTGTGTGTGTGTGTGTGAGAGAGAGAGAGAGAGAGAGAGAGAGAGAGAGAGAGAGAGAGAGAGAGAGAGAGGGAGAGAGAGAGAGAGATTGATTAGGTGTTAGGTAGCCCAAGCTGGCCTCACACTCACTCTGTAGCTGAGGATGGTCTTGAACTCCTATCCTCCTGCCACTATGTTGCAAGTTTGGGGAAGCAGTTGTGTGGCACCATATGCAGTTCCCGAAGTGCTGGAGATTGAACATGGGGCTTTGTGCGATACAGGGAAGTACTTATCTCTTAGAGTGGAGGCATCGGGATACATCTCTACAACAAAACAAAAACATCTGTGCAGTGGCATTAAGAATAGACACTGACATGGCAGACTGCCCCAGTGGCTCATCCACTCGTTTCTATGCGGGAAACATTGTATGTGGCAATGTAGGGGAAGTCACGGTAAAAAGACATGAACCGAGCTGACTCAGATGTGAGCAATTGTGGGGCAGGTCGAGAAGATGGGAGATGAAGAAGTGACTCACTACATAAGATTTGTAGCACAAATCTTAAAAGGTCTTATTAATAAAAACAAACCCCGAGCCAGGTATAGGTGTGAGCACTGAAAGACCAGAGAAAGAGAACAAGCCACAGCTAACCTCACCTTGCCAATTCCTAGGCTGATCTTGTTTACTCAAACTGGAAGCCTCTGAGTCCTCATCCAAATGGATCTCAGATGAACTGCCACTAATAGCCTAAAAGCGCTAGTTCCTGGTCCTCACGCCTTATATACTTTTCTGCTTCCTGCCACCACTTCCTGGGATTAAAGGCGTGTGTCACCATGCCTGGCTGTTTCCAGTGTGGCTTTGAACACAGAGATCTAGATGTTCCAGAATGTAGGATTAAAGGTATATGTGCCACCATTTTCTGGCCTCTCTGTCTATCTAGTGGCTGTTCTGTTCTCTGACCCCAGATAAGTGTATTAGGTTGCACAATATATTGGGGGACACAAAAAAGACATTAACTGAGCTGACTCAGATGTGAGCAATTGTGGGGCAGGCTGAGAAGATGGGAGACGAAGAAGTGACTCACTAGATAAGAGGGTGGCACTGGAACCAGGAACTGGAAAGTGCACAGAGTTTCCAGTTTTAATTTCAAAATGGAATATGAATTTGGTTGTGTGGCCATGAGATGGTGGATCATGCTTTCCTACCCAGAGGATGCATGCAGAGTCTTTACTAGCCAGATCTTTATCCCATGTTATCTTTTTTTAAACACTCAACATCTGAAACTAGTTTCCTTGATTGGTAAGTGTTTCTATTTCCCAGTAGAATGGAGAATGGTGTCTGCTTATATTTCCCACCACCATATCCCCAGCTTTTGGAAGTACCTCTTGTCAAGTGGATGTGCATCAGTTATTTATTATATCACTCTGATTGCAGCCCCATGCCACAAGAAGTGTCTGTCCACTCAATGCTCACATAGTTTAGGTTTCTCTGTCTAAATCAGAAAAAACAGCTTCTGGCAGTGTCTAGCTCCATGTCAGCTCCTCCCTCTCTTCCCATAGGGGAACTACATCCTGTATCAGGGAATGGAAGATGCTGAGTGTAGAGTGTGGTTTTTTTGTCCTTTATATGCACTTAAAAGCTTAGGGGTAATTACAGATGCAAACCTGCTACTGTAATGTTCTAACTCCAGCAAGACTTAATAAAGCATCGAGTACTTGGCTTCATGTTTTTTGCATCTTAACACATGAAGGCACTTTGCAAAGGTCGAGTGAACATGATTATCAATTTCCAAGTGCACAATGCTGTTCAGCTGTGGTCGGGCAGACACTTCCTAAATGTACTGTTGACTGTGGTAATGAAGATTTCTACTTACTTCTCTCACCAACTACACACATATTTGTGTCAGTTTTGTAGATTCCATTATATCAGTTCCTATGTAAATCCTGGTAAATACCAAAGAGTAGAGTCACACTCAAAGTCAATGAAGTTGGAGGTGAAGGACAGAATAGAATCTGACTTTGTTTACTGTAGAAATAAGAAGTATTCCCATGGGAGGGAATGTGAAGTCACAGAGACTGACTTAGGACAATGAAGACATGAGTTTCTTTCATTTACCAGAATGTAAATTCAGACAAAGACTGGTGTAGGAGGTAATGTAAAATACTGAATAAGGGGGTTCATTCTATGAAAAAGAAATTTAAACTGTTATACACACACATTTAGATAAATGGATTATGAAGTATAATCATGTAGTTCCAGCTACTTGGAAATATTCTGTTGTAGAAATCAAATGGGCTAAATTAGGAGAATAGGAACAAGACATGGGTGGAAGGAAAATGGGAACAGTAGGGGCTGGTGAGGGGGCTCAGTGGACAAAAGCACATGCCTCACAATGATGACCTGAATTCAGCCCTGGGACTTCTGTACCCCTATATTGACACAAGTGGCAGAGAAAGGAGCTAGCTCAGAGTATGCAGTGATGGAAAGAATGAGAGGGACCCTGAATCAACAAGGTGGAAGGCGAGAACTAACTTCCAAGAGTTATCCTTTAAGCTACACATAAATTAGTAGCATGTGTGATACCACATTCACACATACATGCATCATACTAATAATACTAAGAAAAAAATTAAAGAAGGGAGCTGAGTGTGTTTCTGTCATAGCAATGGTATGATGAACCAAAAACACAGGTAGGATTTAGGCTGATATAGCAAAGACTTCCACATGCTTAGAATTGCTTAGGGGCAGGAGCATAGGTCTAGCCGCTCAAATGTGGGAGTTCCAAGGTAGTTAATAGAGGTGGACATTCTTCTGTCTATTGCCGTTGATGGACATCAAATGCTTAATGTCATATACCAACTTGCAAAGTTTCCCATGGCTTGTTGAAAGCCAGGTGAAGCATGATAAAGCACAAGACTGAGTTTGAATCCCAATTCCATCACTTACTATGTGGTTTGAACTGATGTCTTTCTGTGAAATGAAGATACAATTATTGTGAGGGATCAATAGGTTTGTATAACAGCATGTACTAAGTACTCCCTACATTTTCTATATGTTGTTTAGCACTTTTTTCTTAATTCCTTTTAATTAGCTTATAACACAATAGGTTTCTTTTCATATATACTTTATTTAATACTTGGAAGAGCCAGGAGTGTGGTGGCAAATGCCTTTCTCCTACTTGGCCAGTATCAGCTAGTTCCCTTTCCTCTGCTTTCATTCACCCCAACCCATCACCCTCCTTAGTGACTCCCAGTAAAACAGCTTCCCTTTCACTTCTTCCAAGGAACACATCCTTACTGGGAAACAGAATACTGTGATTCTGCAAAGGTCAACCTTTGTAGCCGTGTTCAGTTGGTCAGGTATGTCCTGTAGGGGGAGCCATTACCCTTTCTCTCTCATTTTGCAGGCAGCCTGTGCAAAAGGACTTTCTTGTCCCCTAAGGGATCAAGCAGGTGTGGCCATCTTCTTGCCTCTCACTGCTTGAAAGAGTTTTTTTAATTTGACCTACTAAGGGAAGGGTCTAGATCAAACCAGACTGCTGCTCACTCCTGGAAAGAAATGATGAGCTAACAGTGGTGACCCTGCACACTATCTTTTCTCAGGCCTTTACTTTTCACTGGGAATGAAGTGAGCTATGGTTTATCTGCTTCTTGATGGACAACCACCAACCAGACCTAAATCTTCCTTGGTGTGTGCCCTACACTAACAATCGGCACAAAGCCAAGTTCATTAAACATAGTGGTGCAGAGTAACAAGGACCATTGACAGTGGTGCTTTACTTGGTTAGGTCTGTCCAGTTGTATGAGCTCAGTTGTACATGCTCCACTAAAAGTTGAGTAGGAGCTGGCTGCTCTAGAATGATTTGGCTGGGACAACTGAGATGTTCTGCATGTGACTCTCACTCTCCACCTGGTCAGGCCAGGCTTGTCTGGGATCTTGGAGTCAGAGACCCATTGTGTTTCCAATCTCTGTTTACATGAAGTTTACTATCATGTTATTGTCTGAGAAAGCCAGGCCATTGAATGGGATCAGGAGTAAAATCAGCCTATCTCTGTCTCAAATTTTGCTCTGAGGGTTGGTATATTTACCCCAGGGTAAATTCTTCCACTGAGCCAACTTGATGGAGGAAGATTCATTTTAGCACACGGTGTCTGGAATTTTAGTCCACCATGGCGAGGAAAGTACAGCAAAACAGAGCCTTACCACAGACAGGAAAGAGTGAGACAGGAAGAGGCCAAGTTCAAGGTACTCTCAACAACTTGCCCATACCTAGTTACCTACTTCCTCCAGCTGGGTCCTACCTACCCTCCTAGTTTCCAGACCTTTCAAAACAGTGCCACCCGCTGGATGACAAGCAGTAAACACAGGTGCCTCTGTGGGGACAGTTGTTCAAACCGCGACATTTCTGTATTGCTAGGATGAGAACAATTTTACCTAGCAAGTCAGGGATATTTTATACCTGATGACATTCTTGAGGCAAACTTTGGAAGCTAAGCATGTGTTCTTTAAGAGGAGGCAGGCTAACACAAGAGTACAGCACCGAACAAGCAAACACCTTGAAAGTCCATAGTGGGAACCAGAAATAGATTAAGATATAAAAGTACAGGATGGGAGTTGCAGACTTCACCCAAAGTCTACCTGAAGCCTCTAAAGCTTTCGTGCTGTTGAATGTTGTAGTCAGCCTCCTTGGGGAAAGACAGCTGTATCTAAGGAGTAGGGAAGGGAGAAGAGCCACGTCCGCAGAGTCGGCAAGTACGAGGAGCTGCTACCAAACTGCTCCTTCCTCCGCCTACTCTGCATCATTTCTCTCAGGACAGAGAGAAGTGGTTCCAAATCACAAATTGGGAGGCCAGTTGTTTGCATAGTTGTCAGACAATAATATACCTGTACTCTGTGTGTACATGCGCGCGCGCACACACACACACACACACACCCACCCACACACACACCACCGTCATCAGAAATAATGGCTGGAATAAGAAGGGAGGCCCCAGCTCAAGGCCCATTCTTTCGTTTTCATCCGGAAGCATCTATAATTAGGCTGCAGAGAAATGGTTTACTTAATTCATGTTATTTCATGCAATATCATTAGCAGTGTTCAGCTGTATCTTTATTACCCTTGTACATGCTTTCTCTTTAAGAGTTGAGAGCAACAAAGGGGTTTTACTTATCTTCAGGAAGCCAGTCCATTCTTTTGATGAAAGAAAAATGGCCCTAGCCCCAGGTTGCTATAGTCACTGGAAAAGGTTGTCACCAAGGCACAGCATACCTATTTCCCGGTGACACCCAGAATTAGAGGCATTGGAGAATCAAGGGGAAAACTGACTTGATGAAACAAAGGATCCCTACGGTGTCTCCTGACACACTGCTGTGCAGAAGCAGCCTCCCCGGCCCTTTGCCTTTCTCTTCCTCCCTGAAGCTGTGTGAATGGATTCGAAACCCAAGACCTTAGCTAGAAAAATAAAAGAACTATCTTCTATTCGAGGCTCAAATTCATGAATAGAACAAAGACCTCCTTCAAACAAAGTCAGTAGCTTTGTGAGGCTCCAAACTTCTTCTTATGTGTGCCTAAAGTGTGTGTGTGTGTGTGTGTGTGTGTGTGTGTGTGTGTGTGTGTAGTGGGTAGCCATTCCAGCTTTGACCTGGAAGTTCCAACCCCCACTGAGGCTTCGGTAATGGTCATGCCTATAAGGCGGGGCTGAGAGAGGACACTGAAGACCTGAGATCCGGATGCGTGGGCCCTCCTGGTTCTCAGATCCTGGATGCTGGAGGTAGACTGAGCAGGGTTCTCCAGAGAACACCACCGGACTGTGCTACACCTTTCCCAGACCCTGTAAACTATCCCTTCACTTGTAAGTTACCCCACAAAATAAACCTCCATTTTAACTACTTGGAGTGGCCATCATAATTTCACCAATACGTGGACACACCTGTGTGGGTGCATATGTACATGTAGGTGGAGATGAAAGGTTGATGCCAGGAAACATCCATGATTGTTTTCCCAACTTACTTACGGAGGCAGGGTGTGGTGGCTAGTTTTATGTCAACTTGACACAAGCTATGGTCATCTGAGAGGAGGAACCTCATTGAGAAAAATACCTCCATAAGATTGGGCTGTAGGCAAGTCTGTAGTGTTTGCCTTAATTGGTGATCGATGTGCAAGGGTGCAGCCCACTGTGGGTGGTATCAACCTGGGCTGGTGGCCCTAGGTTCTACAAGAAAGCAGTCTGAGCAAGCCATGAAGAGCAAGCCAGTAAGCAGCATCACTTCATGGCTTCTGCATCAGCTCCTGCCTCCAGGTTCCTACCTAGTTTGAGTTCCTGCCTTGACATTCCTCAGTGGATGGAGATTCAGTATATGTAATTCAAGTAAATCTTTTCCCAACCAAGTTGCTTTCGGTCATGGTGTTTCATTACAGCAGTAATAGCCCTAACTAAGACACAGGATCTCTCAATAAAACCCAGAGCTCACTGACAGCAAACTAGGGATCCCCTGTCTGCCTTCTGAGGCTGGATTCACAGGCCTCATGGGGATCTGAACTCCAGTTCTCTGGCTTTCTCAGGAAGTGCTTTAACCTCTGAGCCATCTCCCTATGCTAACACACACTTCTTGGCATGCCTATAATCCCCCCAAAGTAAGACACCTGCCTGTGCCTCCAAAATCCCTCAGTCATTCTGCAAGTGCCACACTATCTTCCTGTGAGTTCTTGAATATGCAGAGCAATTTCACAACTAGGGGAGCTGTTTGAATAGAAAATATCTCTACAGGCTCATGTGTTCAAAGCTTGGTCCTCAGATGGTGATGCTAATTTGGAATGTACTGGAAACTTTAGGAGGTGGAGCCTAACTACAGGAAGTAGGTTGATGGAGATGTCTTTGGGAATGGTAGTTTGCCCTGGCCCCTTCCTTTCTGCCTGCTTCTGGTTTGGGCTACCATGAAGTTAACAGTTGTGCTTCACTGCATCTCCTGCACCCTTCCCTTTCTACTGTGTTGTATGCATCTACTGCACCCTTCCACTGTGTTGTATGCATCTCCTGCACCCTTCCCTTCCACTGTGTTGTATGCATCTCCTGCACCCTTCCCTTCCACTGTGTTGTATGCATCTACTGCACCCTTCCCTTCCACTGTGGTGTATGCTTCTACTGAACCTTCCACCTTTGTGTACTGTCTCACCACAGACCCAGGAACAATGGAGGCAGAGTCCCTGGACTGAGAACTCTGAAATCATAAATCAAAATAAATTGTTCCTCTTTTAAACTGCTTCTCTCAAGTGTTCACTATAGCACTGAAAATTCAACACAATGACTGGAAGTATCTCCTGTGCTCTTTGTGTGACTGGATCCTTCTTTTTCTCCAAGTCCTAATTTGAAAGTCGCTTCTTATGGATACTATGCCTGCTTGTTTCATTTAAAAATAATTCATTTACCCTAATTGGTCTCCGTCATATCATGTTGGTTCTTTTCAGATAATTGTCACCACTTACAAATATACTTCTTTTCCTTTTTCTTATTTATGGCTGATCTCCCCCAACTCAACCAGGAATCAAGCTGCATAAAGGCAGCTGACTGACAGATGCTTGTCTTTGATTGTTTCTTCATGAAGCAGATGTTGAGTCACAGACTCAAATTATTTACATGGGAGGGACAGTATGGTGGTAGGAGCCTAGCTACAGTAAAGAAAGGCAATCAATAAAGGACATGTTATTAAACAAGTTACCAAGGGACAACTAGAGCTCTCAGGGACTCTTGGGGAACTATAGAAGACAGTGTAGAATACATACCCCAGAGTTCCCTAACCTGGACAGTGGGAGAGCTGAGTAGTTGTATACATTGCTTTCCACCAGTCCCCAAAGGCTGTCTCCAGAGTGTGGGAATTCTCCAGCAAGTCCACCATATGTCCATACACAAAATGGGATTCAGTGACAAAGAAATTTTAAGTGAGGAGTTGTGAGAAGTTGGGTGAGTGGACTGGCAAAGTTGTTCAGTCTGTGAAGTGTTTGCTTTGCAAGCTTGAGGACCTGAGTTCTCACCAGAACCCACATTTTAAAAGTCTTGGCACAGTGATTCATGCTTGTAACCCCAGAACTGAGGAAGCAGACACAGGGAGAGCCCTGGAGCACACCTACCAGCCAGACTAGCCTACTTCCCAAGTTCTAGGAAAGTCAGAGACCCTGCCTCAAGAAGCAAAAAGATAGATGGCACTGAAGAAGGACATTTGAGACTTTCTTCTAACCTTGACAAGCAGTAGCACACACATGTGTGTGGGCATACAGAGAAGCTGAGTTTTGTGCATGCTGTTGATAAAACCTAAAGGAAAAGGAGGAGATGCTGAGAGCATGTACTTGGTGCTCTGTATACATCTGTTGTAAGCAATTGATCTGCTTATCACTGCTGATAATACCTGACCCCTCAGAAATTGTCCAGTATAACAATACATGGACAGCTATCACCCAAGAGAAAGTATGTGTGTAGGACTGAGGTCTGGTTTCCAGAACTCACACCTGGCAGCTTATAATCATTTGTAACTGTGGTTCCAGGGTGTCACTCTACCCTCTTCTGGCCTTTGCAGCACTAGACATGCATATGCTGCACAAGTGTACATGCAGGCAAATATTCACACACAGAGAAATAAATATATCAATAAAAGGTGTGGCCAACTGGGACCTGGAGAGACCTAGGCTAAAATACAGCTAGACAAATCCCATGACCTCTTGGAGTCTTTTCACAGGTAAAGTTGGCCTTTCACCTAAGTGGCAGGTACTTTATATGTATATGCCAATCTGTACAGCATGATCCTATGAGGAAAATGATATTCACTTCCTATCCTAAATTTTGAAGATGAAAACATTAAAAGAAGTTGAGTCTCCGAGGACACTCAGCAAGTTAAACAGCTAAATATGGGTTTTGAGTAAGGATTATGTTTGGACAGCTGAGAAGAAAGTAGATAAAGTGGTTCCTTTATAAAGATAAGGTGGGTGCCATATGGACTGGACCAGTTTGACAGGGGTGCTGGGAACCATATGGAAACACAGTACCAGTCACAAATATTACAGGAAAAAATCAAGTAGGGACCACTAACTATATGAGTGAGGGGAATGGGTTAATCAGAGTATTGTGTTCTTAAAATTTAGACAAAACAAATAAATACCTGTGGTGGGATGATGACATGGCCCAGTGAAATTTTATCTCTGTATACAACAATATATCCAGCACCCAAATCAAGACATAGACTATTTCCATCCTTCCAGAAAGTACCTTTGTTTCCCTTTCAGAAAGGAACACACTCCTCTGATTTCATCCCCAAAGATTAGATTTTTAAAGCAATATCCGGCTAGCATATGAAGGAATATATGTATGATATAGAAAGTGTAGACAATAAGATAAATGTTAAAAGGAGGAGATTAAACCCCTACAATTGCACAAGGCCAGAAGTAATCTTGAACACTGGGGTCCATTCATCAAAGTTTTCATTTTACATTTTCAAATGTTCTTGTGAGATCATATTGTAAGCCTAGTTTTATATTCTATATTTTAAATGTATGTTAGGTCATACACAATTTCCCAGCACACATTCTTTGTAAGGTCTGTATTACACGGCTTCACATATCCCATTGAGGAAGCATTCAATTCCCTACATGTTAATTTTTTTCATGATTTCTGTCATGAGCATCTTTTTCATAATTCTATCTGGTTTCAGGGTTATTAGAATGGTCATAAAAGACTGGTTTAAACTGACATGTATTCTACAAGTCTGTGACAGTCATTGTTAGTGGGCTTCCCACAGACTGTTATTGTGCCATCCCACCAACTGTGTCCACAAAAGGCTGAGTACATCAGACACAACAGCACTGGATCCCACTACTTCTGCTTCTTCAAACCTGGGATTGGGGATGTAGCTTAGCAAGTAAAGTGCATACATTGTACTTTAATGTAAGGACCCCAGTTAGATGCCTAATGTCCCTTAAAAATTCTGGATGTGGTGGTATGTGTTTGTAATCCCAACTCTGGAGCAGTGGAAATGTCAGGATTCCCAAAGCTCACTGGCCACTCAGCTGAGTCCAATCAGAAAGTTCCAAGCAAAGTAAGAGACCCTGTCTATAAAGACAAGGTGGAGAGCATCTGAGCAACAGTGGCCAAAGGTGGCCTCTGGCCTCAGGATACTTGCTAACACACATGCAAATGCATTTGTGCACATGGGCACACGCTCACACACTCTTTTGCACATTTTATTTTAAACCTGAAGGACTATCCAGGAAAATTGAGAAAAGGTGGTATTGAGCTAAAAGTTTTCTTTAGAACCTACCCAAAGAATAATGCTGTATTATTGTCCTTTCTAGTCCTGCAATGCTTATAAATTGTGAAGAGGTGACCTCAGAAAACACTTTGCTTCAACATCTGGAGCTATTGATGAGTAATAAGTACAGAGGACAGAGAAAAGGTGTCTGTGTGCTGCCTTGGAGCTGGGTCACAGATGGTTCTTCTTATATAAACCCTGTAGAGGAAGGTGTTCTGCTTTCTAGTCCCATCACAGAATGGAAAAGGAAGGAGTTGACAGGTAAGTCTGTGACTTGGGCAGCATCAGAAGGTGCCTTTGTGATGAGCAGGACAGCGTAAAAGCTAATAATTACAGTGTAGGGCACAGCTAAGAGACATAATGATCATGGCCAACCTAACATTTAGGTCAGACTCCATTATGGCCTTGGAAGGCATGTCTCTCCCTCCTCTCAAATCCAACTATATTAAGTTGACAGATAGATAGTAATTTTGGTTGTAAATGTATCTATGATTTTTACAGGAGACATTATTAAGTGATGTGATATTTACTATAATGAAAATCAGTCTCTCAAATATCTTAGCGGGGGGAAGGGAGGGAGAAAGGGAGGGGAGAGAGAGAGAGAGAGAGGAGAGAGAGCGAGTGTGCACAACCATCCAGGGAAGTTGAGAAAAGCTCTCTTTAGAATCCACACTAACAACGCTGCTTCTCTTTCTTTTTTAAATCCCTGTCAAGGTGCAGAGAAATAGCATACCACCATACTTTTATTACCCTTGCACACTGTCCTTCTGTAAGGGAAGAAAGAAACAATGGAAGGGGAAGGGAAGGGAAGAGAAAGGGAGGGAAGGGGAAAAAGAAGGAAGGGAAGGGAAGGAGAGGGAACCAAGGGAATAGAGCTCAGGGGAAGAAAGGAAAGAGAGTTACTGAATTCAAGCCGCTGTTGAACCTGCATGCTCCCTGTCTTGATAATCCTGACATTCTTGACTCCTTCATTTTTATTCATGATTTCCCACTTATAACTCATGCCCAACCCATAAAGAAAGAGATTTCAGCTTCCTTTCAAGTAAGACTAGGACCGAAGTGGCAAGTGTCTGCTGCTAGGTGTCCCGTAAAGCCCAGGCTAATCCCTCTGCGCAGCACTCATGGTGGCTTTGGAAGGTGCTCTTTTTTCCTTTACCTGGCTGTGCTGTGAGAGCAGAAATGGAAACAAACAGGCCTTTCTACTTATCTGCAAACACACAGAACTCAAGCCACTGCTTTCCTGGCCTGTCTGTCTACACACACACACACACACACACACACACACACATACACACACACACACACACACACACACACACACACACACACACACACACACAGCATCTATTCACCATAAGCCACATGCCATATGATCTCTTTAATGCATTTTTCTTTTTCTTTTTGGAGGCAGGCTCTCCATGTACACTAAGTTACTTCTGAGTTTGCTATGTAGCTCAAGATGACCTTCAATATCTGGTTCTCTGTCGCCACACCCTGAGTGCTGGAATTGCAGACATATACTGTAATTCCAACTTATGTGGTGCTGGCACTCGAACTCAGGGCTTCATATATGCTAGACAAGTGCTTTACCAGATAAGCTACAGCCCAGCTTCTTCAGGGAATTTTTGAGAACTAGTATGTGCAAAGGTGGTCAGATCAGCTTTGATCAAGAATGCCAAGCACCCTCTTTAAACAGGACAGAAGTATAACACACAAAGCGAAATGCAGATGGACTTGAGTGGTTTTGAACTAACTCCCCTCCCCCATTAATTACTCTGTCCATGTGTATTTTCTATTTATTTTTCCAACCCCCAGCTCAGAATCCCATTCTCTGGGTTGCTTGTTTGTATCACTTTACCAATTAACTCACCTCTCATCTCTGCTGGCCTTGTTTATTTGCTTCATTGAACATCTCATCCCACATCAAATGTTTGACTTTACGTAATATGAGCATCTTGCAGGCAAGAACACAAATTTTGCCATACTTACCTACCTAGGATGTAATCCAGTATCAAGCATATTACCTTGAACCAACATCCCAATTTATGTCAGTAATAATACAGGGAGCATTTACTGTTTGTGTAGTGCTATGCTAAGAACCTTAAAAAACACTTTTTACTAGTCTGGGAGTTAGTATCAATATAGCTAATAATAACTATCTACCATTTTTTAAAATAGGAAGCAGAAGCCAATGAAGGTCCAACAGTTGGCCTGAAGCTGTATGTGGGGTAAGGTTTTAAGTCTTGATTTGAGTCCAGGTGGTCTGACTTTGAGTAAAATCCATGAATTGGAACTATCTGTATCATATAATATTCCCTAAGTAATATGATTGCATCAAGAGTGAACAACTCAATCAGAGGAAAAGACAGTGAAGAAAGCTATCCCAAGTGACTAAGGATAGCAGTCCTTCCTAACACAATACTCACATCCATACATCTTCAACAAATATTTATTGACAATACTCCAGGGACATTGCTAGGAGCTGTCTTTCTGTAGTGAAAAGAGAAAACCTTCTTTGTCTCCACAAAACTTAGCATCAAAATTCATGCCAACATGATTTTTTTTCAGCAAGCATCTCCAGGGAACCTCCCTTTTGCCAAGATCATGGTAGGACTGGAGACAACAAGATGAATCCAGATAGCCAGGGCTCCTTAAGGATCTCATAAATGATTGGGATGTGCACGCAACATTAGCGTATTAAAGTGTGTAAAGTAAAGTAAAGGATACTAAACTCCAGCTACAGATGACTTCTCAGAGGGGACATGGTGGCACTGGACTCTTAAGGGACAAGTTTTGAAATGAAGAAAATTCATGCAAGTGTAGAATGATGAGAAGGGGATGCAGCTGAATGCTTGGGGACCTGGTGAGGCACAGCCACGACAGAAGAGAGAGGTAGAGATGTACTGGGGAAGCAGGAGACCTTCAGACTTCTAGTGCTCAAAAGCAATGAAAATGATACAAACCAATCTTCATGAAGAAGGGAGCTGATGCTTCTGAGAGATGTCTGTCTTGGGAGATAGCATCTGTATGGCAGTCATTGTCTCACCAGGCCAATAGATACTTTGCAAATAAGTTACTGGTCCAGGCCAGACACCCTCTTGGAAGTAAAAGGAAAGTAGTCTTAAACTTGATTGACGTGCAGAGGATTCCATAAGCGACAGGAAATAATGTCAAGAGGCAAGGAAAATGAATAAAGACAGGCCTGAAAAGAATAATGAAGGGGTACCAGTGGGTGGTTTATGATGTGTGGTATTTTGTTAATGTTAAGATTTCCCAAGTGTGCCATATAAGCCATAGAACAAGGCAGTAGAAGAAAGTTTTATTTCCTTGTTTAAAATAATGAGCCCCTGTGAACTAAATAAAAATATAGGGGCTGGGAATATGGCAAGTTGATTATGAAGGCATCAAATTGAACACAGGGGTAATGCCCCACTGGGTATTAACCAAACCGCCCACTGTTGTTGTCGTCTATGCATGCTTGCTATTTTAAAGATTATCAAGTGCTTATGTAATTCTATTGTAAACCTGAGATGTAGAAATAATATGAGCCCCATTCTATGGATAGTGAGGAGTGAGGTGGGTGTGCCTAACCCCAGGCCTTTCAGGCAATAAGAAGGCAAACTGGGATCAGATCAGGGACTGAAACATGCATGGACTCTTGGTCTCTAGAGCTACTAATACATCTTCTAGCCAAAGTTCTTCCTCAATAAGGTTATTCAGAATTACCATAGACGACAGCATGTCCGTCCTGTTACCAACTTTCTTTATCTGGATTTAAACTTTACTTTTGAGATTATAATGTAATTACATAATTTCTCCCTTCCCTTTCCTGTCTCCAAACCCTGCCATATACTCTTCCTTGCTCTCAAATTCATGGCATTTTTTATCATTAGCTGTTGTCACATGCTAAATACATAGTGCTAAATACAACTTTCTCAGTCTGTATAGTGTTACTCGTATGTGGTTTCAGGGCTGACCTTTTGGTATTGGATTGCCCAATTGGTGTGCTTTTTCCTGGGCAAGACTATTTTTCTCACTCTCAGAATTTCTTAGTTTTCTGTAGTTCTTTGCATATGGTTGAGGCCTCTTGGAGTTATTGTGCCATGCTAGTCTTTGTCCTGATTCATAGGGTCATAGCCAGGTAGGCCTGTGGTTACTTTCTTCCTTTGGAAGCCTACATGGCACCTTCTGGTACCCTGAAAGCTGGTCCTTAGGGAGGAGGCTTGCAGGTCAATTTCAGCTCAGGGGCCTCTGGGCCCCTTGTCTTTGTGCATGGTGCCTTCATAGGTACTTCCCTTCTACTTGTGGTTGGTGGGTGGGGCACAACCAAGGTCCATAGCAACAGCCGGTTGAGAGTCTCTTGGACAGCTCTAAGCAACAACACAAAAGAGGGTTTTCATGCCTGATGTTGGGGTATTTTGTTAGGTGGTCTTTGGCTCTTAGAAGGAACAATGTCAACCAGACAAGAAAATGTTATTTAAACTATGTATGTATATTTATACACATGTTTTATAGTATATTTTTAGGTAAATAGTAAATAGTATGATTCCCTTGGTATTTCAAACATTCTTACTGTTATTTTACCCTCCTTCTTCAGTACTTATCTCCCCCTCCCTAATTAGAGCTTCCCTCTTTCACATTTCCCTGCTATTCCTCTCCTTACCCCCTACCCCAGCAATGGCCCATCTTGACTTGAGGGTTCCTGCAATTACTCCAGGCTGTGAACTCACTGCTGACGGCTACAAATCCTATCATCTCCTCAGCATGGGGGTAGCTCACTCTCTGAAACAGCTATCATCTCAGGGATACTCCTGTCCATTTGTGAATTTTCCCAGAAATCCTTGTTGCAGAGAGAGAGAGAGAGAGAGAGAGAGAGAGAGAGAGAGAGAGAGAGAGAGAGAGAGAGAGAACTATTCAGCTGATAACCTAGTTTTATTTGGTCTAAAGAGTGTTTTGTTTTGAGAAGTTTCTATTTTTCAAGTTTTAATTTTGAACCATATATTTATGTATATTTTTCTGAAAGTCATAAAAACAGTACAGGAAAGTCTGGCATATCCTCACCAGCTTCTTCCTATCATCTTACAGATCTATGCTGCAATATCAGTGCAGACATCTTTGCTAGTGAATCAGTCCCTCAGAAATAAATACAACACCAGCAATAGGGTCCAGAGAGTTCACATAGAGGTTGGATATGCAGCCTTCCTTAGGGACACAAATAGCTGGCAGAGTCTTTGCATGGGGACATTAATATACCAGTTGTGGCTGCCCTGGTTATTCCTAAAATTCTTTCCTTCCTCATAGAGACCAGGAATCTCTTGACTTGGGCTGAGTCAAGGGACACTCCACATGCTGCTGTGAGTGACCTGGTTGAACTGTGCCTCTTGCCCCTGTCACCCACAACACACCAACTCATACTTTTCTTCAGTGATTTCTAGCTTTCCTGAGTCCCTGTGAAATAAAAGGCATCCTTTCTCTGACATCTACCTTCCTCCCACCCCAGTCTTTGGTGAGCTGGATTCATTTCCCCAGCTCCCTGAAGATCATGCCAGAGCTCAGAACGTGCTCAGACTCTTTTCTTAAACAAAACACAGACAAGTTTTGGGTAATAGAAAAGTCATTGGGAAGGAAACTCCCAGCGGGAAAAGGACAGACTGTTAAGAGATTAAGTAGGACAGTCAATCTTCACTTTAAAATCAGGAAGTCTGTTTCTGCTCTACCTTAGAGACAGGTGATGGCAAAGGCTTCCTCTCCCCTTCTCTTCCTTTCAAAGAAGCTTACATTCTATCCCTGATACCCAAGCCAGAAGAAGACAGGATGTATGGAATCGATTGATAACTCTCCCTGAAAGCCCAGATACGAGGAAGCACACACCCAGTAAAGTCGCTGTTACAGGACTTCAAGATTTAGGGATGAAAACCAGAGAGAAGAAAGGGGGTGGGTTTCACAAGGAAGGGGTATATTGAAAATGACCCTGCCATGTGATTAAGAAGCCATATACATTCAGGTTGGGGGTGTGACGCACTTGGCAGGGTACTTGTCCAAATGTATGAAGCTCTGGATTCAGTTCTTAGCATAAGTGGGACATGATAAATAATGATGTAAAACTAGCTTTCAGAGGTGTCTTAGGATTTCTATTGCTGTGAAGAGACATCATGACCACAGCAACGCTTATAAAGAAAAACATTGAATTGGGGTTGCTTACAGTTTCAAAGGTTGAGTCCATTATCATCATGACAGGGAGCATGGCAGCGCATAGGCGGATGTGGTGCTGGAAGAGTAGCTGAGAGTCCTGCATCTTGCAGAGAACAGGAAGTTGACTGCCAGGCACATTGTGCAAAGTTTGAGCAAGAGACCTCAAAGCCCGCCCTCACAGTGACACACTTCCTCTAGCAAAGCCACACCTACTCCAACAAAGCCACACCTCCTAATAGTGCCACTCTATATGAGCTTATGGGGGTCAATTACATTCAAACTACCCACAGGAGGTAAAGACAAGAAGATCAGAAATGAAGGTCATCCTCAGCTACATAGCAAAGTCCTGGGCCAGCTTCTGATGTACGAGATGCAGGTGTTGTTTTTAAAGCTATCCATATTGTATGGATTTGTGACTGGAAGACAGTGTCTGATGTCTAATGCCTTACTAGGCCTTCCACTCTTCATAAGTGCAAAAAGATGGAGCCCCCCAGAAGAGAAACACTCCTGCCACTTGGATAGGATGTGTTCCCCTTAGCATTAACTCAGCCTCTCAGCAGCCATTTGCCTCATTGTAGGCTCAGCGGCCCATGCTGGTAAATCACTGAGATCATTGCCCTTCTAATGTGGAGTTTGGAAGGTCAAAAGAAGCAGAGCTGGCTCCCAGCTGGGCTTTTGAGAACTGACCTTTTATTTCCTTAGCTGCTCTGTGGCAAAAGTAAGTCCTCATTTCCCAGAAAGGTAACACAATGGTGGTGGCAGAGACCTGGGCAAGTGGAAATCTAGCCTCACATTTAAGGGATTAAAGACCTGAGAACTCCAGACACCAACAGGAGCCATGTATCCTTCTTTCTGTTTCTCCATTTAAAAAATCAAGATAAATGATGGATGTCCTCCTTCAAAGCCCTGACTTTCCAACCATGCCAAGCCTGAAAGACAGGCTATCCTGAACCAACACACTCATCATTTCATGTAGGTATGTGAGTGTGAGTGTGAGTGTGAGTGTGTGTGTGTGTGTGTGTGTGTGTGTGTGTGTGAGAGAGAGAGAGAGAGAGAGAGAGAGAGAGAGAAAGAGAGAGAGAGAGAGACTCTTTAAAGATTTACTTTGAACTTGGGGGCTGTGGCAGGAAGATCATTTGAATTTAAGAGTTGAATACCAGACTGGGTAACATAGGAGACCCTGTTACAAACTTTCTTTGAATGGTCTCATCTTGTATAATATTAGAGGAACCAGCCTTAATATTATACATCCCAGGGGCTCAGGAGAGAGAACTACTAACAGCGAGGACTATTTTCAGGAAATAGAATCTCAGCACACAGAGCTCTATCGTCCACTTGCTTTAATTCCTCTGGCATAACATCCTTTATACACAGCTTCAGTTCTGTTCTCATGTCTAGCTCCTTTCTTGCCTGATTTCTCTCTATATTTATCTACTGTCCCCTCTAGGTTCTATCTTAATTCCTTCATCTAGTTCTGTCCCTTCTAGGTTCTCATCTATCTAGTTCTTTCCCCTATCAGCTCCTCTCTCGTCTCCTTTTCTCTCATCTGGCTCTTCCTCATCTTGTTCTTCCCCATCTGGCTCTTCCTCATCTTCCATCTTGTTCCTCTAGTCCTCTCTTTTAGTCCTTCAATCTAGTTCTTCCATTCTCTTTTCTCTTATATAAAGGGAGGGTCCGAGCTAAATTGTGTAAAGCTATTACTTAACTTCCACCTCTCCTAGGCGGTGTCTCCCTTGTGGAATTTACCTTAAGTCAAGAGACTTGTATGTGGGCTGTTATCATTGTTAGTCCACCTGGGACTAACAATGGGCGCCCACCTGAGTGGTGTTTCCTGTAGTCCTTGAAAGTGGCCAAGGGAGATAATCTGATTCCAGAGAAAGCCTTTCCTGAGGCTGTTCTCCAAATACCTGGAATGTGTATGTCCAGAGAGTGATCAGTCTACACTGTTAGCCCTTCTTAGGGAAAAGTCAATTGGGAAAACTATGAAGGCACACACGACTTTCATAACAGAATACAGCTGATATATAACAAGCCAAGTAACACCAAAAGCTCCTTGGGATTTGGCTTCCTCTGGAGGAATCCTCTGATTCCTCCAGGTAGTGACTTTGCCATAACCAGCTGAGTTCTTATGATATATTCCTGCGGCCCGCAGCAGTCTCAGGCAGCTTGTCCCTTATTTCACACCCACATGCTCAAAGTTTTGAACAAGTGATGGGATGTGTGGCTTGATGATCCTGATCTGAAACTTAGCATCACTTTTGTCTAGATGAAAGCACAAATGCTCATGATCTCCAGGAAGAACAGACAAGACCAAATCCATATTTCAATAGAGGGAGAGACTGTTTTACCCTGGAGTGAAGACGGCTCTTGTTTTAGAGTATGTTGTCATGAACTGAGTCTTGGATTGATGATGCTTAAGGAGGTTTTCATGAATTTATGTGTTATGAGTCTTATATCTTGGTTCTGCCCTCAAAGGTAAGTTCCAAATTCTTTCTCTTAGTGATCTAACGTTTTGGAATAGAGATGAGTCTGTGGAATGAGGACTTTGCCTTTGTTGTTGGCATGTGATTGTGAATCCGAGTATTCCAAAGCTTGCTGTAGGCACATAGCAGGAATTCTGCCCACTGTCCTGGGCATTTGATCCTACATCTTCTTCAATTTACAACAGGCAAATATCTCCTTTTCCTCTTATTCCTCAGCCTCACGCCACAACATCTATTCTCTATTTCTATAGACTTGACTTTGCAAGATTTCACATTTAAATGAGAGCAGACAGCATTTCTTTCTGTACCTGGCTGATTTCGCTTAGCTCAGTGTCCCCCAGGTGTGCCCTGGCTGTCATAACAGTGAGAGTGTAAAGGTCCCAGGAATGGTCTCTCATTTGCTTTGCTTTGCTTTAAGGTCATTGTCTCCAGTCTTTTCATTAGTGTTTTAGGGGCAATGAAGGGATGGAGCATGTTCTGTTTGGTGAATGAATGAAGACAGTAATTAAGTGGTCATTTAGTCATTTCTGGGCTAACTAATCCCATTATCTTTAACCTTTTCAAATGGCCCTTTATTCCTAAAGTCTTAATGAAAAATTTCCTTTTTATATACAGCCCTTTTCTAAAGGCTATGCTCTCTTCAAGCAGTTTGTAGAAGCTTCTCTTGTAATAATGAAACAATTGCCCCCGATCACAATAGCAGACTCTCTCTCTCTCTCTCTCTCTCTCTCTCTCTCTCTCTCTCACACACACACACACACACACACACACACACACACACACACACGCATGCACGCGCGCGGGCAGGCTGCTTTTCAACCCTGTTCTTCAACCATGCAGCCTCTCCCTGTTTTCAGGTTGTCCTTTGTATGCCAAAAGTATTGAGATCACCTACCTCATTGTATTTTGGGGACATTAGTATGTTTAAAATGCTTAAAGCTGAGCTGGGCTAGACAGACACTATTAGTAATTACTAATTAGTTGTTAGTAACTATCATTGTTACAGAACTCCTCCTCCTGGGTGAAGCAAGAAGTCTTTTAATGGCCATCTTTTCTGCAACCACATCATCCTTATGGTAACCATGGCAAACAGCCGCATCCACATGTTGCCATGACATTTTTTTCCCTTTAACAAAATCTTGAAAAATCTCTCTTTTGAGAACCAAAGATATCTAATTTCATCTCCCCCAAAACACATACCAAAGGAATATATTGGAATCAGAATGGGTCTTAAGCATAAATATAGGGGATTAAATGGGGTGTCCCAAAGCAATTAACTCCACAAATGAATAGGACAGAAACTGGATCTATATGAAATGCAAGGTCATTATGTTTTAAGGTTACAGTGGAGTGGAAACAGGAACTGGAAACGGGAGAGTCTAAAGTACCCTGAAATGTTTCTGACTAGCTGGTTCCTTTTTGGGTTTTTTAAAATGTATAATTTATACTGCAGTATAGCATAATACAGCAAAGGATGCAATCCTAAATGAAATTTTACAAATAAGTGATCAGATTTGACATATCTTTTCCCAGTTGGTTCTGTTTTCTATTTTTCTTCCTACTCACAGCCCTAATGAAGAACGACAAGATCTGAATGTGAAAAATAGCAAACTGTTTTCTAGGCATGGTAGACCATGCCCGCAGTCCTGGCACTTGGGAGACTGGGGCAAGAGAATTGCTGAGAGTGTGAGGCTAGCTTGGGCTGCAGTGTGACGTCCTGGGTGAATGAAAATGAGGACATGATGGCTCCAAAGTACCCTTGAGGAGAAGATTTTTATTGTAGATATGAGGGAGAGAACAGCCAGAGAAAGGGTCCAAACTGAACAGGACCATGAGAGGAGCAAGAGAGGGGGGCAGTAAGAGAGAGGGAGGATGTGAGAGGAAGAAAAAGGAGGGAGACCAACAGACCAACATAGGCAAGAGCGAGCCGAGGGAGTACCAAATGGCACGGTTATGTAGGAAGAGAAGCTGGGGGAGGGGAGGGGGACTGTAGAAGTTTAGGGTAGGGGGCTGTGGTAGTTTGAATGCAATTGACCTTCATAATCCAGTAGGGAGGTGTGGCTTTGTTGGAGTGGGTATGCCTTGTTGGAGGAAGTGTGTTACTGTGGGGGCGGGCTTTGAGGTTTCCTATGCTCAGGATACCACCCAGTGTCTCAGTGGACTTCCTGTTCCTTGCAAGTTGTAGGACTCTCAGCTGCTCCTCCAGCACCAAGTCTGCCTGCCATATTCCACCACGGTGATAATGGACTGAGTCTCTGAAACTATAAGACACCCCAATTAAATGTTTTCCTCCAAAAGAGTTGCCATGGTCATGGTGTCACTTCACAGCAATAGAAACCTTAAGTAAGTACAGGGGCAGAGTGAGAAGTGCTGAGAGGAGCCACAGCTGCTGAGTGAGCCTAGAGGCTAAGAGACATTTTAGAATACAAATACTTACCACAGTTAGCCTTTTGTCCCAGGGTTTCTCTGAAACCTGACACTGTGTTGTGTGGCTTTTCCTAGGAGATGTTAGCAAACTTCCTTAAGGCATGAGTTGACAGATCAAAGAATTGATTCTACTCAAGGAGCATGAGTGAGCACTTACAGGAATATGGGTGGTCCTCAAAGAGCTGCCCCACCCATAGATCTCTCCCTAGCCTAGAGAAGGCTTCCCAAAGGCTGCAGAGATGGAACAGCCCCTTCAGTTAGCTCTACCCACTAGGTACTTGAGTACTTCCTGGGGCCATGTGTAGCTGAGGCAGAATTACATAATGGGGGAGGGGTGTGCAGGAGCAAGTGGCTAGGGTTTCAGGTGAGGGTTAGACCCTCTCCACACCATCCTGTGAGGGAGCGTCCACAGTTGGATCTTGTAGGGCCTAGGTCAGATATTCTCAGGTGCTCTGACTTCAGAATGGCAATGGCCATGTCATGCTAGGAAGCAGTATTTTACAACATCTTTTCTTAACAAAACAAACAAAGTGCTTTCAGCTCTGCTTTGAGCTCTCACAAGTGATGGGATTTATTCTTCCTCTATCCCCTTCACATTTTTAGTCAATATTGACCCCACCATAAATCTGCTTCAATGGCTCCAGATAGCTTGTATGTTAACGTCTCGTTAACAATTTATCTCCTGCAGTGATACTCCAATGAACACAAAATTAAAACAAAACAAAAACAAACCAACCAACCCAGCAGCCTTGCAGGAATTGGTATCATCTTCCAGGAAGCTGGGCTCCGACACATGCAGCTTTCTGTCTTGCTGTCCTGTGTCGTTTAGCATTGCTGTGTGAGCCTTGCTTATCTTCACACCCACATTTCCGACCCCCTGAGGGCTGAGGGCTTGCAGAGCCTCTTTGAAGTTTCTGCAGTTCTCAGTGTTCATGACACACAGAGTTCTTTCAATTATTGATTCAAAGAATGGGTACATTTCTGTTCTCGGGGAATAAATAATGTCAGAAAAATAGAAGTTTTACTACAAATACAAATACAAAACCTTGGTATATCCCTGGAAGCTAGTGTTTTCATTAATTAGCATAATGGATCCAGTAAGTTGTGAAAAATATGTTTGAAAAAGAACGAGATACCTACAGGCTGAAATCTTGTCACACAACATTAGCAGTTTAGTTTTTTTTTTTTTTTTTTTTTTTTGCATTTTAAAGAGGAATTATTAATTAAGCCCCAAAGGCATGCTGTGCTTACAGTATATTCTGAAATGTACCAATCTCTATCCAACTTCTTACAATCAGGGGCTGACTAATGGGCTCATCAATGCTACTTAGAGGCACATAGAAGATGTTCTGTTAAGAACCCAGAATGGTATCCTATTCCTGACCACTTCCTTTTATTTGTTTGAGACAATTTCCTACCATGTAGCCCAGGCTGGCCTGGAACTCCCTATCCTATGTTGGTCTCCTGAGTGCTGGAATGCTAAATAAGTTGTTACCATTCCTGATTTCACAGTCTGCACACATTCATTCATTCATTCATTCATTCATTCCTTTCTCATTCAACTGAGACCCATCAGGCCATGGGTCTAACAAAGAAACATCAAGAAGCCAACACAAATATGGCCAAACCCCACTTAATATACTAGGCTCTCAATTCTGGAGTATGAAGGGAAGTCAGGTGAGCAAACTCTTTTTCTAAGCTCAGCTAAAATGCTAACAATCTAGTTTTACCCAGATGCAGTGTATTAGGGTTCTCTAGAATAATGAAATTATAGAAATTATAGAATCTTTCTCTATGAAACTGGGTGCTAGGTAAGTTACCAGGAATCCACAAGGATGACCCCACCTTAGATGACTAGTGCTAGTCGAGAGGGTGCCTGAACTGGCCTGCTCCAGTAATCAGATTGGTAAATACCCTAACTGTCATCATAGAGCCTTCATCTAGTAACTGATGGCCCAGTGCCAGGCTGAGCTCCAGGAGTCCAATTGATCAGAGAGAGGAGGGATTCTATGATGGGAAAACTAGTAGAAACTCATGAACTGTGGACCAATAGCTGTGGCGCCCCCATGGGACTGGACTAGACCCTCTGGATAGGCAAGGCAGTTGTTTAGCTTGAACTGGTTAGGGAGTCCCCAGGCAGTGGGATCAGATTGGTCCCTGGTGCATGAGCAGGCTTTTTGGAGCCCAGTGCCTATGGTGGGACACCTTGTGCAGCCTTGGTGCAGAAGGGAGGGGCTTGAACCTGCCTCATCTGAATGTACCAGGCTCTGCTGACTCCCCACGGGAGCCCTTGCCTTGGAAGAGGTAGGAATGGGGGGTAGGTTTGGGGGAAAGGCTGGGGGGCGGGAGGAGGTAAGAGAGGGGGATCTGTGGTTGATAAGTAAATGAATAGAAAAATTCTTATAATAATGATTAAAAAAAGAATCATTCTCTCTATATAGAAAAGGGTTTTATTAGAATGGCTTAGGGGTTGTGGTCCAACTAACTCAGCAATGGCTGGCTGGGAAGAGGAAGTTCAGGAACCAAGCAGTTGCTCGGTCTACAAGGCTGGATGTCTCAGCTGGTCTTCAATATATGCCGTGATTCTGAAGAAGTAGCTCTGATGCCAGTGAAGGAATGGACTTGCTAGCAAGTCAAGGGCAAGCAGGCAAAGAGCAAAAGCTTCCTTCTTCCATGTCCTTGCATAGGCTTCCAGCAGAAAGCATGGTCCAGATTAGATCTGAATTAAAGGTGTGTCTTCCCACCTTAAAGATCCAGATTAGAAGTAGTTCTTCCTACTTGAAATTAAGCAAAAACCCCTCACAGCTGTGCCCTCCATTTGGGGGTTTTAGTTACATATATAAACAAGTTGACAACCAAGAAATAGCCATCACATGCAGTGACCTGCAGAGGTGAGGACATAGACTCTAGAGTCAGACTGAGATTTTCTGTTCAGTTCAGAGAATGCTCTGTAGTAGCTCTACTTTCAGATCTACTTACTGAGTGAGATTTACTGAATATATGGCAAGCAGACGTCAAAGGATAGATAGGAAGCATCAACAGACAGCAAAATATCATCAATTCAGGAGCTTCTAAAGATCCAGGAGATATCTGCTGTAGAAGTCCCACTGAAGCAGCCAGCTAGAGTTCCCAAATAGAAAGAGTTCTAGGAAAAGCAGAGTGTCCCCTTAGATGAGGCTTCTGTTTACACACACACACACACACACACACACACACACACACACACACACGCACACACACGCACACACACACACATACACACACATACACACACACACACACACACACACACACACACACACACACACACACACAGTAGCAGAGAGACACTGTCGCTCAGGCCTTCACTTACATCCAGCAGAAAGAGACTGCAGAAGGTGAGGCAATCAGCTGGAGTCCTCAGTTGAGCTTCCTTTCCATGGCTGAGGTTTCTCTCTACAGCTGAGTTTCCCATGGCCTACTTCCTGTGTTTGGTTTTCAGTGTAGGGACTTTGATATCATAAGGTATCATATGGTAACCTCTGTTGGAAATGGTTGACCTTCTATCTGTTCTCAAGGGCATGAAGTTTTTTACTCTTTGGCTGTTTTGTCTTCTCCATGTCACGGAGTAGTCTTGGAGAATACTGAGATAAACATGCTTGAGTCTGAAATGTCAAAGAGGCAGCCCTACTTCTAGGATAACCTTCTCAGTGAGATTAAACAACAAATTACTATTTACTAACGGAATGTACACGACAGACATGAATCCTGCCTTTATCAAGTAAATACCACAGGAGGCCGGTGTTGAGGTCCTGGAGGCTGGAGGATGTATCTAGTGAGAAGATGGCTTGCCTAGCTTGTAAAATGCCTCGGGTTCAATCCATATGCAGCAGAATATAACCCAGATGTGGTGATGATACAGTGTACCCTAATAAAATTTACCTGAAGATCAGAGAACAGAACAAGCCACTAGTATAAACATAGAGGCCAGGCAGTGGTGGCACACACCTTTAATCCTAGCACTCAGGAGGCAGAGGTCCATGTGGATCTCTGTGAGTTCAAAGTCACCCTGGACTACATGAGATTGACTCAGTCTAGGAGAGGAAACAGAGCCAGGCAGTGGTGGCACACACCTTTAATCCCAGTACTGGGAAGCATATACGCCTTTAACCCCAGGAAGTGATGGCTGGGCGGAGAAAGGTATATGAGGGGTGAGGAGACAGGAACCAAAGCCTTTTCAACTGAGGAAGTTCATTTGGCTAGAGGCCTGTTGGCTGAGGCTTTTCAGGCTGAGGAGTCCTAGAGGTAAGATATGGAAGTAGCTTATTCTTTTGTCTCTCTTATCTTTCAGCATTTACTCCAATATTAGGCTCTGGGTTTTTTATTATAAGACCGTATAGCAATTCATGTTATGCCCAGACATAAGGGACTCATGCCTATAATCCCAGAACTTGAGATCTAGATATTGGAGAATCAGAATCAGTAATTTAAAGTCATCTACCACATAGTGAATTCCAGGCCAGCCTGAGCTATGAGAGACCCTGTCTCTGGAACAAACAAACAGCAATTGGAGTAATCATGCTGAAGTTCCTCACCACCAAACTGAAACTAAGTTGCT
This sequence comes from Peromyscus leucopus, assembly GCF_004664715.2. Lineage (NCBI taxonomy): Eukaryota > Metazoa > Chordata > Mammalia > Rodentia > Cricetidae > Peromyscus > Peromyscus leucopus. The sequence continues at coordinate 27,802,730 of NC_051086.1, read as the reverse complement.
AACTGATCTTCAGATAAACTGAAAGAGGGTAGATGAGTGGGTAGTGGCCACATTTCCCAGACAGGGTAATTTGAACAAAAATGATTTTTTTTTAAAAAAAAAAGTACTTCTGCCTCCACCCCACCTCCCATCTGGAAAAAAAAATTAACTTGATATTGCTAACCTATCTGTTAGTTTCCTATTAGCATGCTTTCTTGTCCCTATCTTACAAGGATAGATGACAACTATGAATTCAGACCTCATAGCTCAGTCCTGTAATTTCTGCTATTCCAGAGACTGAGGCAGGATATCACAGGTTCAAGGCCAGGCTTATCACAAGAACTTAGTGACAGGGCTGGAGATATAGTTCAGTGGTAGAAGGTTAGGTTCTAGCCCCAGGCCACAAAAGCTAAAGAATCGGGGAGAAAGAATCACTTTAACTTTAGTCTATGAAAATTCTTTTTTGCAGTGGGTCGTGGTTAATGTAGAGGCTCAAAGCTGGTAAACGTGCCCAATATAAATAACTTTGAGTGTTCTGCTGTGGATGGGCCTTCATATCAATCTACTATCTAAGGCTCAAAAAACTTGGCAGAAGAGTGCGTAGAAAGAATGGACGAGCCAGCTGATAAGGAGGAAAGTTGTGAAATGCCGACTTCTGGAATGACCTGATATTGTGTTAACAGCTTCCTTTGAGATTGAACCATTCCATCCTGCAGGAAGTTCCTTATACAGGAAGGTAAACCAGTCAAAAGAGCTCCACAAGTCCTTGAAACTGACTAGATTCACTAGGCCCCTCCCTGTCAGAGTAAGCAATAAAAGCTAAGAATCTCTCTCAGACAAGCGGTACAAAGCAGACTGACTAGATCAGCTCCCTGGGAGAAGTTTAGACCACGGTGAATCGTTTGGCAAGGACAGTCCCCAGTCTGCTAAGCTGTCTGCAGTCTGTGCGGTATGCTTGAGGTTGCAGCCTTGGGAGCTGTCGTGGGCTTTGGTGACACAGCTGTCTTTGAGTCATTTTTGCTCCTGTATCTAACCCCTCACCCATTCTCCTGTGCTGACAGAGAAAGAGTTGCTCTTCTTTGAGAACATGGACGCTGGGATATTCATGCCCCCGTGAGTGGCCACAAACCCATATGTACATGGGCAGCACTAATTGAACTTAGATGGTTACTAATAACAAAAAAATGAAAATAAAAAGAAGATATGAAGTTGGGAAGGAGAGGAGGTGAGAGCTTTGAGGTAGTTGGAGAGAGGTATTAGTGGATGGATATGATCAATACACCTTGTATACATGTATGAAACATGAAACTTTCAAAGAATACAAATATTATTTAAAAATATAGAGGCTGGAGAGATGGCTCAGTGGTTAAGAGCATTAGTTGCTCTTGTAAAGGACCCAGGTTCCATTTCCAGCACTCACCTGGTGGCTCAAAACCAACCATAACTCCAGTTCCAGGGGATCAGATATCCTTTCCTGACCTCTGCACCAAGAACACATGTGATACATACATACATATATATGTATACACACACAGAGAGAGGGAACATGTGATACATACATACATATATATGTATATACACAGAGAGAGGGAGAACATGTGATACATACATATATATGTATATACACACAGAGAGAGGGAGAGACAAAACACACACATGTAGAGTAAGAATGAATAAATCTAACAAAACTATTTTAAAAGTATGTGGTAGCTATTAATATTGGTATAATACATGAACTATAATGGTCTTTAGAAACAGCTAAGGACTGGAAACCAAGGCCTTGCCATGATCACCTTCCCACTCCTTAGCTTTGTTGTGGGTCTGGGAACCTTCAGAGATTCACTAACCCTGTAACTCAAGTTTTGGTTTTAGTAAATTAGAGGCTTTTTATTAAGAAGAGACTACCCAAAACCAAACCAGAGAGAGTTCTCTAGGTTAAGCCCTGGATATTGTTAGCTAAACGATTATAAAGGCAAAACCCACAAAGTTACCATTTGAAGAAACAAGTTGAAGGGACTTAACAGATGCCATGACAGGCTGCTCAGTCTTCTCTTAGAGATCAGTCCTCAATTTCAGTTTCCTGAGACTTGAGCAAGCAGTTTCTGAAGGAACCACAAAGGACAATTATTCACTGGTGCCCCTGGCCACAGGGACAAGGGAGATAGGACGCACCAAGCCTGGGCCACTGAGCCAGCCCCCACAGTCAGTACATGCTAGGCCAGCCAGCCTCCACAGCAGCTCAAGAACAAAGCCTGGGACTTGTCCAGGCCTGCCCAAAAATGGAAAACTGAAGCCCTGGCCAGTCCCTGACTAGCCCTGGACAATTAGATCATACTAATATGATTGCCACTTGCTTAACCCAATCATATCTAAAATGACCTAACTGCTCTAGGACCTCCCCTTGGCTATGCTTAAAAGGAGCCCACACATCCCTCTTGGGGTCTTCATCATCTTGCCTTTGTGTGGGATGGCAGGCCCCAGAATGCTGGAATAAAAACATTCTTGCTGATTACATACATGGACAGTGTGGGACTTTTCTAGGACCCTAACAGAAATGAACTCATATCTTGCTGGGTGTAGGCAAGGCTTAATTTTGTAACAAATGTCCTCAGGTGCCTCAGCCACCAAAACAAGCAAGCATTCCATACAAAAGTAGAACTTAGTGGTTAGTCTGTTTAATCTTGTGACCCATTACTTTGGAGGAATAGCTGAGGCAGTAAAATATTTTGCAACATTCAGCAATTTTGGCAACAGCCTAACTGTACCAGGAAGGTCCATCTCAGGCCAGCTGACAGGGTACAAGGTAGGAGCAGCTTCTTCATGCTCATATAGGCTAAAAACAGTTTTGATGTTACAAGCCTAGCACAGTATTTTATCTTCTACACATGATGTTCTACATCATAAGCTTCACATCTATCTAGTCTAAAGTATTGAGTGCAATTGAACTGAATGGATGGAAATGCTTTCTCTAAAAACAAGATTAAGCAAATAAAGACAAAACCAACCAAATCAGTCAGATTTTTTAATTCTGTCCATTTTGTGTATGTCTTTTTCATGACCCTAGATCTCTTTACAAATATGCAAATTCCTGAATGCTTCAGAATGTCACCTTCCAAGTCAAGCATTTCCCAGCTCAGCAGCCACTAATTTGCTTCTTCCTCTCTGAAACCCTCACCATTACTAGAAAACAATTCTTGTCTTCGACTCCAGATTTCCAACTTCTATTAACCAGCAACATCACAGTCCTGGCCCAAGGAGTGGCATCGTATCACAGTCACCTGCCCCTGGCTAGGGGAACAGCATCTGTATCACAGTCACCTGCCCTGGCCAGGGAAGAGCATCTGTATCACAGTCACCTGCCCCTGGCCAGGGAGCAGCATCTGTATGATAGTCACCTGCCCCTGGCCCAGAGTCTCATGAGAACACAAGTGCCCATCATCTGTTGAACTTGAAAGTGTACAGAAAAGAGAAATGAGAGAAGATGGACCAGGCTTTCTTCCAATTGCTTATGCAATTTTTCATCTTTCAGAGGCAATAACATAGAAGCCTTTAGCATGAGACTTTATAAGACTGGCATGCTGGGAAGATAAATTGTCTTCCTTTTGTTATACAAATAATGATCTTAATTCCTAAACATGGTTATTTTTTATTTATTTATTTATTTTGTCTATGAACTTGCTATACAAATACAGGAAGATGAATGCATCCAGAAACCATAAGTGATGGCTAATCTTAGTTGTCAGCTTGGTTGGATCTGGAATCAACTAAAGGCAAACTGCTGGACACTCCTGTGAGAAACAGATGGTGCATGCCTTTAATCCTAGCATTAGGGAAGTGGAGACAGGAATATAAGATGGATGGAGACAGAATCTCAGCACCCTGTTTGGTCTGAGGATTCGTAGAGATAAGAAGTCTCTAGTGGCTGCTGCTCTGCTTCTCTGATCTTTCAGCTTTCACCCTAATATCTGACTCCAGGATTTTATTAATAAGACTAATTAGGATCACACTTCAATATTGAGTAAAACATCTAACAAATCCTGTTGTAATTTATGTTTATCCTATTGCTCTGCTAGTCTAGAGAACCCTGAGTAATATATCAGTTTAAGCCAAGCAGCTTTTAGAATCAGTGGGGAAAATCCCGTCTATGTAAACTGAGTGTTATGCCAGAAAACAAACAAAATCAAAGTGAAATAGATTCTGTTTCTCATTTTTATTGCTTTAAGGTGTGTTTTAAAGAAGATTTGTTCTTTTGTTTGTTTGTTTGTTTGTTTATCTGTATGTGGTGGTGCCGGCAGAGCCTAGGACAGGGCATCAAATGCCCTGTAGCTGGAGTTTCAGGCTATTGTGAGCTACCCAACATGGATGTTGGGAAACAAATCCAGATCCTCTGTAAGAGCAGTAAGCATCTTAACCATTGAGCTACCTTCCCAGCCCCCAAGTTCTTGTTGTGAAGCTAGATGTTTAGTCTGATGAGAATAAGAATGAGTGATATTGGAAATTTTAATAAGTGTGGTACTTTGAGTATAATTGGCCCTCATAAGCTCATACAGAGTGGCACTATTAGGAGGTGTGGCTTTGTTGGAGTGGTATGGCCTTGCAAGAAGTGTGTCACTGTGGAGGTGCGTTTTGAGGTTTCCTATGTTCAAGATAATGCCCAGTATCACAGTTGATTTTCTATTGTCTTCAAGATGTAGAACTCTCAGCTACTTCTCTAGTACCATGTCTGCCTGCACATCACCATGTTCCCCATAATGATAATGGACTGAACCTCTGAACTGTAGTGAGTCACCTAATTAAATGTTTTCCTTTATAAGAGTTACTGTGGTCATGATGTTCCTTCACAGCAATAGAAACCCTAACTATGACAATAAGAAATTGGGTAGAAATTTGTATTTGAATTGGGTAGAAATTTATAGGCAATTAACTTCAACTACGTTTCCAAATCAGCATCTCTCTGGTCGTTCCCTCCTTCCCCTTGGATGCCTGAGTGTTTGCTGCATTTCTGACATCACAGAAGCTGTAGCTATAGCAATGACTGGAGGATTTTGAGGTGATCCAGGCAGGCTTCTAAGGGAAAGCTTAGCTAAGTGCTAAAGTGTGTGTAGAAGTTTCTTCTCCTCCAGAAGACATTTTCAACCATTTCCCTTGAGAAGGACCCTTTTTTATAAACCGATAGCTAACCATCTTGGGAGAGTTCTTGGAAAGTTGAACCTAAATATTTCACCCCATAGTAGTTGCTCTAATTCTGTGCTTGGGAAGTGTCCTTTCTTCTTACAGAGTCTTGCCACATACTATACACAGGTTCTGTGTCCTCTTCAACTAGTCCCTTTTTAAAATAGCCATCTTCAGTCATTTTCTATATTATTTAATATTTATTTTCTTTATCTTTCTGATCCCTTACCTGGTAAAAATAGAAGGAAATATTTACTTCTTCTTTTTTTATTAATCCAGGTGATTTTCAATTATTAGAATTCTTTAAAACAAATCTTTGGGATACTGATTTTAGCCCATTTTACAGATGAAAAAATGAAAACTCAAAACCTTACCTGCTCAAAATAAGACTAATAACAGATGTTTGCCTCCAGTTGCCCCTGGCAGAGTTCCTTCCCCTCCTCTTGCCTGAGTTCTAAATTGTGCAAAAACTCTGTTCCTAAGTGATTTTGATAAATTGTGCAAAAACTTTGTTTCTAAGTGGTCTTCCTTTACATTTGTGAGCCTCTAACATTTGATGACCTTTAGATAATATCAAAATGTTGTAATATCCATCCTAATTCTTTCATTCTGTGAATAAGAAAACTCAAAGCATATTGATTTATTTACTATTTCACTTGAAGAAAAGTAGTATGTTTATAACTGGCCTCAGAAGACCAAGCTCTGGCATGAAGGAAAAGTGAGAAGATAGGGCTCAAGGAAGATGACAATCTGACAGCACATAACATTTCTATTTATGTCCCCTGTTTCTCTTCTCATCCTATGAAAATCCTTTGTACCCCTGAGCAATAGCACCTTTCCCTGTCATGTCAAGACACTAGCTCTCAAATAATACTGATTTCCTTTCCTCCAATGATTGGCTTTTGGGTAGAAAACAGCTGGACCTGGGCCGAATAATGTTACTGCTGGAGGTATCCAGGCTTTCTGAAGCTAGAGCCCTAAATTTTTATTACTAACACAGTATCCTGGACTGGGGATGTAGCTCAGCTGGAATACTAGCATGCCTGAAGTTCCACCCACAGGGCTTCATAAACTGAGTGTAGAGGCACATACCTCTAATCCCAGCACTTGAGAGGTAGAAGAGAAATGAGTGAAAATTCAAAGTTATCCATGACTACATCACAAGTTTGAGGCCAGCCTGAGCTGTATGAAATCCTATTTCAGAACAAAGAAGCAAAACATAATCGACTTTCTAAAAGCTTACAAGTTCTGTTAAAATAGAGGCAAACACTTGGCATACCCTTCACCGCCTTTCAGCTGAAGCAAAGCATTGCACCAAAGAATGAAGACGCAGTGGAACAAATTAGGAGAAGGAAGGAATTGGAGCCATTTGTAAGTCTGTCTGGCTTGATGTCCCATCCTCTGAGTAATGAGGAAAATTATTATATGCTGATAACCATAGTTTCTGTGAGCTGAACCCTCAACCACATCCAGGTAATCCAAGCCCTTAGATGGTGGGACCCTGTAGAGACCACACCTCAATTCCTACTTTCCTGTCTTTATATGTGTGGTGATTTGAATAATAATGGCCCCCAAGGCTTACCATGTATTTGAAAGCTTACTCACCAGGAAATAAAGGTATTTGAAAGGATTTGAAGGACTAAGGGGTGTGGAGGAAGTCAGGGGGATGGGTTTGGAAGTTTCAAAAGCCCATGACAGGCTAGTCCCTCTCCCTCTCCCCCTCCCCTCTCTCCCCCTCCCCTTCCCCTCTCTTCCTCTCCCTCCCTACCTCTCCTTCTCCCCCTCCCCTCTCTCCCTCTCCCTGTCCCCCTCCCCCTCTCTCCCTCTCCCCCTCTCTCCCTCTCCCCTTCCCCTCTCTCCCTCTCCCTCCCTACCTCTCCCTCTCCCCTCTCCCTCTCTCCCTGTCCTTCCCCTCTCCCCCTCTCCCTGTCCCTCTCTCCTTCTCCCTCCCTCCTTCTCTATCTGTTGCTTGTGGAACAGGCTGTAGTTTCTCACCTACTTCTTCAGCACCATGACTGCCTTCATGGTACCATGTTACCCACCATGATGGATAATGGACTAAGCCTCTAAAACTGTAATTAAGGTCCCAATTAAACACTTTCTTTTATAAGAGTTGCTTTGGTCATGGGGTCTCTTCACAGCACCAAAACAGTGACTAAGACAATGTGTTTCTTTGTCTATTCTTTCCCCTTCCTTCTATACAATTAAAATGGTCATTTGCATATTTTAACAAAAATCATACCATAGGCAGTTAATAATTTTGTTCACCAGAGAGTATCTACAATGTCAGGAGACACTTTTGGTTCTTATGGTCTGGGGGAATGTGCTGCAGACACGGAGTAGAGGGCAGGGATGTAGTTAAATACCCTACGTTTCACATCACAGACCTATGACACAGAACCATCCTGCCTCAATTCTCATCAGAGTTGTCTGAGGAACCCTGGATTTCACTACACTAATTTACCAGTCTCTCTTCCTCCCTTTTTGTTTCTTCTTTTGTTTTCCCTTCCCCACTAGCCAGTTCTTCCCCATCACCAACATGTTCTTTTTCCAACTTCCTTTGTTTCTTGATAACAAATGACAGCAAACAGCTTTTCTTTTTTTTTGTTGTTCTCTTTTCTTTATTATACCAAGCACAGATTGCCCCCTCTTCCCTCCCCCCACTCCTCCCCAACCCACCCCCTCATTCCCTCCTCCAAAAAGGTAAGGCCTCCCCTGGGAAGTCAGCAGAGCCTGGTACATTCATTTGAGGCAGGTCAACCACCCCCCCCATCATGGTTGTGCAAGGTGTCCCAACATAGGTAATGAGCTCAAAAGAGCCAGTTCACGCACCAGGGATGGATCCTGATCCTACTGCCAGGGGGGCCCTTAAGCAGACCAAGCTATACAACTATCTCACTTATGCAGAGGGCCTAGTCCAGTCCCATGGAGGCTTCACAGCTATTGATTTAAAGTTCATGAGTTCCCACTAGCTTGGTTTAGTTGTCTCTGCAGGTTTCCCCATCATGATCCTGACCCCTTGCTCATAGAATCCCTTTTCCTTCTCATTGACTGGACTCCTGGAGCTCAGCCTGGTGCTTGGCTGTGGATCCCTGGTAAAATTCTTCATTGAAACCATCTGGTCCTGGGCTTTTTTTGGTTTGGAGACTTAATGACTGCTTCTGTTTCCTTAGGGGCTATAGGTCTATTTAAATTGTTTATCTGTTCTTGATTTAATTTTGGTATGTGGTACCTATCCAGAAAATTGTCCATTTCTTTCAGATTTTTCAATTTTGTGGAGTACAGGTTTTTGAAGTATGACCTGATGATTCTCTGGATTTCCTCATTGGCAGACAGCTTTTCTTAAGTGAGGCAGTATTACCGCTTAAACTCAAATGGTAAAATTACAAGAGATGAACAATATGGTGGAATTTAAGATGTCAGGTCTTGCTGAAGTGGGATATACTATGAATGCTGCTTCCTCTGATACTCAGGTCTGCTGCAACTTGAAAGCTATGGCGCATTACAGATTGTTCCCAGAAGATAAAGATCCTTTTACATGGAAAGACCCAGAGTTGTCCATTGCAAAGTGGTCTAGCAAACTTCAGGAGGTCATAATTCAATTACTAAAGACTATATTAGATTTCTTAGGCTGCCATAAAAATATACTACAGACTGGGTGATTAAGCAACAGAAATGACTTTCCTTTCTTTTTTTTTTTTTTTTAAACTATTACAGACTGTATTCATATAAGTCCTTGGTATTACTCAGTCTGAAAGCCGTTGACTTTTGACTGGAGATCAAAGCCATGTATATAACTTTGCTATTTTGTTTTTGAGAGTTTCTTATTATGTAGCTGTCCTTTCTGTCCTTACAGAGTAAGGCACAAGCCCCTATGTATTTGTTTGTTTATTTATTTTTCACTAAAAATTATTCTCTTATATATTACACCTCAACCACAATTCCCCTCCCTTTGCTCTTTCCAGACCTTCCTCATCACCTCCCATTTTCCCAAGATCCACTTCTCCCAGGTTTACCTTCAGAAAATGGCAGAAATATCAACCAAACATGGCATAACAAGTTACACTAAGACTAGGTACAAACCCTCATATCAAGGCTGAGTGAGGCAACTCAGTAGGAGGAAGAGGGTCCCAAGAACAGGCAAAAGAGTCAGAGATACCCCACTCCCACTGTAAGGAGTCCCACAAGAACACCCAGCTATACAACCATAAAGGTATGTGCAGAGGACCTAGCTCAGACCCACACAGGTTCTGCGATGGTTGCTTCAGTCTCTGTGAACCTGTATGAACCTTGCTTATTGACTCTGTGGAGCCATGTTCTTGTGGTGTCCTTCACTCCTCTTCTTCCTACAATCCTTTCTTCCCCTCTTCTGCAGGGTTCTCTGAGCTCTGCCTAATGTTTGGCTCTGGGTCTCTGCATCTGCTTCCATCAGTGCTAGATGAAGCCTCTCTGATGACCATTGGGCTAGGCTCTGGTCTATGAGTATAGCAGAATATCATTAAGAATAATTTCATTGACTTTTTTTGTTGTTGTTTGGCCAGTCATGTTTGGTTCTATCCTAGGTCAATGGTCTATCCATCACCTGATTCTTGGCTATCCAGTCAGTGTCTGATGTCTCTCCCTCTTATGTCATGGGCCACTCCCACAAGTTCTATGCTACCATTTTCAGCACATCCTGAAGGGAAGATAAATTATAGGTTGAAGCTTTTGTGGCTGGGTTGGTGTCCCAGTCCCACTGTTGGAATCCTTGCCTAGCTACAGAAGATGGCCAGTTCAGGCTCAGCATCTCACATTACTAGGTGTCTTCACTAGGTTCTTACAGTCTTAGAGGATTGGTTTGTGAGATTGATGTGTCAACAGGCTTATGGTTATAAGATCGTTTCTCCTGACTTGTAGACATCCATCTTCTTCCTGGAACTCCACATGTTCTTCCTTCTATGTAAAGTGTTTCTGTTTTAATTGATACTGATAAGAACAATAGACACACTAGCTTGGTACCTCTTACAATCATTGTTAAAACCTCACTTAGCATCATTAGAGACCATATCTGCAGGTAAAGTTGTACTGAGAGTTGCTGGAAGGCTAAGTCTAATATGAATTTTGAAAGTGGGTATGGGAAGAACAAAACATTAAGTCATAACAAGCACTTGTAACAATTTTTTGTTATCTTTTTCTACTTTTCTATTCTATGCTAATATTACTATATAGCTGATTTTTTTTTTTTTTTTTTTTTTTTTTTGAGACAGGGCCAAAGTACGTAGGCCAGGCTGGCCTCAAAGTTGCAACTCTTTTGTCTTAGCCTCTTTAGTGCTGAGATTCTAAATGGGTGCTATCAAGCCAAGTACTGAAGTTATCTTAGTGAAATCATTAGAAATCTATTCTGTTTCAGGTGCTGGGACTGGAACTCAGGCTTCCCACAGTGTGCAAGCACTCCGCCTCTGATGGACATCTTGACTTTCCAGACTACTTCTGAAATAGATTTTTTTCCCATAACTTGAATTGTATTCCTCAAAAATCCATTTCTTGAAATCGTTATGCACAACTCTTTGTGATGTGATCTTACTTAGATATGGGGATTCTTCAGATAGAGTTGAGATGAAATGATGTTGGATTAGGGTGGGCATCTAACTTAGTCCAACTGCTGCCCTTTAGAAAAAAGTAAGCACTTAGAAACAGAGTAAGGCACAAAAGGAAGAAAGACACTGTGAAGACAGGGACGAACTGCTGTGACCACAAAGGTAAGCCTGTGATGGTATGGGAGAGTCTGGGAAAGGGTGCACATTGCCACTAGACCACCGGGGGGCGGGGGGTGGGGGGGACAAAGGCATGGACACATTTTCTTTACAGCTTTCAGAAAGAAATGATGCTGTCACCACCTTAACTTGGACTCATAGCTTGCTTCTGGAACTGTACTGCAATAAATTTCTGTGCAGCCTTGCCATGGCAACCCTAGAAACCTAACACACATCTCATTGTTCTCCGTGTTCCCATAACTACAACCAAAACTGAGGTCTGTAAAATCATTTCATGTCTGGTCTGCCACAGTCATCTGAGGTCCTGCTACCACTGTGATGCCTTCTTCTTCCTCCACCCATTTCTTAAAACTGTGTGTGCGTGTGTGGGTGTACATGTATATGTGTGCACATGCTGGTGGAGAGCAGAGGAAAGCCTCCTGCTGTGGATATTGCTCTGTATAAATAAAACACCGACTGGCCAGTAGCCAGGCAGGAAGTATAGGCGGGACAAGCAGAGAAGAGAATTCAGGGGGTTGGAAGGCGAGGCAGAGAGACGCTGCCAGCTGCTGCCATGAAAAGTGAGATGTAAGGTACCCGTAAGCCACGAGCCACGTGGCAACTTGTAGATTAATAGAAATGGGTTAATTTAAGATATAAGAACAGTTAGCAAGAAGCCTGCCAAGGCCATACAGTTTGTAAGTAATATAAGTCTTTGTGTGTTTACTTGGTTGGGTCTGAGCAGCTGAGGGACTGGTGGGTGAGAAAGGTTTGTCCTGACCTGGGCCAGGAAGGAAAACTCCAGCTACAGCCCCCTGTATCCTTCCTTCTGCCTGTTGTTTGAGACAGAATCTCACATCGGCTTGCAAATTCATTAAGTAGGCTAGACTAGCTGGCCAGCTGGCTTCCATGGGTCTGCTTGGCTCTGTCTCTCATATTGCTCTTGCTATTGCTGGAATAACAGGTATATAGCACCATGCCTGGATCATTTATATAGGTACTGGGGATCAGATTTGAGTCTCTATGCTTGCAACAAGTATTTACCAACTGATCCATACCCTCAGCCCCTGCTTTGTATATTTCTAAAATTCAAGAGCCCCTTGCTATCAATGTTCATCATTATCCTCAGGATATATTCTGATGTATTCACTGTAGCATACAAATACACATTTTATTCATAAAACCACTTTCCTCCTGAGAATCATCTGTTTTTTATTTCTAGATTTTTCTCATTTTTAGAGGTTCTAATTTTCAACAGACTTCTCAAAGGAGAATTATTTCTCCATTTAGAGTTTGCATATTTTATAAGGAACTCAGTATCTTGAGTTCTTGGTCAATGCACTTGATACCCCAGCCTTTGCCAGCCTTCTGTGGCATCCAGGAAAGAAGGTGAAATCAAATCAGAGTGAAGTTCAGTTCAACTGTGTGGTTAATATATTGTGTACCCCAATAAACTTATATGGGGGTCAGAGAACAGAACAGCCATTATATTAAACATAGAGGTTAGGCAGGTAACTCAAGGTAACTCAAGCCTTTAATCCTAGCATTCCAGAGGCAGAGATCCATCTGGATCTCTGTGAATTCAAGGCCACATTGCAAACAGCCAGGCAAGGTGACACACACCTTTAATCACAGCACTTGAGATCTCATGTATTGCTTGGGAAAGACACACACCTTTAATCCCAGGAAGTGATGGCAGGAAGCAGAAAGGTATATAAGGTGTGAGGGCCAGGAACTAGAAGCTTTTTAGCTTTTAGACTTTTGAGAAGCAGTTCATCTGAGATCCATTTGGGTAAGGACTCAAAGGCTTCCAGTTTGAGGAACAAGATCAGCTGAGAAGTTGGCAAGATGAGGTTGGATGTGGCTTGTTCTATCTCTCTGATGTCTCAGCGATCACCCCAATATCTGGCCTGGTGTTTTCTATTAATAAGACTGTTTAGCAATTTTGTTACACAACTGCTTTATCTCCCCCTCCCCCTCCCTCTCCCTCTCCCTTTCCCTCAAGCATGGATCATCAGCTTTATATGCTAACTCAGAAGGACACTGGTCCATGGAGAATTATTCACGTCAGAATACAAGGATTCCACATGAGGGTCCTAGTCACTGAATGAAGGGTGAGTTGAAAGTTGAACTTGGCCCACACACTCCACACTAATGTTTCATCTTTCTTATTGATTGTTACTTTCTAGTTCATTGGTGTTCTGTAACACAGTGACACATTTGATCTTGAAAATTATTTGCAAGGTTCCTTATGACTTCAAGTACTTCTTCCCATTAATGCTAAGCCTCCTGTTCATTGTTCTTGGAAATCTCTCAATGTGCAATAAATATTTGCTAAACACTGACACTGTGCAAAGCTCTTCAAAACTTCAGAAACACTACAAGTTTATAAAAGATGAGGGTATTGGCTCACGTGGTTTTTTGCTTTCAATGACTTTTGCAGTAATCTGGAATGATGTCCTGTTTGCATCCTCTTGTAATGGGAGGATGCCTGACATTACCCTGTCTCCTGCTCACCCCCATCTGCTTCTCTCAAGTCCCCTTCTCTCTGTCCAGGCCACTGTGCACAGCTGATCTCCCCAGGCATTTACTTTCCCTCGGCCTTTTTTTTTTTTTTTTTTTTTTTTTGTTTTGTTTTTGTTTTTGTTTTTCGAGACAGGGTTTCTCTGTGTAGCTTTGCGCCTTTCCTGGAGCTCTGCCTCCCGAGTGCTGTGATTAAAGGCGTGCGCCACCACCGCCCAGCTTCCCTCGGCCTTTTACTCGAAATGTTCTTCCCATTTTACAAGTTTATCCCAAGCTGCCTCTGAGAATGCATTGAGAAATGCTTTTTCTTTTCCTTTTTAGGATGCTCTGATGCCCAATTAGAATGATGTCACCTACACAGTTCTTTGAGCTGTTGCTGTTAAGCTGCTTTTGTATCTTAATCTATTTTGCATTATAGTAACCAGCTTCCACTTCTATCAGGAAGTCAGATCATGGCTCAGCCAATTGACTAGCTGTAAGACCTTGGGTAAGCACCTTAGCAAATCTTCCATCCTTTGTAAGAGGAAGAAGAATAACATTAGCATTCAAGCAAATATTTCACTCCTTTTTTTTTTTTTTTTTTTTTTTTGTTAGAATGCATTGCTGGCTGATAAGTTTGTATCAAATCAACAGGTGACATTCCTTGGCTTAAATATTTAATTGCATGCCCATTCAATCTCAGTGTTGTATTTTTGTGTGGTTTGAAAGATCCCACAAGCAAAAAGCTTCAAGTTATATATGTGGTACTTTCTTCCTCCAAACCTCTATGTTTCATCTCAAATTAAGTCCACCATCATGCCATGAACTTACTTACTGCATATGATTGACAGGTAGAAGAAGTGCTTCAGTAAGTGTATTTGTCTTAGGGGAATGTCAAGACTCTCTGCTGCAATGTGGGAGAAACTATGTCCTTCCTTTACCTTAGGGGCAGAAGCAATGTGAGAGGTCTCCAGGATGCAGTGGCTTCTTGGCATTGTGTTAAGGTCAACTTATTGTTGAGTCACAGAGACCCTCTCTCCACATGGATTCCACCATTTTCTGATTCTGTGAACCTAGGGGAGCTGATCAACTTCTTGTCATTAGTTCCCCATTCATAAAACAGGAAAAGAAAAAAAAAAGTTTGGTAAGGTGCCAACTCTGTAATAAGCATCTAATAATGGCAGCTCTTATCATTAGAGCAAGCTGCAGCTCAAACCACTGTTTCTAATACTGTAGAGAACCCACTGAACAGTGGTGTTCTTTGTGCAACAGTAAGGAGAAAAAGAAAATAAAGAAAACAGAGGGCTTCAGTTTGGGCTTGGAGTAAAAGAACACTTTTCTGAGCCTATTAGCTTCTTCTACTGAGTGGCTATAAAGGCAAGGAACACATAAGTGGGCCTTTGGCAGGCCATAGGAATGGTGTCTATGCCTAAGGATCCAGCAGAGCAATTTCATTTCATGTATAACCATATAGCAATAAAGTCTTGCAATATACAGGGTTGAAGAGATGGGTCAGTTGGTAAAGAGCTTGCTTCACAGGCATGAGGACCTGAGTTTGATCCCCAGAGCCCATGCAGGAAGCTGAGTATGGTGGTGCACACCTGTAATCGAAGCAATAGTGAGATGAATGGATCCCCAGGGTGCTGGTCAGCACCCCTAGCTGACTTGTTAAAATTCAGGCCAGTTACCACCTGAGGACTCCAGATGTTGTCTTCTGCCCTCCAAATACACATGTTCATGTGTGCACTTGCCCATCCACAAACACAAATTATAATAACACATAGAACATACTAATATAGATATTATTACATTTAAATATGCAAATAACTATAATTTCATTGTTTCTCTAGATTCTTTGGCTTGCATAAGAGTTCTTCCTTTGAAGAAACAAGCAAACAAAGACAACAATTGTCAAATTAAAATTTTCAAGATGTTGTAAAAATCCAGAATGACAAAGTTCAAGACTGGGAATTCCACCTTTGTGTGAATGAGGGTTGTCCTGGGATGGCAGTCTACTTGGGTGCAGACTCTTTACTTTCCTTTTCAAGTACAGGGCAGGTATTTCCTTAAATGAGAAGTTAGAGAGCAGAGATTCAGTTCAAAGATAGTGACTCATAGCCTCATGTGGTTGGGTCACTGAGCAGTGGATCACAGGCAGTCCTGACTCATGACACTGAGACAGATACATCCGCTTATTTACATGTCATTGTGGCTGCTTTTGTATTACAATACCAAAGGTGAGCAGCTATAACAAACATACCGTTACCTGTAAAAATTTGCATGTTTGTAACCTAGCCTTTAACAGAAGGCCCTGGTCATAACATGCCATTACTAGCAAGGGACTTCTGATGGAATATGACTTGGACTAGGGGTGAGTGATGGTCGACACTCAGTTTTTGTTAGTTCATGTCTCTCAATTGTCCCCATCTGGCTCTCTCTTCTCTAGAACTTACTGTATCCAAGCACCAGACTTTGGCTAGTGCTCTCTTGGGTGGGGTGTTTTGAGGTTGAAGAGAAGAGATAGTCTAAGAAACATGGAGCCAGTGAAGGTGGTGTGGTCAGAGGTGACCAACAGGGGACACTGCTGGGATAGCAAGAGAGGGAACTGGCTGCAGGAAGTCATTACAACTTAGGTTTACATAGCACATGTAAATGGCGATACTTTGGGCAAATGATGGATTTCATGTTGGGATATTTCAAACAAGACTGAAAGATGTAAAACAAGCTACCTATGTATCCAAGGATGGAATGAGCCTGTGTGTCTGAGAATGGGATGGACCTGTGTATCCAAGGATGGGGTAGACCTATGTAATCAAGGATGGGATGGACATGTGTATCCAAGGGTGAGATGGACCTGTGTATCTGAGGATGGGATGGACCTGTATATCTGAGGATGGGGTGGGCCTGTATATCTGAGGATGGGGTGGACCTGTGTATCTGAGGATGGGATGGACCTGTGTATCAGAGGATGGGGTGGACCTGTGTATCCCAGGATGGGGTGGACCTGTGTATCCAAGGATAGGGTGGACCTGTGTATCAGAGGATGGGGTGGACCTGTGTATCCAAGGATGGGGTGGGCCTGTGTATCCCAGGATGGGGAGGACCCAGATGCTCTTCTGTTTGCTTTTCTCTTTCTTTGAACTCATCTTGCTTTTATAATAAGACAAAAATGTAGAAATAATTTCCAGGTAAGCACAGGCAGATGTCAGATATCTGGAGTGGTGATCTTTCTGCAAAACAAGTAGGCAACAAGTTCCACATCATATGGCAGATCAAAGCCTTCCTGTTTCTTGGGCAAGCATTCAGATGCCTGACCCTCATGAGCTCATGGATGCTGTTCACAGGAGATTGCCTCGAGCGATCTCATCTTTTATGAGTTACTGACTCACAAAACTTAGAGCTAATCAGGTCCACCCTTCTCATCTTGCTAAAGGGAATAGTCCCCAGAGACATTAAATTATTTATGGGAGGCCATACAGCTGATTAGTGGTAAAGTTAGGATAAGAATCCACAGTCTATAACTTAAGGTCTAGTGTTTTTTCTTCATTATTCCAAAGTTGCCACAAGAAGCTTTGAATTTAGGTCTAGAAGGAAATTAGCTCTAATCCTGTAAAATGTAGACACAAAATTAGTAAAATAACCTGGGATCACTCACTGAGTAGCTGAAATCACAAGCCGAGAATTTAGATGTCACTGTTTTATCAACTGTTTTATGTCATCCTTTGATCTTGGACTGGGAAGTGTGTGTTGTGTGTTACACACCCACTCACGAAGTCTTCTTACAGCTTTCTACTGTTCCAAAGGAAGCACTCATAGACTGCAGTCACATCTGACACAGGTAAAAGCTGGTGGCTCCAACACTATGTAAGCTTCTGGGTTTGTCATGCTCAGAGCACCCTGAGAAGCCAGTCCTTTCTATCAGGGTATGTAGAGCATGAACCAGCCCATAGACTGAAGATCACCCCACAGGCTCACCATCAGGCACTTAGCTTCTCCTTTCAATCCTATTAGATATCAAACAAGAAAGTCTTGCTCCAATCTGATATTTGTTTACATAGATGTCCCTAAGGTGCCTGGTGTAGTGGAAAATGTGACCCATGAGAGGTGCCATGAGATTTAGGCACAGGGAGGAACAGTGGATAACCTGGAAGAAAGGAAAGAGAAAAAAAATGTTTGCAGATACCTATTGTGTGCCAAGTACAAGTATTGGACCCTGTTCCATGCAACAAAATATCAGTCAAAATTCACTTAGTAGTTGCTGTGTTCTGTTGGGTTGTTTGTGTCTTGGTTCTTTAGAGCCCAAGATCAACTGGAATGACATGGACCTCAGGAGGAGTTTGTCAGAACTGATGTGGAGAAGAAACTGTGCAGCCTCTAAGTGGTCTGATGCAGGAGACCCTTCTTTACATGGCTTAGACAGGAGGTGAAGAGTTACATACTGGAGGGAATGTGCTAGTGCACTTGGCAAGAAGTAGCGTTACCTCTTTCCTCTGGTGCAGCATTTAGCAGATTCATTTGGAGCAGCCATGATGCCATTATCTCATGAGTGGAATCAATGTCTGCATGAGAGAATTTCATAGTGCTTTTTTTGTTGTCTGCAGGGCATCAGCTGTTTTTAAAAAAATACTGAATAGGTAACAGCCTGATGCATTTCCTGGGAAGAAATGGACATCCATTGAGGGTCAATGACTTTGATCCATGTGTTCATTTTTTGAAGTATTGGTGGGAACCCAGTAAGACCTCTAATTTATTATTTCACCGAATCTATTGCAGTCACACTGATATTTTCTCCAATAAATACACCCTCTCTTACCTCTGAGTCTGAAACATGTTTCCTCTACATCAGGAGTTCTCAATCTGTGGGTCACAACCCCTTTGTGGGTATCACAAATCAGATATTTACATTAAAGTTCATAACAGTAGCATAATTACAATTTTGAAGTAGCAATGAGATAATTGTATGGTTTGGGGTCACCACAGCTTGAGTAGCTGTATTAAAGGGTTGCAGCATTAGAAAGGTTGAGAACCACTGCCCTGCATGGAACATTTCCCCCGCCCATTCCTGTAGCCCTTTGTGCTAGGAGCAAGGCCCTTCTAGCCTCATTTGAATGAAGTAAAACATTTGGAGTAGGAGCAAGGAAGCTTTGGTTTACAGGCTAGTCCGATTTGCCTTCTGGTTTCTAAATACTCAGTAGCCATACTCACTTATTGACACCTGTCTGAGACTGCTCGTGGACCAGTGAACTGAGTGTTTGCAGTGAAGTACTCCAGATAACCAAACCATGTTCTAATTTTGAGTCTAAGAAGACACATAAGTAAATAGCTATTTTAAAATGCCTCTTCTAATTTTGACTTTTCAGCCCTTTCTTCTAATGGCAGTTATTCTTCCCATGAATCTTGAAACCCCAGATTTCTATGCATTGTACATTCTAAATGGCTAAAGCATAAACTTTTTTAATGTTTAGGAAAAAAATAATTGTGTCTTAGGCCAAATGTCATTAAGATGTCTCTACTTTTGAGATTCAATCCTCTCATTTTCTACATAAGTAAGTTGCACCAACTTCCAAAACAGATTCATTTTCCTCAGCCATCCCTTGTGGCTGTCACAATACTTCCTTATTGGAGATTGTGCCTACAAAACCTTGTATGTGAGCCATTTATTTGGGACTCCCTGGAGGCATCTCTTATAATAACATACACTATCATTTAGTATATATTATTTTCATTTTTCCCAGTTAGATGCTAACCCCCAAGCATGAGGTCATTAGTGCAAACTTGGGTTACAAATGTTATAAAATGTGACTCTCCTCTTTTCAAACCAGGTTGTACAAGCGAGCCGAATGTCAGCCTGAACATCCACACGTCACTGATGCTTACAGAGAACCTCCATACTCTTTAGAATGACCTGAGTTTATGTCTAGGAGTCTCCTAGGGCTCTGTCATTTGTGTTCTTTACTTGAACCACTGTGCTGTGTGTTCTTGCCCTCCTGCTGAGGAGACCTGTGCTGCTGGTACTGCTCCTGGAGGTGGATGAACTGTGTCTTGGTATACTCACATGAAGTGTGTTATTTTCATATTGTGAAGGTCATGTTGTTACTTGTGACCTTATGGAGTTTGAGTCACAGTGTGACTCTGAAAACACGATGAAGGTGAACAAATTATTGTGCCTATGTTGTACGTTTTCATCTGGTCCCCAGATCACCTCACCAGAACCTGAAATTTATGCTCTTTCCACTGGCCTAAACTAGGCTTTCCTGGTTGAGTACCAAAAGACTACTGCCATATTGTGAGAAAATCCAATGGTTATCAGGAGGGAAAGCAATGCCAGTGAGTCCCGAGTCTAGCCATATCGGTCCAGGCACCAGGCATGCAAAAGAAGCAGTCCTTGGAGGTAACGGTAACAGCAGATTCCACAGTGAGAAGTATTAAAGCTTGTGATCTACATCCTTAGTTGAATCATTACAGTCATCTGCAGCCATTCAGTGATGCCAGGGGTTATTTGAGCCCACATCAGTCAGGATAGGGCCCTGGCCTTGAAAGATCCCCTTCTTGAGAGCTTGCTGCTTGCTGACAGCCATTTACCAATCATAGCTAAAGATACTTTGATTCTTAGAAGAACCACAGAGGTGGGCACCCACAATGCTTACTCTATACTTCCCCCTCCCCTCTGCAAAGTCTTTATATTTTTTAAATCCCAAACAAGAGACTAACAATGGCAGCCCCTCCTTGCGACCACTCTGGGCAGGCAGAAGCCATGGAACCCTTGTCCTGATGCCATGGGTCCCCTTCCCCCACCTTAGGTCCTCTGGCTTTAGTCTCCAAGCACTAGGATTGCAGCCATGCACCAACTGCCATACCCAGGCCAGTCATTAGCATTAACTTACTTCTCCTTTAGTGTCAGATGTAGTTTCTGCTTTTATTGTTTCAAACTTAAAGCCTCCCAAATCACAGAACTGACAATGTGAGGAAGTTGGCTTCCAATCTTTGTAAATGCCTCCACCTTCCAATTTTTCCAAGTGACAAAACTTGTCATAAAACATGAGCACACACGCTTCTCTCCTTTGGGTGCCAACCATCCTTCAACACATCATCACAGATTCTATGCTGATGTTAACAGTCCTCTACTTCCCAATGTGACTGAACTAATCCACCTCTTCTGTAGTTACTATGCAGTGATATATGGCACGATTTACTCAAAAGGAACCTTGAGCAAGCAGAAAGTTATAACCTTCATGATTTTTTTCCTGTGGGTGCCTTGATTTTTGATAAACAAACTTTCTCGATCTCAGGTAATATTGAATCTTGACACAAACAGGTTTTTATCCCAGAGAAATTTGGGGAATTTATCTTAGCTCTTTGAGAGTTTCCCAGGAATAAACCTGTGAAAGAAAATAAACCTGATTATCCAAAGTTGAGTGTGAAAGAGATACCATCACATGATGGTGAGAACTGGGTCATCAGATGTGGGGCGCTCTATTCTTACTTATTGTACAGTCAGTGGAGACATCAACCTTCCAGTTATGTTCTTCCAAGACAGGGTGACAACTGCATGCCCTTGTGATACCAAGTTATTTAAGTACAAAATGCCAGACCCTAAAAGAAAGATCTATGGTATCAGTCCCCATTGTTGTTCACAGATTTTCTAATGGGCTGTAGCTAGCATGTTTGTAGCAGGAATCTTAACAGTTCTTATTAATAAAATCAAACCTGAGCCAGGTGTTGGGGTGAACACTGGAAAATCAGAGAGCCAGAACAAGCCACAGCTACCTCACCTCGTCGGATCCTCAGCTGCTCTTGTTTCATAAGACCGGAGACTTCTGAGTCCTCATCTCCGAATGGCTCTCAGCTGAATTGCTGCTCAAAAGCCTGAATGCTTAACCAGGCCAAAGTGCCTCTAGTTTCTGGTCCTCACACCTTATACCTTTTCTGCTTTCTACCACCACTCCCTGGGATTAAAGGCTTGCTTTCTGGGATTAAAGGCGTGATGAGTCACCATGCCTGGCTGTATCCTTGAACACATGGATTTCTGCCTCTGGAATGCTTGGATTAAAGGTGTGTGCTACCACTGCCTATCCTTTATGTTAAATATTGTGGCTGTTCTGTCTCTGACCCCAGATAAGTTTATTAGCATGCACAGTATTTGGGGGAATACAATACCACACATATTTCTTAATTTGTGTGAATTTTATTTTAGATTTCACTTTTGACTTATTCATGTGTAATGTACCTTCAGAATGTGCCTAGGTCCTAAGAAGATGCTTAATGAATTTTTCCAAAAAGATACTCAGCCATAAATATAATCAGTCCCAGAGGGAGAGTATCATCCATACCCCAGAAGGTCCAACTCATGTGTCCTTTTAGACCCACTTTGCTAGGTCAACCACTCTTGTAACATCATATTTTTAAACTTTATATAAATAAAAAATTTCAGTATACTTTTTAAATGAGAGTATCATATTACTCAGGATGGCCTTGTGTTTGTAAGGTAACAGAGAGTAGTCTCAAACTTCTGCCTTCTGTTCCTCCTTCTTCCATGCATATCCCCTGTGCATGCTGGGATTACAGGCACACACCATCTTTGAATTGAGGACATCTTGAATGCTAGGCAGATGTCTTGGTCTTTCATGTCTGGCTTTGCTCAGCATGTGTTTAATGACTCAACCATGTTGTTTCATGTCTAATATCCCACAGTCTGTCTATATTGTTTTAGTTTATCTCTCTATTGCATAGGGAAAGTTGAATAGTTTCTAATTTTAAGGTAGTGTGGATCATGCCTCAAGCATTCTATTATGCTTTTCTGGGTAAAGGTTTGAACACACCGCTATGGGCAGTGGAATGGCAGAGTGCACAGTGTATGTATGTGTTTGGGTCAGATAATGCTAAATGATTTTGCACAGCAGGGATCCCACTGGACATTGCCACCAGCTGCCACGAGAACCGCAGCAGCACCCACTTCCTGCCACCCTGGCTCTCCATTTCAGACTCTTTGGTGCATTGCATTGGTTTTGCTTCTCCAATCAGTCTGACAGGGAGCAATGGAAAGAAAAATACACTTTGAGCTTATAACTCTTGAATTTACACCCCACCCCCCACCCCCAGACATGTGACACAGCTAGTCACTTTACTTCACTGAGCTGTTTCCTTGTGTTTAAAACGAGGTTAACAATGTCCCTGGGGATTCAAAGCCCTTGTTTCCAGGAATGCTGTGTGGGCATTTGTGAACTCCTACTCCATCCTGTTTTCAAATCCATTTTTCTCTGTATGCTGAGACTTACTCATCTGCTGGGGCTGCACACCAATAACAAATTGTAATCATTAGGTCAAGGTAGTAATTTCTGGGGTTGGAAAGTTGTGGCTTAATGGGTCCTGCTGTTTTCATAATGGGGCTTTTGAATATGAGATCACAACGCAAATAGCACAGGGTTTGCTACCCTCCTGTTTACTAAGTGAAGAAATAAAAACAAAGCCCTGGAATTGTTTGAAGCTGTACATGTTTTTGTCCACCTAACTCTCTCATTTGCTGGCCAAATACAATTTAGATATGAGAAAACAAAATTTCACTCATGAGGAAGAGACTGTCCAAGAAATCTATCAATAGTGGAACTCAGAAAGCCCATCTGGTCACAGAAGATCCTCTGTTAGCTCTGTCACTCACCTTAGGTCAGCCATTGCTCCTGGTCCAACATGACTTCAGATAATGGGATAAAATGATTCTGCTTTAGTTCAGAGACATATGGCTGCCTTTTTTCCCTTGGAGATTCAAAATGTTCACTATCTGATCTAGATATCAGGTAAACCTGCTTCTTATCACATGTACACCACGGTCTCCCAAGACAACGATGCCCAAATAACTAGAATCTCATCATCAAACATCTTTCATCAACTG
The DNA here is from genome assembly GCF_004664715.2 of Peromyscus leucopus. Lineage (NCBI taxonomy): Eukaryota > Metazoa > Chordata > Mammalia > Rodentia > Cricetidae > Peromyscus > Peromyscus leucopus. The sequence goes on along the minus strand of NC_051086.1, from coordinate 27,779,459 downwards.
TAAAACTCAAACACCTGAAATCTTTGCAGAAAGAAATTACTTGTTTCCAAGAGCCCAAGAAACAGATGTGTCTGGGATGTGGAGATGATTCCAGGAGTAAAGTACTTACTGTGTAGCAATCATGAGGAGCTGAGTTCAGACTCCTACAACTCGTGCAAGGTCTGGCATAGCAGTGTTAGTCTTTATTCCAGCTTTTTTAGCAGAGATGGGAGGCAGAGAGAGTAGTCACTGGAAGTTCAGGGTACACCTAGCCTAGAATATGCAGCAGAGAACAATAACAGTTTCTGTCTCAAGCAAGGGAAGGTGAGTATAGACACTTGAGGTTGTTCTTCTTACATCCACATGCTCCCACATGCACGCAAATATATATATGCACAAGTCATATTCATAAACATGTACATACACATACATTTAAAAAGAAGAAATAATTCTATACACTTCTTTATAGATGATAAAAACTAATGACAACAGAAGACAATGACTGTGTCTACCTAGATTTACTAATTATTATTCATAGAATTTTTAAAATTCCATTGGGGAAGTGTGAAGGTGAGCATGCACATAATAGTGAATACCACAGCTGTGATTGCCTGGGAACTACTTCATGCCAGAAAAACGTCACAAACTCTGCATCATTCAGACTCATCAAAGGTCTCCTTTGTGAACATCCCTGAGTCCTCATCTGTTTTAGAAGTTCATCTATACTGTTTTCACTGTACTGGTTTCACAGAATATTTTGTATATTTTTCTATTATAACATTAATTCATCTATTTATTTAGTTGTCTGTCTACTTGTTTACCTATCTGCACCCCTAAGCATATCACACATTATTAGAGTTTATTTAATTCTCTCTTTCTTGAATTTAAGAGCTGCCCAACATTGAGCACCATAAGCAGCTGACTTTCAAATATGGTACAATATTTATCATATAAGAGAGAAAGGAGAAAGAAGGCAGGAAAGGGAAGGAAGAGAGGGAAAGGGGAGAAAGGAGGGACTCCTGTTGTCATGGATGACAACACTTTCGTACACAGAACACCCTGCTCCATTCTGCTGACACTTATATCCTTGTGATTATCCGGGAACTGGCATCCTTAAAACTCAAGTGGAGCTAACCTCACAGTCTGCACAGAGAAGTGATTGGGTAAGTCAGGCTGGCCAATTACCATGTCTTTTCTTCTGGTGATAACAGTGGCTGTGAGACAAAGCCAGATTGGCTAAATGCAGTACTGAGGAAATTATCTGAACCCCTTTCCTAGCTATGGGAGAGATGGCTGTATCTGTAAAGCTCCTCTGATGTTCAGATGGCCAGTCATCTCAGGTTTTCCTGAACTTGGAGGTATCCTGGGGTATGGGAGTTTCAGTGTTAAAACCCAGAACATGTAAAGAAGTTGACTGACATGTTTGTCATCTCAGATTGGCAATTTTCTTTTGATTTTCTTAACCCAGGATGACTCCTCTTACAATCAAATCATATGCTGAAAAGCCAAAATCACTGTAAATACATATGACAATGACTATGTTCCAAAAATGTAGTTTTATTTTTAAATATTATAATGAAATTACAATATTTCATTGTAATAAAACATATATGTGTGAGAGAGGGAGAAAGGAAGGGAAGTAGTCATATTTCAGTATTCACAACTGTCTGTAATGGTTTCCTGAGGTGGACATTGCTCCTCTGTTGGAAGGCATCTTGCAGCTAAGAACCCAGGAAATAGCTTCATGTGGGCCATATATAGGTCTTCCTGACCTCTATGTGCTTAGGGAGCTAGCTACTGAGAAAGGAAAGACAGACGGCAGACTAGATGAGACTCAGGCAGGGAGAATGTACCAGGTTCTCCCTTTAAAAATGTTTTCCATATTTGATGGACCTGTCATAGAACAATAGTGACCTCTTACTGACAACTCACGTGCTAGGAAACTTGGATGCTGTGACACCAGCAGCTGTGCCCCACAGGAGACGTCCCCTTCTTCACAGTGGTGGACACCCTGAGTTTTAGCTGGGATTGTGGGTCCCCCAGAATAAAGTCTATATGATCTCATCTCTCTTAAAGTTATAGGCTGCCATGTTTCTAAGTTTTACACCAGTGAGTATGAGCAGAAATGCAATGTCTCTATGCTTTTTACCCTCCTTTTTCCCATCCTGTTGTTTGGAGGTGGCATGTACTGTCAAATCATTTTTGCCAGTGAACAAATAGCCCAGGCATGGCAGTGCACCCAGAAGGATCTTTGATCCCCAAACATCTCTTGGAGTGGAGCAACCATCTTAGTCTGCACAGTTTGGCTTGGGCTCATGTTCTTTATTGTAAGTCATAATTATCATGGGCTTCTGATAAACAGAGATCAGCCAGTCCACACAAACATCACATCCAACATCATCACCATTGCTGCTGAGGAAGAGTGGTTATGTACCCTGTCCATGGCCACACAGCTGGCTAGTAGCCGAGTCTCATCCTGATGGACATACAGTTTGTTTTCTAAGCACCATGCTTTCCTGTGACTCCCACTCTTTAATAATGTTCATGGTGTTTATGGTCGTAGGAAAGGAGGCAGGAGTACTCTCCTTCTCACCAGCAAGGGAGACTTCACTGTGCTAACAGTGGACCTCAGATGAAAATCATGTCCAAAGACACGTACATCTTACTCCTTCCCCTCGTGGAAGAACACTAGTTTCTGGACCCAGTACTTGTAGTACAATTTCTGCAAGCAGTTTTCAATGTGTCAAGCAACTCATTCTGTGTCTATCCAAGGATACTAAAGACAAGTGCTTCCTTTGAACTCAGGTGTACTTACCTTAAGAAGTAGTGGTTGGTTGGTTAAAAATAAATGAAACCATGGTCAATTTCAGTATCCCCTCCCACAGGTAGTTTTTTTTTTTTAACCACTAGTTCTATTCATAATTTTAACAGTGAAAGAGAATTAGATGCCAACTTTTGAGCAAACAAATGATCTAATTCAGGCACAACCTAGCAGGTTTTTGTTTGATGAGATTTAACATTATATAATTCTTATAATCAATTACATGTCCTTGAAGCAGCCAGCCTAGCTCCCCTGTGCTGAAGTTTCTGACAAACATTCTTTTTCTCACATATTTCCCAAACTGTAGGTTCTAATTCTGTGTTCCAGTTAATTAGCAATGCCTTTAATTTTAGACAACCCCTATCAGTTAAGATACCCAAAATTCCATCTTTGTTTCCAAAGGTGTCTGTTTGTTGTTCCAGAAGGTGCTCAGCTACCAAAATAAACAGATGACGTTTCAGTTATAGGAATGCTGTTGCCTCATTGGGCAGATGTCTCTCACGATTTTGGCTAAATATAGAGTGCCAGTTTTAGGGCAAAGATGCCTGCAAATTTAAAACATGTTAATAAAAGTATTGATTGGAAATATGTCACTTAGGTTTCTTGGTTAGTGGGGTTGTGGAACTAATTCACCATTTTCAGGCATGGAAATTCTTAACCCTGAAAACTAAGGATGTTTATAGACAACCTAATGTTTAAAAAAAAATTCAAATTTGGGGAGCAGGAGAGATGGCTCAGTGGTGAAGAGCACTTGCTGCTCTTGCAGAGGACTAGAGTTTTGGTTCTCAGCATCAGGTCACAACTAGCTATATCACCAGCTCCAAGGGATCTCATACACACACACACACACACACACACACACACACACAAATAAATCTTAAAACTTTAGAGTTGCTGTAGTCCTGGCATTTGGGAGCCCAAAGCAAGATCAAGAACTCATGTCCAACCTGTGCTACATAGCAAATTCAAGGCCAGTCTGGATACTGTAATGGTTTAAACATAAAATGTCCCCACAGGCTCATGTGTTTGAACTGGTCCCCAGCTGGTGGCCCTTTTAGGGGGTTTTGGAACCTTTGAGGCATGGTGTCTAATGGACACATGTAGGGTTCTAAGGCTAGGATAAATGGTTATAGATGGCCCCAGTGAAGTCCATACTATCTGCTTCTGGCCTTCAGAGGTGTAATAAGTCCTAGAGAAGTCACAGCCCTACTTTCTACAGCCATGAACTCGGCCATGCCTCCCACCATGATTGATTGTGCTCTCTCAAACTGAACCAAAACCCCTCTGTCCTTAAGTTGTCCCAACCAGCCATCTGGTCACAGCAACAAAAAAAGTAACAAATCAACATCAGATGTCAACCTGGGCTATATAGCAAGACCCTACCCCTTCAGAGTACCGCAATGTGTGAAATGTCAACATCTGGGATTTCACCAGAAAATACCATCTAATACAGAGTTCCTCTTTGTCTTTCATTCCCCAACCCTTTTCATCCTAGAAGATGAAAAGGGTGAGTCACATGGCTTAGAATGTGCCAGAGTTTACAATTTCAGGGCCATATTTCAAAGAGAAAGGAGTATTTCCTCTGGGTAGAATGAAAAGTTCTAGCTTTGCTGTTACTATTGATTTGTCTTCAAGTTCGTCTTTACTCAACAGCCACAGTGATGCCCACCCTTCATATATTACATAACGTTTGTTAGAACTGGTTCCATTTAGTTCAGCAAGCATGTGTTGAACACCCAAAAGTCATTCATTCATTTGGCAAATATTTATTGAATCCGTTTCTAGATGCTCCAGGCAGTGCGCAAAGAAAGCACTGTAGATAAAAAGTGAACAACAAAGAAATATCTCAGCTTCTAAGACCTCACAGTGTACTAGAAAAGCAAGAATTAAAATATAGCTAGTTTCAATTTAAAGTCTCCATATAAGGACACAATGAGTCAGACATACATTTTCTGTACATTGGGTTAAGGTCCATTCTTAGCCCTTGGCACAGCTGGGTGACAGGTAATTCTGTCTTAGACACCATTAGGAGTCATTCTCCTAGTGTGGGACTTTTCAAAGAACTTCAAAATTCTAGCTTGCAAGACTTTGGGCTGAGAATATATGTAAGCTTAGTCCAGACTCCTGACCCATTGTAACCATAGGATAACACATTTGTGTCATTTTAAGCCATTAAATTGTGGCAATTTGTCACAGAGCAACAAAATATAAGAACACAGTCTCCTCTGACCTTTATGATATGCCATGCTTTCTGTCAACTACCCCATTTTCCAAGCCTACATATTCTCTGAAACTACTAGATAGAGTTGCTGTTCCTATGACACCTACAAAAGAATGTGGGTGGCTGGGAGTCAGAGGCTGAAGCCCAGCCCCTCTCTCTTAAAGTGGTCACCGAGAGGCTCATGAAGCCTCTGTCCATCCTCGATCTGGAGGGATCTCCCATGGGTTGACCTGGAAACCACAGTCCTCTTTCATGACAGCATAATGGCTTATGACCTCAGAAGGCAGAGAAAACACAGGCTCTGCTTTTCGTTACGATGACAACAGCGGAGGGAAGTGCTTTAGAGGCTCCGTGGGTTTACTTTCCACGGAGGTGGGGAAGGCAGTGTGGAAGGCAAGGGTTCTACAGGGATGAGAATAAAATGCAGTGAACATCTCCATATATCTTCCGAACACACCAGTGATGGCCAACACTGTCAGAGGGCTGTGAGATGGTATTTCCTTGAGAGTCTTTGAAGGAGACTTCTGGGGGAAGTAGCACATAGTGAGGAACTGTTTGGATAGGGAACTGGAAGAGAGAATGTGTGAATGCCTCAGAAATAAGACATCAGATATGACACGTCCTTAGACTGAAAGAAGTGAGTGATGGAGGGGGAGATAAGATGGTAGAGGTGGGAACTAAGGAGGGGTCAGACCAGGGAAAGCCATGCAAGCTCACCAGAGGAAACGACACCCATCAGCCAGCTTTTACTATGGTAATTCTGCACAGCAAAGATGCCCTTCCTTTGATGCTTACTCATTTAAAAGCACAATCAGACTATATATACATATATTAACATATTTATTCTTTGGGAATTTCACATCATGCACCTCAATCCTGCTCACCTCCTTATCCCTCCATGTTCACCTCACCACTGCAGCATCCCTCCCCAAAAAGGAACCCCCCCCAATTAATTAAAAACAAAACAAAGTAAACCAAAGAATCCATCTCACTCTCCAATACCTCTTAATTTGCCCTAGTGGCATTGAAAACTGTGGTGTCATGCATTACACCCTTTTGTCCAACCAGCCCCACCTACAAATGTTCATTGCAATGAGTCATTAGTCCAGTCCGGTTCAAGGCCTCTGGCACACCATCATCACTGGACCCTTGCTGAAACTCCTCTCAGATATCTTGTTATTGCCCTGAGTCCAGAGATCCTGCAGATATTGTTCTGTGGGACCAGTCCTTCACCCTCCAGCAGGTCCTAGATGGGGTAGATATCAGGGTGAGCTAATCCAAGGCCAGGTTGTGGGTCTGGGTGGTAGTTGAGCTAATCAGTCTAGGTCACTGGTACTGACCCCCTCAGGTAAGGTGTAGGTTCAGCTCTTGTAGGCCCATGCCCTCTGGGCTAGGCTAGCTTTCCCATGGTGAGAGGTGGGACCATCTCTCCTAAGGATGGAAGCTAGCTATCCCATGAGGGCTGGGGTTAGCTCTCCTACTGCAATGTCCAGTAAGAGGCAGGGCCAGCTATCCCAGGGCCAGTGAAGGGCAGGGCTGGCTCAGCGTGGTCTTCCTGGTTTCAACATGCATGGTTCCTATGAACCCCTATGGTAACATGGGCCAGGGACATCAACATAGACCCCAGACACAGCAAGACCATGGACCTAGACATGGCCCTATGCAGCAGCCCAGGCCCGGATATCATCATGTCCCCAAGTGGCAGTACAAGCCATGTACTTGGCCCTTGTGATGTCATGGCCCTTGGACACCAAAATGACCACTGGTGGTGGCTCAGACTCCGGGTATCCTTGTGGTCTTTGATGGCAATATGGGTCATGGATATCAACACAGACCCTGGCTGCGGTATAACCATGGACCCAGACATGGTCCTCAGCAGCAGCCCAGGCATGGATGTCACCCTGGCCCCAGGTGGCAAGCAGGCCACCCACATCAGGCTGTTCCTCACTGCCTTCAGTTCTTCAGTTCTGCCTCTTTCCACAGCACATGAACTATTCTACTTCTCTTTCTCTCCCATTTCTCCACCATATATTTGCTCATCATAATGGCACCTTGTGGCACGAGACAGGCCTGTGATTGCCTTCAGTTTGGACTGTGAGGACCCAGGTTGGCCAGTGTATGTCTTTCACCTGCCTGAGCTGTATGGCACCAGGCAGGCCTGTGAATCCAGAATATATTTTTTTCTATAACTTAAGAAAATATAAGCCATTTTAATGTCATTCCTGAACTGAAATTGTGAAAGAGCAGCATGGCTTCAAGGTCTAGCCCGAAGAAATATCTTCAGAATAAAATGGGCAAATACATAGGACTCTTAAGTGTTATGTGTTTGTAGAGAGAGAAGGACTCTCTAGACTGAGTTAGCATCTATTTTGAATCCAAACTAGACATTGGGCTTATCCTTTCTGTCTTCTGGTTGTCTTTGGGTCAACTTCTACATTGGGGCTGTTTCATGACAGAGGGCAGAGATTGCAGCAAGGTAAGAGAAGAGCTCTGTCCTAGTTCCTCTTCCTGTTGTTCCTGACAAAGCAGCTTAGAACAATGGACTTATTGTGACTCTGTGTTAGGTTTTCTATTGTAGCAATGAAACACCACGACCAAAGTAACTTGGAGTAAAAAGGGTTTATTTGATTTACACTTTCACATTGCAGTCCTTCATTGAAGGAAGTCAGGACAGAAACTCAAACAGGGCAGGAACTTGAAGGCAGGAGCTGATGCAGAGGCCATGGAGGGTGCTGCTTACTGGCTTGTTCCCTATGGCTTGCTCAACCTGCTTTCTTATAGAACCCAGGACCACCACCCCAGGGATGGCACAACACATAGTGGGCTGGGCCTTCTCCATCAATCACTAATTTAGAAGATGCTTTATAACTGGATCTTCTGGAGGTATTTTCTCACTTGAGGTTACCTCCCTTCAGATGTTTTAAGTTGAATAAAACTAGCCAGGACAGGTGTAACACGAATTGCTAAATAATCTTATAATAACAAAAAAAGTTGCTTGTTTGCACTTTCTGCTTACTCAGTTAATATTATTTCCTTTTCAGGTCTCTGAGTGAGATGAAGATTAGATAGTAAGAGTTTTCCTTGTTAAGAAATTCAGAAAAGAAACTCACTAAGAGGTGTATAAGTGTATAAATTTGAAAGATATCAAAAGATAGTTTTCGGTTGGTAATACAAGTTAGAATAGAAAGTGAATTAGGTACATTTTGGACTCATCAAAATAGACTAAATAATGGAGTTTTTGTCTGAATCTGTCTAATGTTAATGGACTAAACATTGTTAATGTGATTCTTGACTATATATATGTATATATATATGTATATACTTATTGTATATAGTTTTTTTTATATTAGTTATAACCTTTTATTATTTTAGACAAATAGGGGAAATGTGGTGATATATTGTGTACTCTAATAAACTTATTGGGGAATCAGAGGACAGAGCCAGCCACTAGATTAGACATAGAGGCCAGACAGTGGTGGCACACACCTTTAATCGTATCACTTGGGAGTCAGAGATACATCTGGATCTCTGTGAGTTCAAGGCCACACTGGGCTACATGAGAGAAACAGAACCAGGTAGGGGTGACATATGCCTTTAATCCCAGGAAATAATATGGTAGGACACAGAAAGGTATATAAGGTGTGAGGAAACAGGAACTTACTCTCTGTAGGCTGAGGATTTTGTAGAGGTAAGAACGTGGCTGGTTTTTTTTTTGTTTGTTTGTTTGTTTGTTTGTTTCTCTGGTCTTTCAGCTTTGGCCCCAATATCTGGCTCTGATTTTTTTTTATTATAAGACAATTTAGCAATTTGTGTTACAGACAGGCTCATAGTTTAAGGTACTTCATGATATAGAGGTCTAGAGGTAGGAGCTTAAGCATCTGATCACACAGAATCCACAAAAGGAAGCAGTAAATAATGGATACTCCTCCCCAGCCCCCATCCACCTAAATAGTTCAGGATGACATCCAGAAAATGATGTCACTCACAGTGGGCATATCAATTAACACAATCAAGATAACCTTCCAAAGCAGGCCAAAAACCTGTCTTGTGAGTGGTTATAAATTTTGTTAAGTTGATAACTCTAACTATCAATGTTCCTTAAGGTTTCAGCTGGGGAGTGACACATTAATAGTTCTATGTAAGTCCTATTGGTCATGACAAGTCACATAGCCAAGTCAATACAGATGTGCACAGAAGGTCACTCTGACCGCAATGGGACACAGTTTAGCTGCTCACAGAAAGGGCAAGGATATATAATTATAATTCATGGAGGATGTGAAGAAGTGGGGACAATTCTCCAACTTCCCATTATTCTAAGGAACATCTAAACCTATGTCAGTTTCAAAAGGCATTGTAAATAAAATAACCATATTAATAAAAGAGCATGGCATCCAGCCTCCTTTAGAAGTCCTAAGGGGTGTGCAACCCTTATGACTCTCAGTCACAATTGGTTAGCACAGGCTCAAAGCTTGACAGCATATGTCAAGATTGCATATGTCAGTTTCCATATCTTCTCCTCTATCATTTATTTGTTGTATTAGGCAGGGTTCTCTAATGAAGCAGAACTTGTAGAATATATGAATGAATGTATGAAGTATATGAAAATGAATATACAAATGAAGAATGAATATATGAAAAATCCTTCAGGAAAGTAACCTGGATCTCACCAAGGGAACAAGCTGGTAAGCAGGTAGAGACACAATTTGTTTTCTGTTTTTTTTTAATTTATTTATTTATTTTACATCCCAAATACAGTTTTCCATCCCTCCTCTTCTCTCAGTTACCCCACCTCCCCTCTGGCCCCCACCCTTTCCTCCTCCATTTCTATTAAGAAAAAACAGACCTCCCATGGATATCAACAAAACATGGCATATCAAGTTGCAGTAAGACTAGGCACCTCCCCTTGCACTGAGGCTGGGCAAGGTGGCCCAGTGTGAGGAATAAGGTCCCCAAAGCCAGCAAAGGAGTCAAAGACATCCCCTGCTCCCACTGTTAGGAGTCCCACAAGGGGCCAAGCTACACAACTAGTGACAC